>NW_020954616.1:722598-754720 GCF_900497805.2 Vombatus ursinus | reverse complement strand
AATCTACAGGAAAGCACGTATAACTGTTCTCTCTGGATCATGAGGAAGCTAAGTGGATCCTGAGGAAACAATCTATTACCTTGGCCTCATCTGCATGTGGCTTCTTAGCTGGTATTCCAACTCAGCTGACTAGTCACAGAGGGTTACAGTAATAAAAATGTGACTAGTGGAGATGGAGAAAGAAAAAAGTTATTTATTCAGTTCTGTTGGAGTCAGGAATCCTGAGCTCACTGAAATCAAACCAGCTTGTTTTGTAATCTAGGATTAAAATTTTAAAGTTCCCAATTCGAAATCTTTATTCACTTATATAAAGCAGCTGGAAGAATATACTGATATAGCCTTTGCCTAGAAGCCCAGAGACCTGGGCATTAAGTCTCAGTTGTACAACTTTGGTCAAGTCACTGAATTTCTTTGATTATTCCCATATTATAGATTAAGAAATTATCTATGACCCCTCCTTTTCTCATAGAAATAAAAGAAAATACTTCTGCAAACACTTTAAGCTCTTTGAAGCACAGAGCATTTCAAGAATTAAAAGTAATATTGAGTAATTCCTAGGCCATCTTATGCCTCTCCAGGACAGCACTTGGCTCTTGGCCCCTTTGGCTGTGCTATTACCCTCCCTAGGGCTTCCCAGAACTAGAGACTCACCTCACAAACTGATCTCGCCCACCCACTGCAAATTGGTGAGTGTTGGCGGGGTTCACGTAGATTGTGTATAGCCCAACTTTCTTCTCCTTCTCCTTCGTCACCACCAGTTTCCTTTAAGAGTAGAAGAGCATACACAGTTACATTCCCCAAAGGGTCCAGATGGTCACGGCAAGTGAGAGCAGGGAGAGAGGCGCAGACAAGGCTGACAAGAAACCAAACAGATTCTTATTTGGAAAGAGAGAAAACAGCTTTTCTTGTTCCAAAGTTAAAAAAAAACATACATTTACCATGTGTTACTTCAGAAATCTAAAAAATCTCTAAGGAGTTCTCTTTAGTAATGTGCAACTAAATCATTTTCTGGAGTGTTTTTTGAGCCAGTACATTCTGAAGACACCTGCTACCTTAGTCACTCCATGATCTTTTTGCACAGGGACCCAAGGACTCAATCAACACGGCATCATTTCAAAACAACACTAATTTGTGATTACACAGATAACAGCACTTTCATCTAAGATCTTTAGGCTTTTACCTACAAATAGCTCTCTGCAATTCCTTAGAGAGGAAAAATTACAGACGGAGGGTTGAAACAAATCTTGTAGTCATTTCAATTATGGTTTTCAGACAAATGTCACTTTGAACCAGACTTATAAATGAGTATCAAAAATAACGCCCTAACATTGTTTCCTAGCACAAGGAACATAATCGAAGGGAAAACAGCATCCTTAGCCATCCATTGGAATCAAAACTGGTTTGTTTGTAGACTGCAAGGCTGATAAACCAGTCCTGGACATTCTTCTGACTAAATCACAGAAAAGGCTGTCTCCTACGGGGTATGAAGGCCTGGGGCCAACCTCCTTGCATCCTGGCCCGGAAATTTCAGGGTTGGCTAAATCATGTCCCTCTTCCACAACGTTTTATATAGGTGCAATCAGATTACAGTGAACATAAAGGGCAAGAGAAAATTAGTCAAAAAAGGATAACATGAAGCCTGAGGACCATGTGGGTAAGTTACAGGGTCAATGGCTTTAGCAGCTTAGTGAGAGTGTGTGTATATTGAACATATCAATCTTTTTTAGCACTAGTTGTCAGGTCCACTTCCTCCCTACTCAGGCAATCACCCTGAATCAGTGCTCTGACAGTGGGTACATAACAATACCATGATTTTAAGCAATTTGCTATATTCTGATGAAAACAAAAATGGAGGCTTAGTAAGTGTAAGTGGGTTACCTGTGATCACCTACAGATGATGGCACCTAAGGTTTTATCCAACATAAATTCTCCTGCATTGCTGAAATATTCTCATTCTAAAACAAGTGTGCAGGTTCAAAACTTGGACTAAAAAAAAAAAAAAAAAAAAATTCCAGGGCAGCTAGGTGGCGCAGTGGATAGAGGCACTGGCCCTGGGGTCAGGAGGACTTGGGTTCAAATCTGGGTTCAGACTCATAACACTCACTATCTGTGTGACTGTGGCCAAGTCACTTAACCCCAATTGCCTCACCAAAAAAAACAAAAACAAAAACAAAAAAATGCCTAGATACAGTGTTACCTAATAGATTCAAGATACTAGAGAGTTAAGTTTCCATAATTTGTTCTAACTTAAGCAAAGACCTGAGGGGGTTCAGGAGCATCTACATTTTTGGTATTCAAACCCCAAAACTTACAATTCTACAACCACTCAAATAGGTGATATTACTAACCTGCCAGAGAATGTCAAAGTTTAAAGGCAAAACAGAAAAATCAAACAACTGTAGAGGAGGATGCAGGGCTTTAGTTTTTGTTTTTAATCCTAAACTTTACTCATTTCTGGTGCCATGGAAACTGAAAGATATAACACAACCTTGACAAAGTTTCTTTGCCAAGAAGCTATTTTAGTATCCACTCTGGATAGTCACAGCCACCTAGTCTGGAACTTTTCTAAGACAACTCAGGAGATTTTGTTTTATTTCAAAGCCTTTATACCTCTTTCTGTTAAGTAAGTTAGAAAGAGATATCATTGCAGAGAATGGTGGAGCCGAGTAATTTGGGACTCATAAGAGACAGCCATTTGGGGCAAATACTACTGTTTTTCCTTAGCACCAGAGCTCCTTCAGTTAATATATTTCAGGCTACCTGGAATGACTGAAATCCACAAAAGGTTGCCTACTATTCCATGGTACTTACTGATGGAAAATGAAGAATATAGATAGACAGGTTAGAGTCTATGCGCTACTACTGAATGATCACTAACAAGTCACACTTTCTATGTCTTTTTTCACCATTCAAATAGAACACTTCCTTCTCCTCTTGAAGGTCAATATGAAGAAAAGTGCACTAAGTATATATACTAAGTGCTTTGAGCTCTCTGAAGCTACTTCAAAAATTATTAATCTAGGAATCCGAGAGAAGCAAAGTGGATTTGGGAGTCAGGAAAAATTGGGTTGGAATCCTACTAACTAGCTGCATGATCACAGGCAAGTCATAATCTTTCTGAGCCTGAGTTTCCTGTAAAGTGGATATAGTAATACGTCTACTAAGGGGTTTTGTGAGGCTCAAATGAATACATTTAAATACTTATGTGGTGCCTGCAACAACCTTTGTAAACTTAAAAGTGTTATATAAATATGTTAACATTATTATTATATGGGAGCAAGCAGAACGATCCATAAGCATGAGCAGTAATAAATTCAGCATAACTATTTTAAAATGACTAAGTCAACAATATGGTCCAGCAGAGAGAGGGCAAAAACCCACAAAGTTCTTGTATGGACAATCCATACCAAACTATATTCCCTTAAATATAGGAATCCTTCTTTTCATAGATAACAATCTAACCACTTTATCTCTTTGTTAGAGAGTCCTTGATAATCACACTGACTACCAGGGATTCAAGCATCTTCCATATGCAAATAAATTCCTTTAACTTTTCCTCTTATGCCAAACCCACATAATACTAAGTAATATCATATTACCAAACTAACTAAACAAGGTCAAAATAAAGCTGTTCATCTTCCCTCCATAACTCTTCTTCATATCCAGCTTCCCCACAACAGTAAGCAAAAATACCTACTTCTTCAACCCCTCAAACAAAAAGGAACTTTAGAATAGTCCTCTTTGGTACAATGATGAGTATTCCCTACCTATGAATACAGTACAGCTGGGTTTGATTGCTCCACAGAATAGCAAAAGTATTCTAGAGATCAAAGAATAGTGTAGAAGGGGAAAAAACCCTGGAAATGGGAATCAAAAGATTTCAGTTCTTTTCCTTGCTAGGTGACAATGGGCAAGTCACTTAACCTTAATCTATACTGAGTGACATTGGCCTCTTGGCTGTTCTTCAAGACACACCATCTCCTGACTCGGAGCATTTTTGCTGTCTGTCCCCCCCCATGCCTGGAATTCTCTTTTTTCATCTCCATCTCCTGGCCTTCCTAGCTTCCTTCAAATGACAGTTAAAATCCTACCTTCTGCAATCCTTCTCTTGATTATCTCTCATTTATCTTGTATATATCTTGTTTGTACACAGTTGTTTGCATATCATCTCCCCCATTAGTGGAACTGTTTTTTACCTTTCTTTTTATCCTTGTTGCTTAACAGAGTGCCTGGAACATAGAAAACTCTTAATAAATGCTTGCTGAGTGATTTTCTATGCTTCAGTTTTCTCATTAATAAAACTATAAAAGTTTGTCTAAATCCAAGCTCTAACACATCATTACACTTCACATCTCATATCCAGCCTACTTCCAAATCTTGCTCTTCATTTACAATATTTCCTATAATTAGTCACCCTTTAATCTCTATCCCTTCTGTCACTGGATTTAATATATGTCCCACATCTTCTCTTAACTAAGTTTTCTGCCTGAAGTATCTTCAATACTGCCAAAACCATTTTCTCTAAAGATTTCTCTGCAAGTCTCTCCCATTTCTTGTAGCCCTATAGTGGTTTCCTGCTGTTCTATGAATCAAAACCAAGATCCTTACCCAATTTTAAAACTTTCCACCAGAGCTTAATGAAGTACACACTATTTTCTATATTCTCATCCTTCTTTTCCCCTGTGACAAACTTGTTAAAGTCCTTTCATCTGGTCAATCTATCCTCAGCCCTCTACCAAGCCATACCAAATCTCTAAAATGAACTTCCCCCATTAAAGACCCCTTCCCTTCTCCCCCACTTGCTTTCCTTTTATCATTTAAATGGCTCTTAAAATCCCACCTGCTTCAATTCTCAGACCGAAAGGTGGGTGAATACTCCCCGCAGCACATTACCTAAACTCTACAAATACCCTCTTATCTTCTGACCCCACTATTTTAATGTACAGTGTACATACAATAGAATTCTGTGATAATGTTCATATTGAAACAAAACTAATACTCCTTTAAAAAATAAGCATCTATCAGTCCTTTACTAAAGGCAAACACATTAGGATGAGAGTTGATTCAAATCCAAATTCACATTTAGAAATGAGCTGCACTACTTTATATTATCATACTATAATACATCTGTTTCAAGTTTACTATTTGTAATTTACTTTCTGAACTATTTGTTTATCCTTGTTTATCCTTCCTTTACATTTTTATAAACTCCCAGAGGGCAGGGTCTACCCAACACCGAAGGTCTCATCCTTCCAGCAGATAAAGTGGCTGGCCCCCAAGAGAATGAAGACTAGAAGAGCACCAAGGCACTGCAATCCACAGATAAGGTAATCTCAGGAGGACCACCTCCTCCTTCTCCCTTTTTTTAAACAAAGTAGACTACAAGATGTTTCAAAACTCCTGGTCTCTTGCTAAGAAGAAAAACAATAACAAAACAAGTAGGGGATTAAGGAGAACATAATAAAAGAGAAAAAATTAAAAGGAGAAACCACAGACTGTATAGTCAGCAGAGAAAAATCCCACCTATGGTTGACATCTAGTACCGACTGAATGCAAATTCAAACTGAACAGAGATCTCTTGGCAGCACCACTGTTCTCAGGCAATGAGAACAGCGGGGGATACTTACGATGCTGGTCGGTCTTGTCGGAGGTCAATGGTGAAGACAACCGCATCTTCACCAGCAGATAGGAAAGTACAAGGGGAGTCTGGCTCCAGGGCCAACTATGGAAGACAAAAGAAAGGTGCTGTGTATATAAAGATCATAGTCAGAGGTTCATGTAGTCCATTCCCCTATTTCTAGGCTAGAATGAATAGCACAAAATGTCACAAAACAAGAAATGTCTACTCGCTAAAGAGATAATTTCAGCCTGTTCTCCCTTTCCTTGTATCAGAAGGTTGGTGTTTTGTATATACTGAAAGAGGTGGCTTACTTGATCTAGAGGAATACAGGAACATTAATGATGAGAGAATTAAGGAAATCAACATTGGCCCCCACGACCCTTTCTCAAATGAATTAAATTCAACAACTCAGGAGTGAGGGTGAGGGTGCAGAAAGAGAGAGAAGGGCTGAGATTTACTCTCTTCATCTTACAAAGCTCAGGTAGTCAAGAACGAGGATAGATAACAGGCATTTCTACTACTTTCTAATCTATCATAGCCAGATATTACAGGAGTAACCCCTAAAGAGATCTCTGGGTCTATAACTATCTACTTAGAATTTTGGTGACAAAGATGGGAAAGTTCCTAATTTCAATGGCTGAAAAGATCATTGTGCTTGCCCCGGGGTGTGATGGCTGTAGCCATTAACACGATCTTACCATGACTGCCTGGCCTACATTACCTGCTCTAAATATGGCTCCTGGAAACACAGTGCTATTTGTAAGCTATCTGTAAGAACAGAAGTAGAACTCTCACATGTGATCAGTCATCTACTTACACCACAGTGCTATTAAGATACTCTGAAGAACTGAGGAGAATGGAAAGTGTGGGAGAACCCAGCGATACAGTTCAGCATGGGGGTTAATCATTATCATTCATGATACAGAGACACAACCCTCTACTCTTGAAGATATTCTCGGTCCATGAAAATAATAGCCGTTCCCTCATTCTCCCCTCTTACATTACAAAATAGAGGATGGATAAGCAGGTACTCAGTTTTGCTTTGTAAGGCAAAGGGGAAATAGAGATGGGAAAGGGACTTAACTGAGTTACCAAGAGTCAAGGAAGCGTCACAGAATTTCAGAGTTGGAAGGGACCTTTTGGTAGTCATGCAGTCCTACTCATATTTGAAAAGAAATCCTCAAAACATCATATCTGAAAAGTTATCTTCCAGTCTTTGCTGGGAGACCTCTAGCAAGGTGCAACCTGCTAACTTCCCACGGTAGCCTGTCCATTTTGGGATAGTTCTAAGTGTTAGGAAGTTTTTCTTCACATCAAAACTAATTTGCCTCTGCAATTTCCACCCACTACTTCGAGTTTTATCCTCTGTGGCCAAGAAGAGAAAGTCCAAGCCTTCATCTTTGAGACAGCCCTTCGTATACTTGAAAATAGTTATCATATACCTCTAAGACTTCTCTTCTCAAGGTTAAACTTTCCCACTTGTTTCAACCAATCCACATGTGCTCCTTTATTATCTTGGATGCCCTTCCTCTGGACACTCAGATCCAAACACAATACTCTGGATCAGAGATTCTTAAGCTGAGGGTCCGTAAACCTTGGTTTTTTTGTTTCTGCTTTTAAAAAAAATTATAACAACTATTTTAACGTAATTGGTTTCTGCTGTAATCTTATGTATTTTATTTTATGCGTTTAAAATCATTATTCTGAGAAGGGGCCCACAGGCTTCACCAACTGCCAAAGGTGTCCATGACACCAAAACAGCTAAGAACCTAACTGGTATCTGATCAGGGGAGAGCAGGGAGGGACTCTAACCTCCCTAAGCCCTAGAAGCTATACCTCTCTTAATGTAACGTAAGAGTGCAATAGCTTTTTTGGTTACCACTTCATGCTGTTTACTCATATTGAGCTTTCAGTCTATCAACAGGCTCAGTCTTTTTCAGATGAGCTATTATCTAGCCATTACTCTCCAATCTTACTCTTGTGAAGTTAATTTTTTTTAACTTAAGAGTAACACTGTAATTTACCCCAATACTACTTAATCTTATTTGAATAAACCCAATATTCTGGCCCTTCAAAATCTTTCAAGTCTTGTGTTAGCAATCTCTCTCCACTTTGTGTCCTGAAAAATATGCTATCTATGCCTTTAGCCAAGTCTTTGATAAAAATGTTAGACAGCATAGAGCCAAGGTTTCCTGTAGTACTCTACTGAATACTTCTTTCCAAAGTGACATAGTGGGACAGCTAGGTGGTGCAGTGAATAGAGCACCAGTTCTGGAGTCAGGAGGACCTGAGTTCAAATGCGGCCTCAGACACATAACACTCACTAGCTGTGTGACCCTGGGCAAGTCACTTAACCCCACTGCCTAGCCAAAACAAACAAACAAACAAAGTGACATAGAACCATTAATGACTTCCCTTGGGTATCAGACATTCAACCAATCTTGAATCAACCGAATTATACCATCACCTAACTCGCTTTCTCCATCTTTTCTAAAACACATGCATAATATTTTGTTAAATTTTTTTCAAAAATCTAGGCAAATTATATTTATAGTATTGCCCCAATATACCAGGCTAGAAACCTTGTGTAAAAAGGAAATGGGATGCTATTTTGGGATGACCTATTCTTGATGAAGCCATGCTGGTTCTCTGTGATCATCTTTTATTTATTTTTTTTTTCCCTAGAAACTCATTAGGGTATAGTTTACACATGCCATTCTCTTCCACTTTTTCAAATCAAGACAACTTGTCCTCATTTCCATTCCTTTCTTTAATCCTCCTTTTTTCTCCCCTAATATAGTTTTTTAACTTCTTTCTGCTATCCTTTCTTTTCCTAACCAGGAAAGCAGTTGACCCTTTTGACCTTATTCTCACATGACCACCCCATGCCTTTATATTCATCTTTCAATCTTTCATCTATCCTTGTTTCCATCTTCTGCAAATGGCTTCCAAAAATATAAATTGGCTAGTGAATTCCTTTTGCATCAATAGCAGTATCTTTAAACAACTAACCATTTTTCTCCTCCTAAGAATTGTTTCTCTTGGTGTCTCCAGAATTTTATTCTTGAGAAGTTCTCATCCCTCTTAGGTTGAATATAGAATTTTAGTTTATGGAATCCTGTCTTTTTTTCCTCTGAACCCTTTGAAATTTGCTCACCAAAAACTTAAAATGCATGTCAGGATATTCTTAGCTTTATTCTCCTCCTATCACAAATTCAAATACAAAAGGTCACTTCCCCCAAAGTTTCTATCATTTCTGTATCAGCAACTAGTTCTTCCTTGTTGGGAAGGATCAGCTTTAAAATAGCATTTCTCCTTATTATTTCCTCCAACTTCTGAAGGATGAAATTATCATAAAGGCAAGACTGTGGAGGACTAGAAGGTTACCTTATGGGAGGCTCCCTTGTGCTGGGCAACACGCTTGGTGTTCTTGCAGCACTGTGTGGCGGACAGCTCTGCTACCCGCACCTGCCCATCACGGGCACACATGGCAAGAGTTGAATCACCACTGTTGGGAAGAAACTTGGCCTAGATCATGTAGGATAGGAAAAGGAAAAAGGAAATCAAGACTTATTAAGGTGGGACAAGTCATGACAATGGCCCTAGCAGAGTCTTTTTTTATTCAGTAGGTGAATGAACTGCATCAACCTAGAGACTGAGAGCTAAGCTCTCCTCCTTATACTGCTGGTTATTACAAAATTACTTCTTTTTACAGTTTAGGATAAAGGCAAAGGAAGATGGGGAGAGTGGGGGCTTCCAGGGTGCTGGATTATTATATAATGATAAAAGTGCTTAAGTAAACTGAGGAACAGATTCATGGTAGGAATAAAGGAGAAAATAGGGTGTGAGAGAATTAAGAAATACAGCAAGGAAAGAGGAAAAACCTAAATCCTTTTCTTGATTCTAGAAATAAATCAAACAAATTTCCAAGGAGAAACTACCTGGAAGGGGAGTGGTTAGGCAAGGAAGATAATGCTTGGGGAAAGTAACACCACTCATGTATTTTGGGGATAGTGGGTAAATTATTCTGGGGATCTAAGTATATTTAATGTGTTCATTATGAATTCCAAGCACACTGTATACGAGTTCTCCCATTCTTACCAGATACAGGGAAAATAGAGGGGAGTTTCCTCACAAGATCACTCTGTAGCTAGAACACAGGAATTCCAAAACTTTTGCTATATTAGAACCATCTTCATCTTACCAAAGAATCAGATGCAGGACCTAGGAAGCCCTAATTCTAAACCCCACTACAGACAGGAAGATAGTAAGTAAAAGCTTTGGCTTTAATTTCCAACTGACCTGGACAATCATATACTATTTCTTTCTCTGATGCTACTATCATAATGTTCCCGACTCACCTGGAAGACATTGCTTTTGTGGCCACTTTCAAAATCCAACACAGGTCGCCTCCGAACCCAATCCCACACCACCACCTTGAGGTCATCGCTGCCACTGGCCAGCCAGGTGCCACGCTGGTTAAAGTGCAGGGTGTTGACACAACCAGTGTGGCCCTCTAGCCCATGTTGCAGGCGGAAGCGCTGCACAAAGACTCGTGCTCCACAAGCTTCATACACAAAACGAGCACTTGAGCCCAGCTCCCTCTCTCTCAGGGCTGGGAGGGCCTGCCAGCGGGGCCGGGGCAGAGCTGATGTCTCTGAGGCCACCCAGTCCTCAAGGGCTCGTTCATCATCTGATGAGTCGTGTTCACGATTGGCCCGTTTGCGCTGAACCCGGCGCCGGGGCTGCTCTTCTTCCTCCTCCTCTTCTTCCTCCTCCTCCTCCTCCTCTGAGCGGTCATGGACCCGGTTTTCATCATTAATGGAGTAGTGGCCAGTGTCCTCCATGCTATCAGAGTCCTTGTCTTCACCTGAGCTCTCTGTGTCTGTGCCTCGGCTTTCGGTGCTGGTGCGGTTGGGGCCACCCCCATCATCCCCGGTTAGGCTCAGGCTTAGGTCTGAAGCCTCGACCTCAATGCCTGAGGATGTTTCTCTCCCCTCTTCTGTCCCAGACATTTCCTCTGGACTGCTGGATAAGCTTCCTATGTGGGAGAGGGGGGAGTAGAAAAGATATCATGTAAGGAGTCAACAGGGGCCACAGCTTCAGTTTAGGAAATCCTAACAATGGGCTCAGGAACCTAGTTTGGCACTCTCATCCCATGAGCTTAAGAACAGTAATTTCCAGGGGCAGCTAGGTGGCGTAGTAGATAGAGGACCTGAATTCAAATCTGGTCTCAGACCAAACTGACACTTACTAGCTGTGTGACCCTGGGCAAGTCACTTAACCTCATTGCCTCGCCCAAAAAAAACCCAAAACAGCAATTTCTTAAAGAATGACTTCAACCCTGTGAGGCTGGTTTGAATTTCATCATGACCACTTGGACTGAGAGGTTAAGTGGAGGGCTCAAGAGAGAATAAGTGACAGAAACCACACCTGAGTTCAGACATGTCGATTCTAAATCCAACACTCCTCCTTATGCCACACAGCTGGGCCCACACCATAAGCACTCTGACCTAGATGGGTGCATAAATGCTGGCCAAGAATCTTGGGGAGTACTTGGCACATCTCCTCAGGGTCCTACTGCATGGGTATTGTTTAGCTCTACCTGGCACATCACTAATGAAGGAAGACAATAAAAAATATCCTCATACAAAGTCTTAAGCATGACAAAGCAGCTCTCTTTTGCAAGAACTGGTTTAACCATTCCTCTCGTAAGGGAAGAGAACTGCTCAATTGAAGTCTCCTGATTGCCAAAGAGGGAGTTGTACTAGCTCCTAATTAAGGAAATCACCACCATCTTCTATTTCCTACATTTCCCTATCTCCTGTTAGGATATTTTTTATCTTCTTCCACCATCCCCCTCTTTATTGGAAAGAAATCCCAACAAGTAATCTGACTTACATGGGCATAACACAGGAGCAAGCAATAAAGATGAGTGGGGGAAAGTATGCATTCTCTAATTCTGTTAGTACTTGTATTTCTTAGTTCACTATACTTCCACTGAGACTGCCATGTTGGGAATAATGAAATAACTGGGTCACATTGGTAGATCAAATTTCCAGGAAATAGATACTGCATGAGCCCATCTTATTCCAATCAGTACTTGGATAGTATGCAAAATACCAATACCTCTACAACTCCTAACCTAAGGCCCAAATGGGAAGAAAACAGAGAGAAGGAAAGACAGATGAGGACAGGAATGGGCTTAAGTTCATCCCTGAAGGCACGAAGAGAGCTTCATGTACAGGTCATAGCCTGCTTTCACTTGGTTGCAGGTCTGGCCCCCAGAATCACATAATCACAACCAAAAGTTGCCAAGAATGGCAAAATTTTTCAGAACAACCCCCCAATCTGGACCAAGAACTTGAAACTGGTGTGAGATCCCACCTTACTAATAATGTCTTAAGGGATTTGGACCAGAGGGTAGAGTAAAATCAAAAAATTACTTAGGAGGGACCAGTGTGCTCTGTAGTTAACAATTCAGTTCCTTTCAATGGTAAATATGGCTGACGGTGGAAGTGGACAAGAATATCCTAACAGGTTGACACAGAATAAAATAAATAAATTTGTTTATTATTTGGCAAATAAATGTTTGCCAAACAAAATTGCAAAACCTTTTGCACCCTGTCATTGTAATGATTAATAAAAATTCAGACACAAATCTGAATTCCATTGGAGCCCCAACATCTCCTGGTTGAGGCCCTCAGTAATCTAACAATTCAACATGAATCGACTGCCATAATGTACTACAGCTTCAAACTTCTCTGCAACCTCAAACCTCACAATACTCAAGTCTAGTCAGAAAATCTCACCTACCTTCTCTTACAGAAGTTAAATGGAAGCAGAAAAATGGCTCAAAGGATCAAGAAGTAGAACCAAAGTCAGCCACAGACACCCTTCTTTAACTTACACTTCACTCCCTTTATGCAAAGCAAAGGAACTGGAATTTGGCCAGTATACTTGAACTGTAAGGTATGAGACATGTTGGAATCTCTGTTTCCTCCATCTGAAGAAGTTTTTTCTAGACAAGTCTACTAGGCCTGACCAGACAGCTACCACAAACTTGTCAGCAAGAGTCTATTCTGATCATCTGCAGCGTATGGACCTAAGCAGTGCCACAGGCATTAGAATTTTATGGTGTTCTGTTGTCAACTTTGCCTGGTGCCCAGTGCTTTACAAACTGGTGGCACTGACCTTGAAAAAAGAAATCTTGTTTCCATTGCCTAGGTTTGTAACTTCATCTCCATTTAATCTCCCTGGGTGGTTTGTGCTCTGGGATGAAAAAGAATTCCCCAGTGTAAACATTAGCAATCCCCAACCTCCCAACAAAGATCCCCTAGTTCCCATCATTGAAGGCATATTCTAGTACTTTTTTAACTTCATCATCTAAGTTTACCTGTTCCCATATTCTCTCACAACTTTTCAGGAGTCCAGAAATAAGTCCTTTGGCCTCTCAGAGAAGTTTTTATGTTCTCAACACTTTCTGAGATACTCAGATAAGAGTTGAAGAGTAAATAGAAAGTAAAGTTCTTGTTTCCTGTATTCAAAACAACTTGAGGTCAGTTCACTTTAAGGAAAAATGATCTTCACTCTACTATTCAAGGGAAGTAAGACACCTCTAGGGTGAATTTAAATTCTTCCAATAACTGTCCACAAAGCCCCAGTGACAGTAAAGAACATTTTTCTTCTTCCTTGGCACCTTACCATTCGCAAGGTCTGTTTTGCCATCTGTGCTGCTCCCTTTACCAGACATCTTGAGTTGTATTTGTTGTAGCCAGCCTGGACTTAGGAGAAGAAAATGCAACAATTAGGAAACAATCAACCCTAGGGAGGACAGAAGAGAATCAAGGAGGTACAACAATCTTTGTCATATTCAGAAAAAAAAATTTTTTTTTTTTTGGTTTACTTAACAAGGCTTCTCAGACAAAATACACAGCCTAGGCTTTTTTGGTCTAAACCCAGAAAAGGAACAGATCTTTGGTGGGGCTAACCACCATTTCTTTGCCTTGCTCACTGAGTAACTGCTCATGTCTTTGAAATGGGGGAAAAGAAAACTGAAATAGAATCTGGAATGGTGGACAAATAGCAAATGACAGGTAGTGCCAACAGAGAGCCCTAAGTTAATGAAAAATGCTGGCTTCTGCATTTACCTCTAGACTCTAAGAATTATTTGTCATAAAAACTAGTCAAACATAACCACAAGACTTGGGAAAACTCTCATGTTCATGTATGGGAGTCAAAGTTAGATTTGGAAACTCATTTTATACATGAAGCAATTCAGGTTTTTCTAGGTAGAAGCCTCTTTATATTCTACTCAAATGGCTGGTTCCTAGCCCATTACAAACAGTAAGCTATTAGTTGATAAGTGATAGAGACTTGGGTAAGAGGAGAATCAGAGCTGGAATTAGAACCTCAGAGCTCCTGACTTCCAGATCAGAGTGTGAAAGGATAACCATAACCATTTCTCTGGGGCTCTAATTAAAGTAATGAAACAGAAAGTAAAGAAAGAAAAAGTAAGTTTTTGAATAACAATGGCCAATATTTCTACAAATCCTCTCCTCTAATCCCTTTTTCTTAGCCCATTTTGTATGACAGCAGCTATACTTTTTTATTAAAGCAACAATCCCTAATCTTGGTCTACCTAGGAGTAAAAGATAACTGGATTTTTTTTTCTTTTATATCACTGCAACTTTAGGCACCAGCCTCTTGTTCTCTGGGCCGCATTCCCACCTCCCAAAAGATCCATAAAAAGCAGAGAATACTACATGTTCAGATCAGAATTGTAAAAAAGCCCTTTCAGTGCCTTAGACAAAAGGCAGTGGAGAAAAACAAAGTGTGATTATGACCCTGGTCCCTGTCCCCAGGCACAGTGGCCTGTGATCTTTCAACAGCCCTTTCATTCCCATCACAATCATCCTAGAAGCAGTCCCATCTTTACCATCATCCCCACCCCCATTCTTCTAAGTAGCTTCCCAAAGTGTTTTCCAAGAGACAGCTGCCCAAACATTACTGATAGTTGGGGAGAGAAAAAATATGCAATGACAAGACAGATGTTGAATTTGAAAGAAGGATACCTGAAGTCTGTCTATTGAAGCAATGTCAAAAGAAATCAGATTTCTAGAGGCATAGAAGGAAAAATACCATACAGAGAGAACAGGAGAGTGTTTTCCAATGTGATCTGATTTCTTCCGCTCTCTTCCATGGCTGTACTTTTTCCAAATGTCCTTGACACTGCACGTGCTTCCCAGCCCAATAGTCCTGTTTAATGTTGTGCAGCATCCTTCCTCCATACTCAGGGTTTTACTGCTACTTTCATCAGATAAAATAGTCCAAAAAAGTAGGGAGAGAATACCCCATTTTGGAAGATGCAAAACTGAGCTATGAAACAGAAAGATGTTTGCTTAAGCTGACATGGAGAACTGAAAGTAAAACTGGCAATTAAAACTCATATTCTACAATACCTATCAGTTTCCAAATAAACTTGGGGTTGGAAGTGACCTAAAAGGTCATCTAAGTCCAACTCATACCTATGCAGAATCTCCTCTACATCTCCAACCTATTAAGTCAGAATTGTGCATAGTCTCCTGTATTTCTATATCACACCAACCCACTACAGTCTCTGAAAAGAAACAAATGAAGCCCTAAGATCAGATCCCACTTAGCACCCCTGAGAGGACTGAACTTCAGATCCTTCTTGCTCACACAAAAAAATCATGTGGATGCAATACTGGCAGATCAATTAAAAGTAAAGAATGATGATAATGGATAAATAGCCTTTATGACTGCCTGTCAAGTCCAATGGCTTCTTCTAAGTCTTTGCCCTCCTTGACCCCCCTGCAGCATTTAATACAATTTACCCCCCTCTCCTGAATACTCTTGTCTCCCAAGACATCACACTTTTCTGGTACTCTAACTCCCTTCTCTTTCTCCACTATTATTAGCTCCTCAACCTCTTCCTAATCCCTTAATGTTGGCATTCTGCAAGATTCTTAACTTTCTCTTTTCTGTACTCTGATCCTAGGAAATCTCATTAACTCCCAATATTCTAATTATCTCCTCTATACAGATGAATACTAAATGTCTAACTTGTATCTCCACCTGCCTCCAGGACATTTCAATTACTCTACAACCATTCTATAAACACCAATGATGCACCAGGCCCTTAAGACACTAGAGATACAAAGATTAAAATGAGACAGTCTCAGCGCTCAAATATACATTCTATCAGAGGAGACAAGAATAGGGACTAGATGGATGATTTCACTGATAGAGCGAGCTCCCAGCAAAGTTCCTCTCCCAATGCAGGTTGTCCAATTTATAGTCTTAAGAGTTGCCTAGGGGGGCAGCTAGGTGGCGCAGTGGATAGAGCACCGAACCTGAAGTCAGGAGGACCCAAGTTCAAATCTGTCCTCAGACCAAACATTTGACACTTACTGTGTGATCCTAGGCAAGTCACTTAACCCCAATTGCCTTAAAAAAAAAAGAGTTGCCTAGAACAATGAGAGGTTCAGTGACTTATTCAGAATCACACAGCTAGAATGGGTCAGAGGTAGAATTTGAACCAGGTCCTCAACCTGGCACTGAGGCCAGCCTCCTCTCTATCTACTATACTGCCTGACATCTATAAATATATACAGAACATACACAAAATAAATATAAGACAGTTTGAGGAAGGAGGGCACTAGCTGCTGGAGGAAATCAGGAAAAGCATTATGCAGGAAATGGCTCCTGACTGAGTCTTAAAAGAAATAAAGGATTCTAAGAAGTGAGAGTACATTTCAGGCACAGAAGAAAACGAGTGCAAAGGCACAGAGATAGGAGATAGAATGTCATGGGTAAGTAAGAGCAAGAAGGCCCATTTAGCTGGACTGTAGCATGTAAGAAGTGGTATAATATAGAAGGCTAGAAAGATAAGTTGGTGCCAGGTTATGAAGGGGTATAAATGACCAAACAGAAGAAGTTATATTTTTTCTAGAGGCAATAGAAAGTTACTGGAGTTTAATTAGCTAGAAAATGACATAAGAAGACCTGAACTGAAGGAAAATCACTTTGGTGGCTATGTAAAGAATAGCCTGGAGTAAGAAAAGACAAGTGGCAGTCTAAAAGTTCTGCTGGTACCTCAACCCAACCCACAGTTGTCTTTAAAGTATAATAAGGGCTGTCATGTGGAAAGATTAGACTTGTTCTGCCTAGCTCCAAAGGACAGAATCAGAATCAACATGTAATAGCTAAAATAAGGCAAGTTTAGGTTCTGTATAATGAAAAACTTCCTAACTCTTGTACTTTGCCAAAGTAGAGTGGCCTGCTCTAGTAGTAGTATCCCCTCACTGGAGGTCTTTATGCAAAGGCATGAATGAGTTGAATCAGAAGAAGGGATTCTTCCTAAGGTAAAGATTGGACTAGAAAGCAACTAATGTTCCTTCTAACTCTGAATTTCTGTGATTCAGTTGTTTTCCCAATTCTCATTACTATTCCTCTAGGGTCATACTGGCTTGGATGGCAAGGGAGTGTCAAAAGTCCAATTTCATACTCAATGATAAATATTGTTTATGTGGTTATAAAGCTAGACTTGTTTTAAGTAAGTCAGTTCAGGTCCTTTGTAGGAAGAGATCCTTGATAAAAAATATTGATAGAATTAACTGCTGAAGGCAAAGTTGGGGAAAAGGAGGAGAGCAAGAGAGAATCCAGTGAACGATTTAACATTTGCTAACTAGATAGTTGGATAATTTGAAGACTTACTGTCTGGGAACATCTAAAGGTCAAGACCACCCAATAATGGGAAGAATTGATTATGTAGTCTCCAGCAGTTGCTTTTCAGGCACTAGAGTTTGGCAGAATTAGCACTGGATTGGGCATTAAAAGCCCCAATTTCAAGTTCCACCAGGGAATGTGTAAACTTGAGCCTTTCAGCAGCACCTCAATTTCCTTTTGGGATCAAAGCCCTAGAGAAAAAAAGTAGTGCTATGGAAAGACAATAAAAATGCAAACCTTATCTTTAGAACAGGTAGTTATAACTCAGGCACAAAGAAACACAAACTTCAGGCACGAAATGATAGTATGTTTATTTACACAGTGCATTAGCATTTACAAAGCACTTTGTACCCATTATCTCCTTTGATATTTGTAGCAACAGTATGTGGCAGACCATATGTTGTATTACATCTCCATTTTATGGAAGAGTATGAAGTATTACATTCCCTTTAGAGAGATGATAAAATTGACCCAGAGAGGTTAAACGAAGGTCATATGTAGGCATGAAATTCAGGGCTTTTGATTCTAGTACTCTTTCTACCAGGCCTCAGTGCCTTTCAAAACAAAGAAACCTAAAACCAACTAACAACTAAGGCAGTAGGGTTCAGAGGGAGACTAATTGCTTGAATTGGAAGCAGGCCAATATGCTGTATTTGTGACTCTGAACTGTTACAGAACTACCATGCAACATAATCCTAGTTTCTAATTTCCAGCTAAAACTCACACTTGCCCAAATTCACTGTTCCCTCCTGAAACTTTTATCCCATTCCCAGCAATATCTAGGTTCACCTTGAACATCTTCCATATTAATACCAATTAATGCCAACCATGCTGCTTTGAGAAGAGCTCCTGAGCTCTATGCTCCAGGTAACTGGGAAGTTTAATTAGATTAACTCTACTGTGGATATGTTCTAAAAATAACCCCCACCAAATTGAAAATTAACTAGTAAACTGTTAGGGAAAAAAGAAAATCAGAGGCCATTTTAATATCTATTTTAGGATTTCCAGTGACCCTGACATCATATCTTAATAGAACAAGGTTTTCAAACATTAACCAACATATGACAAAACATTAACTAAATCCAAGCATAGGCAGAAACAGAGTACAGGGTAAGAAGATTCATGTGTGCAGAGCCATCGAGCCATTTCTTGTTCAAAAGCACAGGGACTACTTTCTTGTACTGATAGCAACAAGAGAGATCTGCACAAGAAACCATGTTAAGGTAGGATCAGGTAAAATTCAACAACTGAAAACTTAAAAACTAATAAGACCAAAGAGATTAATGGGAGTTGACCAAGGTAACCTGCATGTTACAATGATCAAAAAAGTCAGAAGCTAGGTCTCCACATCAGGAATGAGGAAGCCAGGAGAACTTCTATTTCAATAAAAGTCTCCACTCAGTCTAATCAGAAGCCCTAGTAAGACTCAATATCTCCCAGCTCTTCATTCCTTATTGTCAGTGATGATGAATGATATCCAAAATACTTACTTAAGTGAAGTAGCATAGAAAGAATGCTATGAATTTTCCATTTTTATTCTTATCTGTTCATTGTCTAATTTCTTTTGAATACTTGTTGAACTGCCAGAAGTGGTGGTACAAAGTTGTAATCCCTGCTGTCAGAGAGGCTGAGGCTGGTGAATTACTTGAACTAAGAAGTTCTGAAATGAAGAAGGACTAAGCCCAGCACCAATAAGATAAGTCCCTAGGCCTGGAGGACAAACAGGCTGCCCTCCAGGCTATTGCTTGAACAGTGCACTGGCCCAGGTTAGAAAAAGAGAGTAAGTCCAAAAGTCCAAGTCGATAAGTACTGAGATCAGGCCCATAAATGACCATTGAACTTACAGCCTGGGTGAGATAAAGAGACTCTTTCTCAAAAGTTAAAAAAAAATGTAAAAAAGCAAAAAGCACCAAATGTCTGTTGAATTAAATTGAATTTCAGATCTAGGATTCACACTAACTGGCCTGATAATCTTTCCCTTAGTTTCAACAGATACAAATATCAAGAAATTAATGTTGCATTTCATGTTATCATTAAGATAACTCTATCCCCAACCCTGATCCCCTAGCCCTGACACACACATACTTAGTAAATCAGTCCAATCTCTATGTTCTACAATATTCTCAGTATTCCCTAGTTCGGTCTTGCCCAACACTGCCCCATTCTGATTACCTGGTGGTTTAAAAAGAATCTGAATGACAGAAAACTTTGTAATTTGCTCTAAAAATCAAAGGGTGAGTGAAGAGGAGACTTCAATTATTAATAAGATAGGAATCTGAAAGCCATCCAGTGTCTGGATCCTCTTGGGAAGGTAGATATCTTATACTGTTGAAGGCTGAACAGCTGTTTGTGACTGATCTAAAACCAAAGTCCAAATTCGCTTTTTTGTCATACACCCCACATTCCATCTGGAATCAACCAGTCCTCCCTTTTCTGCAGCCCTAACTATTGCTTTGTAGTAGAACTGATTCATTTAAAATCTACTCTTCTCATCCCTTTGCTTTCTATATCATAATCAAAACCACAACTTCTAAGGAATGTTACTAAGGCTAAACAGCACAGTAAATAGTTACTATATAAGATAAAAGCTTTATATAGCAATACTGATGAGGTGACCCAAATGTTATTTAAAAATATTCTATTGAGAGAGGTGGTCCCTCAGTTCAGAATAGTAGCCTAAAGTTTCAACTCATATTGACAGTTCTAGAGAGAGAAGAAAACCTATACCTATCACCTGCTGGAGTGGAAGGGCAGAAAAAAAGAGTTCTAACTGTTAAGGAACTGGGGGAACTAAGCTTACTGTTCTACCATAAACACCACAATAGTATATCAACTATGTGACTTCAGATTCAATCCAAACGATAGGTTTTTACCACCCCCCAGTGGCCCAAGTGGATACCCACAGGTTATTTCCCCAAGAAACTATCCCAGGCATCAGGTCTGGAACAGGACTTTTTTCCTCTAACAACAAAAAAAAAAAAACAAAACAGAATTTGACTCTAAATACAAAATACATCGTTCTTTTTAAATAAGTTGGTTCACAATTCTTTGACAATCATTTTTCTTAAAAAAAAAAATTCAAACTACATTGAGACTTAAAAGAATTTCATGGTGGGTTTCCTCCACCATTCCCACACCCCACCCCTACCTTATTCTCAGGCTGTTTGGGATCCTGAATGTGTTCTTCCAGACTTCACATAAATTATTTATGTTCTAAAGAGGAAAAAAAAAAAGGCAGCTCTTTCAATTTATCTATTTTACTATATGGACCTATTTCTAGATTTCTACCTATCGGTATCATACTAGGTTGCCTACAGTAGGCTGTACTACTCTGATGCTTAGTCCTCCAAGCATTACACTCAACACTAAACATAGGCAAAGCCTAAGAAAATCCTGGTGCCAGATTCAAAACTGTCCTTAAAATCTCCAGAAAGCTTTGCTGTGATTTTCACGGAAAGTCTTATACTTTCTTGAAATTGGAGGAAAAGAAATTTTCTCCATGGGGTCCACCATATAAACATCACTCTTTCGTTGTCTTCAAGTTCTTTTTTGACTCTTGAAGATCTATAATATACCCAAGATGAAGGCCCTTAAAGCAGTGTCCCAGTAAGAACCCCTATAGGGAGTTATCTACTAATCCAAAATGAGTTAAAGAATGAAATAAGAAATGGAGTTCAGTACCAATCACACAGTCAAATCAAATTATACGTATATGTGTGTCTGTGTGTTTGTAGCTAAGTTTTTTCTCAGTACCTCAGCTAAGCCACAAGCCAGATGCCTGTTTTTTCCTTTCTCTATGTAGGACCTCCTCTCTCTGTTCAAATCACCAGCTCTTCTTTCAGAACCTTCTCCCTATGTGGTTACAGCTTTTTGTTCCTTATACTAACTACAGTGTCCCAGACGGAATGCCAGGCTGCACTGTAACCCTAGGAGCAGAGGGAGCCCCTGTGAGAAGGTCTACAAACTCTTAAAAATAATGATGCTCAGGTTCCCTCACTTCAATATAAAGGATCCTAGACCAAATAACTTCTCAGTTTTCCATTTTGTTTCTATCAAGGAACTCTAAGAAGTTAAAGAATTGATGGAAACTCCAGTTTCTATGCACAAATTGGCTGCAATAATTTTTTTCAATAATTTTCCAAATATATCTCAGGCAAAGAAACATTGCCCAGGGGTAATGAAGAGCAAAAGCCCTGCATCCACCCAAAGGTAGAACTCATAGGAAAACAACCAAGAAGAAAATGAAAGCCAAGAACATCTAGAAAAGTCACTCCTACCTTTGTCATGTTAGAGGACAAAGTCTAACGCTTGAGTAAGGGTCACAAAACACACACCTGAAAAATACAGCAGCAAACACAGCAAGCAGGAGGTTGGGAGCTAAACCAAGATAAGAAAAACTCCTATTGGCAAAGGCAGGGCCCACTGCAACTTTTCTGGCTATGTAAAGAGGAATAAGGAAATAGAGAAATGATAGGACAGAAAGGACACTGGTGATTCAGGTTGAAACAAAACCAGAGCTACCTAAACTAATGACAAGCACCTTTGTTATTCTTTGGCTCTAAAATTAAAATTAAAAAATTGTAATAGTAGGAAAAAGCAGTGTGGGTGGAGAACTAGCCTCAAAGCCAGGAAAACCTATGTTTAAGTCTTGCCTTGGACATGTATAAACCTGGGAAAGTCACTCTCTATGTCCCAAGCAATTCTCTAAGTTGACGATAAGGTGCTAACCTAAATTAGTAGGAGTTTCTTCACCAAGGAGTTCCCTATACCAATAACATCACAAGGCCAATCTCTGTTCCCATACTACTTTTCAACTCAAAATTTTAAAGAATTTGAAACATGCTATACATATAATTCTCTCATCCATAAAGACTGCCAAAACTCTATACTTGTCCATTCTCCAATTACTTTAACATTCTCCTAAGAGTCAATACTGCTTCTAAAAAGTTAGGAAGTGTTTGCTTACTCCCACTGGAAGAGAAAACTTGAATCAGTTACCAAGAGAGGACTTTTTCCGTGTGACTGTAATAGGAAAGCAAAGTATCCTAAGTCAGATCAAGATTAAGCAATCAACTAAATTACCATGCTTATGAAGGGCAGTTTTAAAATAACACTAAAGGGTCTATCTAAAAAACCCCGTTGATCTATGGGGTCTAATATAAAAAAGTCCAGTGATATGTGATTGTACATAGACAAAACCTTTCTTTTCCATGCCTGGGGCTGAGTATCTTTGTTGCCTAGGTCCTAGCTGGCTGAAGGCTGAGTAGGGATGAGGCCCTACCTTAACAAGGATAATCTGTAAAACTGCTGCAAATAAGTAAGAGTTGACTCTACCACCATAGTCAATGTGTCAAGAATATTACACCAAATAGCTTTGGAAGTGAAGTCAAACTTCTCTGTTCCTATTCCAAAAATAATATAATTCCATGGCACTTTACAGACATAACATCCTCATATCTAATATTCTTACAACCCCGTAGGCTTTATTATTCACATAGGAAGCAGATTCAAAGAAGTCAAGTGATTTGACCAAAGTAACACAATTAAGTGACAGACTTGGGAACTAGGTCTTCTGAATCTAAGTCCAGGGCTCTTTCCACTATACGAGGGTGGAAAAGCTCTTAAGATACTTTCTGAAGAACTGTCAGCATAGTGGGAAGAAAGATGTACTTGGAATCTTAAGAAATGGGTTTGAGTTCTGGCTATGACCACTTCTGTGGGCCTCAGTTTCTTCACCTGAAAAATAAGGGGATTTCATTAGGTCATTTCTAAGGTTCCTTCTACCTCTAACATTTGTGATGCTGATTCAATCTACATACGAATTTTTTTTAACTGTCATCACTGGAACTTTATACCAACTTGATCTACATTGGTATACACATTCTTATTTTTTAAGTCTCTTTAGTAGTTAATCCTCCATTAAGTCTGAAGCTTCCTCATGAAATGAAGGTGACCCATGGATTCTCAAAGGCTATGCTGCGAAGGTGTTTCATTCTGGCAGGTCCTACCAAGCTATAAAGATTTGAGTAATAAACTGTATATCTAATCCTATCTTTTACAGGAAGCCTCTCCCAACCCTACTTAATTCTAATGACTTCCTTCTTTTAATTACTTTGTTTTTCTTCTTTATAGAGCTTGTTTGTGCATATGTGTATGCTTGTGGTCTCCCCCATTAGACTGTGAGTTCCTTGAGGGCAAGGATTATCTTTTGGCTCTTTTTGTATACTTAGGGCTTAGCACAGTGCCTGACACGTGGAAGACACTTAATAAATTTTTTTTTGTCTGACTGACTAATGTTCCAAGGATCGGTGCAGTTAAAGTCAGAGAGACTCATCATTAAGTTGGCCACAGTGTAATGAATTTTTTGGCTGTAATAATTCTTAAAGACTACCTACTAAATTTATAGAGAGATTACAGTGAAGAGCATACCCACAATGACAAAATAATAAATTAACAGAAATATCAAATTGTCTTCAACAAGCCCTTGTAGAAAATGTGTCCTAAGCCCTGAGAGATTTCTATAGCCTGCTCTCATTAACACATTATTCCAGGTACAAAGTTATTAGAGTATCTTGAAAATCAGAAAAAGCCTGATCAAGAGGAAATAAGGTATAGGACAAATAAGGTATAGGACAAGAGCACTGAAGTCAGTTAGCCACGAGGGTGGAAATGGAGATGGATTCAGTAATATTTGCAAGTTAATAACTACGTGAGTCAACACAAAACACAGACTTATTCAAAGAGATGAACCTACCCATTTTAAGAGTCACATAAGAGTGGAGCCAACTGCTAACTCCTGTACTATACCACATTTCTCCAATAGTAGGGTTGAATCAAACTTTCTGGGTGATAGTTATCTGGGCATTTCTCATATACTCTAATTAGAATCACTAATTTGGATAGTAGAAACAATCTAGTGATATATATTCACATATTCACCACAGAAACAGAGGTAATAAGGCACCTCAGGAGTATGAAACTGCAAATCTTGGGTTTAGTGCAAGCCAAGTCCTGAAGAGTGGATACTTCTACAAGTTGGATTTCTAGAGCATGTTTCCTTTCAAAAAGTGCTTCTGATGTCCCAACATTCAGGACTGCTTTCTTGTTTTCACTAAATGCAGAAGAAATGCTTTCTTTTAGGTCCCAGTGTATCCAAGTGTCTATCGGGGAAAAAAAAAAACCTGTCATTTCTGTCTGATATGAGTGTCTTCACCTCTCAGCCTGGAAATTAGACCCAGGCTATTGAAAGCTATTATCCCACACAGTGGCTTGTGTGAAACAAACAGCTTTCATCCCAGGTCCTATCAACTTTCCCAGTTTTCTCCAATACCACTGTCTACTCTCCTGAGGTATGGTCAGGCAAGAAAAGAGACAGGAAAGCTTGCTTCTCCCTGTGCTATTCTCCTACTTGATAGCCCAATCTGGTTCTCTGAAGATGAAGCCATAAACTCAGAACTGGCCTCCTGTCCCCTGTTTACTTCTAAAAGAAATGACATCATTTCATGACCTAGTTCTGGGAGACGTAACCTGTTATCAGGATTGTGTTTTAAAAAAAAAAAGCTTTCTCCATTAGGGAAGAGAAGAAAATACTATTTAGGAGCACTAGAAGAAAAGAAGAGAAGGAATTACAACATAGTAAAGTTTTGATCATATGTACTAATGTAGGGAAGAAGGCCAAAACAACAAACAATTCAAATATCACTTATATTTAGCTCTGACATGCAGTCAGACACAAGCATTCACATATTCGTTATTTAATCTCAGCCTGACCCTTACAGCTTAATAGTTGGATTACAGATTTAGTATCTTACTTTTTAAAGAGTAGGAAGTACCCTTACAAGCCATCTAGTCAATACCCTCATTTTACAGATGAGGAAACTGAGGCTCTGAGAGGTTAAGTGACTTGCCCAAGGTCACAAAGGACCCTAATAGATCATATAAGGGAGGGGAGGTGCTGGGTGTTCATGAATAACTCACAAAGCAAATTCATGAGAGCTAACTAAAGAAAAAACACAATATTATTTCAGAGGAAAACTTCTACCTTTTATGGAAAGCAAAAGTATTATCTAATGGATAATTTACTTAGATCTACTGGAATGGCATATAAAGGGGCAGATTAAAAGGCTCACTGGCTATCACTGTCATGTTCAGAGGCAAGCAATCCTAGGTATTTCCCAACATGACACTCTGGGACAAGGGTTTTTAACCCAGGGTCCATGAACTTGCTTTTTGAGTATTTTCCTAAGTATATTTCAATATAATTGGTTTCTTCTGTAATCCTGAGTTTTATTTTATGCATTTAAAAACATCATTATGATAAAAGGTCCATAGGCTTTGCCAGTTTGCCAAAGGGATCCATTATACAAAAAAGGTTTAAGAACTCCCTGCTCTAGGAGATATAAAACTCATAAATCACTTTTCTTCCCCTATTACAAATACATATACACTTTGGGATCTACCAGCTGCACTGTCCAAATTCACCACCATAAAGCTCACGTAGTCTGGACAGGTCACATCACTCTCTACTTCCAGGAAAGTTAAAAGATACATACAGAAACCTCATCGACATTATTTAACATTTAAATGCAAAGTACTCTGAAGAGCACCAAAGAAACAAAGATTATAATTTTTCTATCTCTCCTTTCACCCACCACAGTCACCAAAATGGACTGTTCTGATGGATACACAGCATGATCCCTACATTCGTTAAAAACTCCCCAGACTAACCAGGAAGACCTTTTTGTTTTTAAGCAATGACTATTACCCAAAAATACTCTGGTTCTCCCAAAATGCTAAAGCTCTAAGTAATAATCCTCAAAGATCCATGGTTTTATCAGGTCTTATCATCAATGACACAGGAAGCCGATGGCTTCACAAGTTAACTGTGATGAAAAAACTCAGGAAGCCAAATTTTTGATGATAAGCTTCTCAAAATTTGATTAGCCTAGTTCTCAGGCAATAGGTCATCATCGGGCCTTTACTCAAAGCTTTTCTTGCTTGGTAGGATCTGTCAGAGTTTGAGCTCTAAAGTCCTGTAACTTTCAGAACCCAGTCACATCCATGCCAGGATAAAGAAAAGGAAGAGGGCTTTAATGAAAGGATAATAATCATAGTGGCTCAAAGTAACATAACACTTTAACAGTTTACAAAGAATTTAGGCATCAAACAGACATCCTCTTATCTCTCCCTAGTTTTGAGAGGAGCAGGTGCTGTGTTCTTCCCTTCTGACTTTAGAGGGGTAAATTCAAGACCTCAAGAAGGGAAGAGATTTAACTTGACTCAGTGGCAGAACCAGTTCAAAGGCAGACTGATTCCCAGTCTATTAACAACGTAAAATGCGGGGCAGACACCAAACAAATGAAGGAAGTCATGCACCAGCACAAGGAAGATACATTGACTTTTGGCACAAAAGGAACTGTTAGAAAGCAATACAGCAACAGTTTAGGACAGAAAACAAAGAGTCCCACAGCCAATTAAACCTGTAGAAGGAATTCTGGTTAGTCAAATATAATGACTAGAGTTGGATCAAAAAACAGGAACACCACCCTATGTTTTAGGGAAAACCTGGTAGGATGTTTATGAGCACAATGGTCAGCAACTGAGCATAAAGGCGGGGCCTGATAGAATCATTTATGTCCAGAGCCTAGGAATTTAAAAATTGATTACAACTCCTACTCACCTTCCCACTTTATGGCTGAAGTAAGGCCTGGCTGGACTCCTGAGAAAATAGCTCACTGAAGGACTGAGATTCACTGAAGGACTGAGAAAAGTTACAATTTAAATGGCAAAAATGTCATACCTAAGGAACATTGGAACATACAAACACCCCTTTTTGTAGCATATTGTTCTGGCTCACACTGAACTATTTAAGGTCAAAAGTGAAATATTTATCTTATGTGACCACTGAACATCTAAAAAGTACACAGGGGTGCAGAAAAAAACGGAACCAGGCCAGCCACAGGTCTGAAACTAGTTCCATAATGGAACATGAAATTCGCTTTAAAAAAAAAAAAAGGAAAATTAGAATCCTTTCAACAATAAACACGGAAGCCAAAGAAAGCTGCAAATAACAAAAAACCTCAGTGCAGGGAGGAAGTCACCTAGAGAATGCTGATAAATGCCAGAGCAGTTTGTTTACACGGAGACTCCAGCAACATATCATAGGAGTGAGAAATTCAAGCCACCAGATGCTTTCCGACTAACGGGGTCCAAATAGGACCGTTCTGGGGGTGAGGTGGAAGGGGGGGACCTGAGACTCGAGAAGCAGGGAAGTAATGACGCCCAGAACCCCGGGGCTGCTTCCCAGAGGCTGCCCTGACCCTTGCCCTGCTGCGAGAGGCAGCACTGGGGCCTGCACATTTCAGGGCTGTGCGAAGGGACCCAGGCGCCGGCGAGGGTCGAACCAAGTTCCCAGGAGAGGGAATTAAGGTCACCCAAATGAGGTGTCCGGCAAGGAGAGAAGGCAGCTGGCCAGGGAGGACTGAAGCGGGGGCAGGCCGAGAAAGGGGGAAATCGGGCCCCACAGGGGAAATTGGTTCAGTCTTGGGACAAGGAGGACCGGCCGCAGGGGAGAATGGGGGACAAGCCCGGGGAGAGGGGGGCAGGCTGGGCCGCAGCGGGACACGGACCGAGCAGGTCAGAGGGTGTCCGGCTGGGGCAGTTACAAGCCCGGGAGCCGGCGAGGCTCAGCGCCCTGCTCCCCGCTTCGGGGCATCCTCCTGCCAGCGGCTGCTCTGGCTGCTCCGGGCCGGGCCGCCTGGTCCGCCGCCACCGCTGCCGCCGCCATCTTACACTGGCCAGCCGCCGCCACCGACGCCGCCGACGCCGCCGCCGCCGCTGTCGCCGCCGCCGCCGCCGCCGCCACTCTCTGCGCTTGCGCCTGCGCCGCCGCGCTTTCCGGCCCCGTTTGCGACGAGGCGCCCGAGGAGACCTGGAGAGTGGGTAGGGCGCGAGATCCCGTCCCCCAACCCTTCTCTGCAGTAGCGCTGGGCGGGGTAATCTGGCGGCTAACGGAAGACCTGAGGTCAAGCGCGTGCGTGTTGGGGCTCCAGAAAGCCCCGAGGCGGTGACTGAGGCGCTCTTTCCACTGGCGGAGGACGAAACTTGTGCTGGACCGTCACCGGCTCTGACCAAAATAGTCTCCGTATCCTAGGGGCCTGGCAGATCACCTGGTGTGCGCCCAGACGGCGGTCTGCCTACTGCGAGGCACGGAGCCAGGACGTCGGAGCGGGAAGTCTTGGCCGGAACGTGCAGCCTCCGCCTCGCGAGGCACGCGGCTGCCCAGTCCCCAGCCCGCCAGCAGCGGCTTCGGCGGCCCTGCGCCCGGGGAAGACGCGTGTCCTCCGGGCTGGAGCTAATTTCCGCCGAGCACCTCCGAAGGACGAATCCAGCCTTCCTCTGAGATCGGCCATTTCCACGTTTGTCTGATTGTTTATTTGGGAGTGGGGCTTGGGGCGGGGGTGTGGGAGGGGGAGAGGAGGGTAGGAAAAGCTTAGGAGGTGGAGCGATGTGAGGCAAGACTCCCGAAAGTTTATCCTCCGAGTTGTGGCCTTAGGAAGGCCATTCCTGCGTTCAGGCCTCTGGGGTTATGGGTTGAGTCGGGGGCTGAATGCCACTGATGAGGTTGAGCCACGTGATGGGAAGGAGAATAGGAGTTGTGTCATCTCCTTGTTAGGATTCCTCGCCCGAGAGGAAGAGGAGACCCAGAATACTGAGAACCGGGGTCGAAATGGAAAACGCAGGCATCGAGTGTGTTTGGGCTACCCAAACAAAGTATACACCCCATTGGGTACTGTCAGAAATGCAAATCGAATCTAATAAAAGGATATACATAGATAAATATAAAAGGATAAGATTTGCCATCCGTAAGGCTACTGGGTTAACTATTTTAGGTGATTTGTAAACGTATGGATTTTGAGATTTAGATACATGTTATCTGGAGAAGTAAAATTAACATGTAATTAAGATAAACCGTGATGGGATTAGTTGGGCCAAGTTATTGTTATAGCTAAAATGTGATGTGCAGCACATGCATATTGCCGTAGGATATGGGGAAAAAACTTACTAACAGAGCTCTCCAGAGTGCTGCCCCAGGGAGGCAGTGCATTCCCCCTCTCTAAAGGTCATAAGATCATAGATCGAGAGCTAGAAAGGATTTCAGCCATCTGGTCCAACTCCTCCATTTTACTAATGAGGAAGCTGAAGTCTAGAGTGGTTTAAATGGCTTGCCCAAAGTTGCAGAGGTAGTAAATCTTAGACATGGGATTTGAATCCAAGTTTCTTTGACTGCAGAGTCAGTGCTCTTTTCACTGTACCGAGCTGCTTCCTCTTTAAGCAAAGGCTGGATGCTTTTTGCTCACTTACCAGAGATGCTGCAGAGTGAATTCTTGTTCAGGTACAGAGCTGGTCTAGATGCTGCCCCCCACCCAGGACCTTCCAACTATGAAATTATGTGAAAAGGAGTGTGCTATTTTGGCTTTAGCACCAACTAGGCAACAGATGCTGATTTTAATCCAAGGTACCTATTAGCTAGACATGAATATACCAGGAATAGGAATGGACAATTCATTAAGCTGATATCAAGACTATTACTTAATAGAAGTATCCTTTAAACACAGCTTGCTTTCCCTTTTCCCCAGTTCTGTGCTTCCTATCATTTCGTCTCCCAGGTGGACTTTTACCTTTTAGAAAATAGTGTACACTGTAAGTTTGTGATAATGGGGGGGGGGGGGTTGGACAGTTTTGTCTCCTTCCTGTTATAAATTAGTAAATTGTATTCTAATTTATGGGTGTCATGAGTTTGGTTAGAACAAGTTAGTTCCCAGAGCCTGATAAAATTTGGCTTCTAAACCAACAAACCTGAGGACCAGACTCTGGATCCAGGATGCAGACGTACTCTGAAGCTCAGCCTATGTAACCAGTGTCTCTCTCTGACATCTTAACTGAATCTTAACAGTGTCTTCTTAACTTAACTGGGATTCTCTCATAGAGGCTGAGCATACTTTGACAGAAAGGCTGAGGGTATTCTGACAGACTGAATTCAGACAGACCCAAAAAAAAAGTGCTTCCAGTGACAGTTCCTGAGTTCTGCAACTTTGGTATAATGATCATGTACTTAAGAATGGAGCTGAGAATATGAAACCTGGTGTCCAGCCTCTCAGCTCTACACAAGACAAAAAATTATTGATGATTTTGCATCATGTACAAAGAGGCCCATTTCCTAACTTTAGTTTTCCTCTTTGTCTTGGGCTTTTATCTTTTTTTCATAAGTTTGTTGAACCCTGGTGTCTTCACTGTCCCTTTGTCTCTTCTCATCTTATAAAGCAAGTAACTGAAAACCTGAAAAGAGAAGCCTTGACAAAATTTGGACATAGTGGAAAGGGTATAAATTTGACCCAAAAATACAACCTCCCAATCCCACAAAATTATAAACAGACTTTCAGGGAGGAAAAGGACCTCAGTTTCCATCTAGTTCAACACATACTTGAAAAAGAATTAAATCTGTAACATACCTAGTCATCCAACCAACCTTTGCTTAAAGACCTCTTCCAGTGAAAAAGAATATCTACACTCTCTCCAGCTTTCTGATGTCCTATGTTGCCTACATTTCCAGGTGTTATTGGACTAGATTGCACCAGAATCACCTTCTTGGAAGCTCTGTCTCCACACAGTCTTACATTAGCTTTCTTGGCTACCACACCACTGTAGATACTTGTGGAGCTTGAGATCCACAAAAATGCCCAGATCTTTTTCAGACAAACTACTGTCTAGCACTTTTTCATTCATCTTGTTCTTTTGAAGTTGACTCTTCATGACTTCAGAGGACTTCTATCCCTTGGCAGATGATGGTATGCTATAGGTGTGGAATGAGGAATATATTAAGACAACCAATGTGTTGATTTGTTTTGCTTGGTTGTATATGTCACAAGAGTGAGATCTATTGTGAGGACAAGAGCACCTATAAAAGTTTTGAGTTGATTTTTTTTTTTTTTCAATTCATGCATAAAACTTTACACTTAACCCTATTTGGATGCTGGACATTTCATTCCGGAAGACCTGGAGACATCTTACATTTACCATATCTAAAACTGAATTCATTATCTTTTCCCCTAAACTCTCCATTCTTCCTAACTTATTTTTGTTGATATAACCATTCTCCCAGTGTCTCAGATTTATTCTGGATTTCTCACTTATCCCACTGGTTGCCACATTGTCGTTTGTACTTTCACAACATCCCTTGCATCTAACCTCATTTCTCCACTCACAAAGCTGCCACCTTGGTTAAGACCTCTCAGTTGTTCTCCCTGCCTCATGCCCATCTTACCCAAAGCAGCCAAGTAATTTTCCCTAAGTGCAGATCTGATCTTGTGCCTCCCCTACTCAGTCAACACCAGTGGCTTCTGTTGACCCAAATAAAATGTTTTAGCTTTTAAAGTCTCTTACAAGCTGCTCCCAACCTGTCTTTTCCATCTTCAAAGGACATTATTCTGTCTCCTGGATTCCTTGTGATTCAACCAAACTGGCCCTTCCCTCCTCCCCTCCTCACTCCATCTCTGTGCCTTTGCATTGGCCATCCCTCATGGTGGAATGTGCTTTCTTTAGCTCCACCAGAGTGCCTCTCTTCCTATAAGATGTGACTCAAAACACCAAGTCATTGTTAAAAATCTTAAACTGCACAAGGTCACATACAGATGTCTGGGGCACTACATTGCTGATCTTCCAAGCTGACATTGGCTAACGTTAATAACTACT
>NW_020954616.1:706470-722557 GCF_900497805.2 Vombatus ursinus | reverse complement strand
CTTTGAGATAGACTGCCACTTAACTAGCTTAGATCCACCTAATTGTACTGTTGTCTTTCCCAAAATTCATTCCATAAGAAAAGCAGGAGAGACTTTTTCAAAGACTTCACTGAAGTCAAGGTAAGCCATTATCCACAACGTTTTCCTTATCTACCAGTTTTGTAAGCAAATTGAAAAGATTAAAAATCTGGCGTGATATGATCTTGATGAAGTCATATTAGCTGTGTGCGATCAGTCACCTTTTCGGGAGGTTCATTCACTATCCCTTTAATACATCGTAGAACTCTGCTAGGAATTAAAATCAAGCTTATTGGCCTGTAACTTTCTTGGTCTTGCCTTGCGGGAAATCAGGCAATTTGCCCTTTTCTAATCCTACAGCACTGCCCCCCATTGTCCATGCTCTTAAGAATGATCAGACAGTTGATGAGCAATCACTTGAAGTCAACCTGGGTCAGGCGAGTTGAAATAACCAAAGACAGCTAAAATCACAAAAGGTAGCTAAGTAATTTGTTACTAGCTCCGTATTTATTATATCAGTGCCTTAGCCACATTTGTTCCTGCCCTTTCAGGTCCAAAGAACATTCTGCTTGGCAGAGAAAAGAGAAGCAAGAAAGGGGTTTGAAAGCTATTCGTTCGATCTTTGATCAAGTTTTCCCAATATACCCTTAAAAAACTAACTCAAACCCTTTGTAGTTTTTTAATCTTCCTCCCCAGCATCAGCCCATTTTGATCTCTAGCACTCCTAACATTCTTCTTACAGGAGGCTGCCAAGATCTAGGGTGCACCTCAAACTATTTGACTTTCCTTTTTCCTGCCCTTCATTCCTTAGGACTTTTTTTTTCTTCAGATATTAATACATGTGTATAAGCTTCTCAGAGTAAATAGCGATTTTTTTTTCACCACTTCCTTCTAGTGCCATAAGCAAGCCTCCCTCTGTCCTATCCCCTAACCTATATATTTAACTACAATTGGGTTACAAAGGTGTGTGGTTCAGCCTGGGAAAACAAAAACTCTTGGTTGGGATTCGCCTAGTACACAGTAAACTTCTTGGGACCCTTAGAAAAAGGGTGTAATTAGATTGCTCCAGAGAAGAGCAGCTAAAATGACTAAGGGACTAGAAAGGCAACTAAATGAGAGCAGACTAAAAACCTTTCTAAACAAAAACCAGACTAAAAAATTGTCAGTATCTATAAAATTGACTTGTCTAACCCCCTAAAGTTTGAGGTTAAGTTTAGGAAAAAAATATCCTTTACACAGTAGGTAATAAACATGGCACTGAACACAGAATAGGTTTTTTTGTAGCAGAATATTGAAGCTAGAGTTGATTTAGCAAGCATTTATTTAATGCCTTTACTCTATATGCTCAGTCATTGACGGCTAGAAGAAACTTTGGAGACTAATGAGCAACTCCTCCCCCTCAGATCAAGAAACTGAGTCCCAGAAATTAAATGACCTGCCCAAGGTCACAAGTAGGAGAGGTAGGATTCAAACCCAGGTCTCGTGAGTCTTAACCCCAGTAGTATTTCTAGTGCACACCCCCCCACCCCCAGTAGAGATGTACTGCAGGCAATGTTTTATTAGGGAAGAAAGCTCTACAGAGGCAATAACTAGACAGGTTTGCCACAGCTTTCTGTACAGTGAGCTACATGAGTCCCTTCCTCCTAATACAAATCAACAGTCTTGGGGGTGGGGGTTTAGGAACAAAAATGGGCACAGCTCCCTCAAGTTTCTTGATAGTGGTAGCTAGCACTAGGAAAGCAGACAGGAGATGGAGGGAGGGAAGGCTTTAGCTTGCAAAGCCATTTTCTTCCACTACCACCCTCAGCTACTAACCTTTGAATGATGTGATTTTAAGCCCCCTTAGCATCATCTTCCCTCAAACCTGAGCCAACTTATCAACATCCTAAGAGGGGTGCTTAGAACTAAATACAACACTTAAGTTATGTCTTCTCCATCCTACCCCCTAATTTACTGAAGTGAACTATATTTGACTTTAAACCAAGACCAAATTCATCTTAATGTTAGCTGTTTTAATACTTAATTCAGGGGGGGTTGGTCCGAGTGTAGTGCTTAGGTTGTAAGGTAAACAAGGCCCCATAGTATCAATGGCTCTCAGATCTAGGGCTGGGGAGAAGAAAGGGCAGCTAAGAGAAGAGATTTAACATTCAATAATAAATTTGAAATATTAAGCAGAATGATGTCAGTGAAAAATTAGAAACCTCAGAACCTTTTGCTGAAATCTTTAAGAAATGGGCAGATATTTTAGCTTGACCTGGGCAAGGAGGAAGAGCATTGCCAAACACCTCTGAGCAGGTGGTTTCAGAACCCAGCTTTCATAAGGAATTTACCCTGCTCTACCCTTAGTCTGTAGGAGCTTATGCCACCCAAGAAAGGGGCCACACTCCCATCAGCCTAGCTCAGGATGTTTACTGGACATCAACCAAGGCATAGGGGACTCGGAAGGGTTGGGGGAGGACAGGCTACCAGCCCTCTCCCAAGCACCTGCCATGAATCAAGGTTTAGAATTTTGAGGGGATCGAAGTCTCAAAAGTGCCCCCAAAACAGGGAGAGAACCCTCTCTCCCTTCCAATTTTGTATATATATTTGCTAGGGGATCATAGCTGAATGAGAAAAAGGGGGTGGTACACAAGAAACAGTAGCACTGTGGAACATTCAAGATAACATTTGGCTTCTCAGATTGGACCAGGAACAGAAGCATCTTATTAATTTAGGAGAATAGAACTCAAGAGCTCACACCTCCTTTCCTCAGAGGATGCAACAGTATATGTACACCTAGGGGAAAGGACACGTGGTTGGCAAAGACCAGAAAAGACCCTATTCTCACCAGGATATGCAAAGTGTCCCTTCTCCAGTTCCTACTCTGACCAAAGTTTCTGCCCTGAGGGATCAGATACCCAAAGGATGAGTGTTCAGAGCCAGGATTTCCCCTAGCCCCATGCTCAGAGCTGCCACAGCACCCGGACTCAAAAGGGAATAGGGAACAAGGCACATAGACCCTGGGAGTCAGAGGAGGAAGCATCAGTGGAGGTATACACTCAATATTATGGTAGGTAGGGGAAGAGGGGCAAGGGAACACGGTCCATCAAGACCTTAAGCAGGGAGAGATAGGTACCTTCGCTAGCAGCAGAGAACAGGGGATGGGGTAAAAGACTTCATGACAGCAATTTGAATAAAAGGTCCCACAGAGGGACCTGTGCTGGTATGGAGTAGCCTTGGAGTAAGAGCTGGGGGAGGAAGTGGAATGGGGACAGAAGACAAATGGGACAGGCAGGCAATTTCTTCACAGTATCACCACCCTTCCCAGCCCCCCAATGGCTCTGCTGACTTAAGGTGTTCACTCATGGCTGGGAATGAGAAAGGAAGGGTGAAGAATTTCACATGATCAGACACTGCTCTCCACTGGCACTTGCAGGGCCCGACAGATTCAAGGTGTCAAGGTCAAAGTTGAAGCCAGGGGGCTAGAAATAAAGGTTGAGGGAACAAGGTTCAGAAGTTTTCCACATTGTACATCAGGACTCCCCACGTTTCATTCCCCAAGGCAAACCTACAACCTTTTGCCACCACTGTGATTAACAACCCCCTCATTGTTTTGAGTTCCCTGCTTAGGCAGAATTCTGGAAGTTGGGGTTCTAATGGCCACCTAGAAGAGGAAAAAGATACTTACTGTTTCCCCTGCAAGCTCCTTTGGGGGATGGCCCAAATCCTGAAGCTGAAAGATAAGGAATTGGTAAAATAATGCTGAACAAAATATCCCAGTGCCTGACACTTGGCAGACACTTACTAAGTGGTTATAGAATGAATAAGGGAACTGAGAAAATCCAAATACCTCAGTCCCAAGAGGGGAATCAGAGCTGCCACCTATTCATGTCCCTCATGCCTTTCCAAAGTATCTCACCTTCACTCTTCCTCACTTGTAAACTATCATATGTATAGCACATACATGTGGATAAATCATTACTAGTGGAGAGACAGGCTTTGGTGTCCTTCATTAATACCACCTGGCAATGCCTCAATAGGAGTACCTCAGGCACAGGGGAAAGCTGCCCAACCTCTTCTGTCCTTCATGACTGGAGCTCTTAAAAGCAAAAGGAATGACAGGAGATGCAAAATAGGTTCTCACCTGCTGCATGAGATCTAGCACCATCTCAAAGCGGGCCTTCTGTGTGGCCTCGCTGTCTGCAGCCGTCTCTTTTTCAAACTGTTCACAAATCTTGCCCATTACATTGTGCTGTTCCTGATATTTCTCAAATTGTTCTGGGGACAGTGCTTCACGGTGACTCTGCAACCACTCTGGGTACTGCAGAAAAGGAAAAGAGGTGGGAAAGTGGCTGGGAGTTGTGTCAAAAGATGAGGCAGGTGGGCAAGGGACATGGTGTGAAGAGCAGCAATGAATCAGATTTCAAATTACCCAGCATTCACTGTTTATACCACTTCTAGGCATCTAACTCTACATTGTGTCATTTCATTTTTCCCTAAATATACATCATCTTAAAGAAACTATAAGCACTTTGTGGTTGGAAATTTTCTTTTGTATCGATCAACACTTCAAGCAGTGCTTGAGAACATAGAAGACACTTGGAGTTAGATGAAAAGAGAAGGGGCTGCTTAGAGAATAATCATTCTTGTACCAATCTGGTATCTCTTCCAGCCACATGCACCGTTGGCCCAATAGCTCCTATAGCACTTCTTCAGGGCAGTAGATTATGACAAGGGAGAAGAGTCAAAGGAAGTATGAACACCAGCCACTACCATCTATATTGGGTTGGATCAGGCCACTTAAGTCATGATGCCAAGGAAGCAGAGATAAACCTAGGAAAGGGAAGGGTAGGTATCAGAGACTCACTAACTTTTTCTGTGATTTCTTTTAGTGATGGATATAGTACATCCTTAGATAATAGGTTCTGCATAATGCTCTGCATAATGGGGAGTATATTGCCTTCTCCTTCCCCTTCTTCTATGCCCAGCCCCTCCATGGCCTTGGTCAGCTCCTCTTCAGACATGCCAGAGTTCTGGAAAGGACAGAAGAAAAGTGAATAGAGATAAACAGCATCACGAAATAACTCTCCAAGGTTTGAAGCGGGAATGTAATTTGCTACTAATCACAGAGTATACAGATTTCAGATAAAAACATAGGTGTTTATTTTCCCCTGGAGTAAGAAATTCTAGTGTAACAGGATGCTCTTAGTCTAAGGCTCTAAGGGATGGAGTTCCTTCATAACCTTCCCATATGGCCTCACCTGAAGGTCAGTGGCATTCTTTGCTAGTCCACTGAGCGTTTCCTTCAGGCAGGAAGCAAACTCTTGTTGGGATGTTGTATCACTGCCTGGGAAAATGAAAGGGCAAGAGTCACTGGGGAGTACGATCTTTGTGTTTCAAGTCACTGGTGCCGTATAGACACATGCATGTAGACACATAGGGGTTTAGAAGAGAGGTTTGGAAGACACTAGTGAACTCCCTAGCCCCTTCAACCTTAAGAACATAATCCTGCCAGGGGCAATTTGGATGGTTATAAATGTACAAAGGCTAAATCAAACCATCTTTCATATTTAATTGAAGATAACTTTCTTGTTTTAAAAATATGGACTCCCCACACCCTTTTTCCTATTCTTCTTTATCCCTCTTTTCTCTTACTTCACTGAGCAGAAATCTTATTCCCTCCTACCACAATCTGCCTGAGAAGAAAGCACTCTGACACTGCTGAACATTTTGATACAAGTCCCCATTTGAGAAGGCTAGATAAGACCACATCTTCAAGGGCTCCCCACTGCTCACCCACTCTCCCTGCTGCCTCGGAGAGCTTCTGGAACTGTTCTACCAGGTGGGGCTCCTCCTCAGCCAGCTCCTTCATAGCCTTCTCAAACTCTGCAGTGGCTTGGCATGCTAGCTCACTGTCAAACAATTCTTGGAAGAACTCTTGGGAGGCAAAGAGGGCATCCTTAAATAGACAATAGAGTAGGAGACTCAAGTTAGCATTTTCCTAGGCTTCTAAATGTCTAACTTCAGAATTGAGAGGCAGCTGAACTCGAGTTCCTCTAGTCACAAGTTCTTACTTCTCTAGAGCACGACAGCAAAAAAACAAACACACACACACCTGACTACTACATGGTGCTACTAGTGGTCTCATGTGATTTAATTTAAAATGTTTTCAGTACTAGGAACTTTAATCTATCTTAGCTTTCTTTCCTTTCCCCTTTCTTCCTCCCCCAATCCATTTCAAAAGGGCTTAGACCAATCCAAATGCCAAGTCCCTCCTCCCCTCGCCTTCGGCCCACAGAGGCTCAGTCCAACTTTTGTTAAGAGGTAGTCAACCATCCCACACCCTCCCCTAGTGGGTAGATTTTGTACTTTAGCTGTGTCTGCAGGCGATCTCTTCTGGGACCCTGAAGCATCAGGTGCCGTGGTGATAGGAGGGGATGCTGGGGAGGGTTTGGCTTTATCGAAATCATCAAGTGCACCTTTAGAAACAAGAGATATATATGTATGGGGGAAGGAGAACGGAGGAGGGGTTTGAGGGAAGGGTAAAGCTTGGGAAAAGTCTGCTGGGTAATTCTACAGGAAGGCACTACGGCAAAGGTCATTAAGATTACCTACCTGATTTTTCCTTTCTTCCTTAATTTCCTCCTCCCTTTTCTCTTTTACCACCCAACTAAATAGAAACCAAGGGATCTTCAGAATTCAACACCCAGGGGATAGGAGAGCCTACTTCAAAGAGGGACACAATGGAAGATCACTAAGAGAGGAGGAGAGGGAGTGGGAGTATACACTGCTCAGAAAGTACCTTTAGCACCTGTGCCCAAGGCTATAGCCAAGCTTTTTTCTAAACTTCACAGATAACTCATAGGAACAGTATACTATCATTTTCATCCTAAATTTCCTAAATAAATAACTTTGGCTAAAATGCAGGAACCAAAGGAGAAAGAGGAGTCACCCCACATCCACCGCCCCCCAACCACTTCCCCAGTCTTTATGCAAACCCTGTCCCTTTGGATTGTAGACAGAGGGGCCACTCACCTGTAATTTGCCAAATTAACTTATACCAAATATCTTTCTAAAGTCTCAGGGGGACCCTTATTTTTGCAGTAAATTACGTGCAGACAATTTCATCAGCTTAGCACCCCTTATCTTTCATTTTGCCCACATCTCTGCGCCCAGCAGTCATAGCAGAGTTTACTTCTGCCCTAGAATGTGCATTGCACTACTTCATGCTTGCCAAGGGGTGGGAGGGTAAAGCAGATGGCCCAGGACCAACACAGGGCACAGACGGCCTGGCTGAGCACTTCCCAGTGGAGGGAAAAAGGCATGGATTTAGAGTCCCTTTGTTCCAGTTCTAGCTTAACTAAAGTTAAGTCACTTGCCTCTGACTTAGTTTCCTCATCTGTAAACTGAGTTTTGGTTAGAGGATCTCTTTTCAATCTCCTCCGGTTTAAAAATCTATGACCCTACCAGCGCTAAAGGCAACCCCCCCCCCCCCACCATGACGATGAGGATGGAGGGACACCAGAACCAGAGTCCCCCGGGGTCTTGGCTTCTCAACTCATTCGGCAAGAGGCCAGCAGACAGGACGACGACAAGGCTGGAAGCTGGCCTGAGGAGCTGAGGGGAAAAGTACTTGGCTTGACCCGCCGAAAAGCGCAGAGTGTGTGTGGGGTGACTGTGGCCAGGTCCCGGGGCCTCCGGAGGCTGCCGCGGCTGCCCAGCGCACCTGTCCGACCCTAACAGGAAGCTCCACTTGCCGAGGAACTTCGTCACCCTCACGCCGGGTTGGCAGCCCCTCCTCGCGGCAGACCCCTGACCGGAGCGGGGAGGACCCTGAGGAGAAAGACGGCCCCCGCCCAGCGCCAGCGTCTGGCTTTCCGCCACCCTCCACGCCCGGCGCCCCGGACCCTTTGGCCTCTGGGCGTCCCCAGTCTGGCCCTTACTTTCCAAAAGCTCGTCCATCTCCGGGTCCGTGCCGGATGCGCTCTCTTCCTCCGCTGCGGCCATCTTGCTACCTTCGACTTGCCGTAGAAGGCTGGGCTCCCGTCTTCCTACCACGTGCTCCCCCGCTTCCTACCCGCGGTCCTTCGGCCTTGCGCAACCAATGGGAAGAGAGGCACGCCGGGCACCGCCATTTTTAAAGAGACAGATGACCTCATTTTTCTCTTCCTGTTGACATCCCTCCTGCTCCTGCCAAACTGGGCTGTCTCGCCTACCCGCCCCCGCCCTCGTGCATCCCCTGCCGCAAGTCTCCTCCTGTAGAAATCTCTCCAAAGCCCAATTCGGGTATTGCTCTCCAAGAAGGCTTCCCCAAGCCCCAGCTGAAAATTATCTCCTCACGTTATAAAAGCTTTGTACCTTCCCTCGACACATTCCGTTGTCTCGTATTAGCTATTTTGTACAGGTTTTGTTCCTTCAGATGTTGCAAACTCTTTGACAGGAATTATTTTTGTATTTTCCACAATGGAATGAATATTGAATTTGGAGTCAGCTAAGACATCTCCCATCTGCTAACTGTGTGACTGAATGTCATTTAACCTCATCCATAAAGTGTGGTTGCTACTGCTTGCATTACTTGGCCTACGATGTTGTTGTAAGGAAAGCATCTTGTGGTTCTTAAAAGCGTTACACAAATGTGTAATTTAATCTTTGTACATAGGTGGCTTTCATTTTTAATAAATGGTTGTTGAATTGAGCCTACGAATTAACCCATAATCGTATAGACCAAAAAAAAATGAGTACTTGGGAATCCTACATATTATTTGAAGCCAAATCTTTCTCCTGCCTCTCCTCACTTCCTAATTTATTAAGTACCTTCAAATTTTACACTAGGATCCATCCTCTCATCAGTTGAAATTAATAACAATAGGCTATCCCACTTACCACTCAGTTCCTTAGCCTATCAACATATTTTATGTTCGATACTTGCTAAATTTGTCAAAAAGCATTTTAAGAAATTGGGCCTATTGGACTCTTCTTTTATATGCATCCCCTTCTCCACTGACACAATTCAGGCCCTCATCACCTCTTCATCGCCCCTCACCTGTACTTAATAGCTTCCCCCTTACCACAATTTAAGCTTCTTGATTGAAGGGACTAGTTGGGTTTAAGTGTTTTTGTTTGTTCATTTGCCTTTGAAGTTCTAAAGTGCTACCTTGCACATAGTATGTGTTTATTAAATGTTTATTGAATTGAACTGAATTTTTTGGCTTGGAGCTGTGATTTCACTTATGTGCTGAACTCTCTTCACTAACGCACATCCTCAATTCCTCTGTAACTTAAGAGTTTCAGAGAATTGTCTACCGTTGAGAGTTAGGTAATTTACTCACATTGCACACAGTACGTGTCAGAAGGAGAATAATTACCCAGATCTTACTTCCAAGGTAAGACTTCTATCCACTATTACTCAACAAACAACCATTATTAAGTTCCTACTTTGCTACATGCTAAGGGTTATGAAAACAAAACTGAAATAGAGCCTACACTTAAAGAGTTTATAGCCTGTCTGGAGAAACGATCATACCTACAAATAAGTACAAAATCTATCAGAAGTGACAGGGCACTGGCCAGTGAGGGTCCAGCCATGCACAAATGCAGGGATTTGGTGAGCTGGTTTCTGGAAGTTTGTGAAGCTCTAGAACAGAGTGAATACATAGGTATTCTATGATTATTTCCCATCTATTAAAGAAAACACCATTTGGTTGACTGCTGAGCTGCTGAATGTACATACAAAAGGCACTAAGTGGCCAAATAGACATCAGTCTTTCCTGGTGATGCTCAAATCATGGACTACTTTGTTTGAGGTGGGATGTGTTGTTCTTGTTTGTCCTTTATTCTTGAAGAGGAACCATGACATCATGGAGGTGATGCCATGTGATAGCAGTGATCGAAGCAGCATCCTGTTGCCTACTGCCTATCTCCACCCCCACCCCACCCCTCAACACACACACATACACCCTGGGTCAACATGTGCTGTGAACATGGTGTATCTGGTCTTTTGCCTCTTTATATTTTTTCTCTCCTGCTCTTAGGTGTATGGCTGTTGGAAATGGAACGGACTAAGTTGCAACCTTGTAAGATCTCAGATCTTGGAACTAAAGTCCATACCAGAATTTGTCAGCAGCTGAACCTTAAAGAACAATCTGCAGAATCAGCAGTTCAATCAATTAATCAATCAGTATTTATAAGCACCTACTATGTTCTAGGCACGGTGTTGAGGATACAAAAAAAAGCAAAAAAGAGAGTTCCCTGCCCTAAAGGAGCTTACAATTTAACGAGGGAAGACAATATACAAACAAATATATACAAAGCAAACTATACACAGGATAAATAGGAAATTAGAGAGGGATTGTGAAAGGCTTCCTATAAAAGATGGTATTTTAGTTGGTATTTAAAAGAAGCCAGGGAAGTCAGTAGTCTGAGTTGAGGAGGGAGTGTTTTCCAGGCTTGGGAGACAGCCAGAAAAAATGCTTGGAGCTGAGGGATGGAAACAACACAGAAGGCAGTCTTAGTTTCACTGAATTCTGGAGTGATGAGTAGCTGCCAGGTACTGTTGGGCGAGTAAGGTGTAAGAAGACTGGAAAGGTAGGATGTGGCTAGGTTTTAAAGGCTTTGAATGCCAAACAGAGCATTTTGTATTTGATCCTGGAGGCGATAAGGAGCTAGTGGAGTTTACTGGGTAGGAAAGTAATTTAGGAAGGTTACTTTGGTGGCTAAATGGACAAAGGATTGAAGTGGGGAGAGACCTCCAGCAGAACCACTAGCAGGCCATTGCAATAGTCTATTTACTCTGCCACCTGAACTGATGCAAAGAGAAGAGATAGAACCAAGAGAACAGTTTGTACAGTGACAACAATATCATAGAGATAAACAGCTTTGAAAGACTTACGAATTCTGAACAATGTAACAACTAAACAGTTCTAGAGGACTGATGATGAAACATACTATACAACTCTTGATAAGAGGTGAAAGTTGCAGAATGGGACAGATATACATATATATATATATATACAAATATATATTTATACATTTTCCTTTAAGACCTAGCCACTGCTGAAATTTGTTTTACTTGACCACAACAGGGGTTTTGTTTTCCTTTGATGCTCAATAGGAGGTAGGGGTGGGATGAGAGGAAGAGAGGGCAGATTTTTACTGACTGAAAAAAAAATTAATAGAGAAGTTCAGAAGAGGGTGAAGGTTTAGGAGAAAAGATGAGTTCTCTTTTGCATGTGTTGAGCTTGAGATCCCTATGGAACATTCAATTTGAGATGCCCCAAAGACAGCTGCTAATGCAAGATTATATATAGCCTAGGAGATCTTGAGACTAGGGCTGGATACATAGACCTGGGAATCATCTACCTGAGATGATAATCGAATTCATGAGATCTGATAATAATCACCAGTGAGAGTAGGTCATGTGAACTAAGTAGATTGAAGAATTTGGAAATTAGGGTATTTGAGGGAGCACTAGTATGATTAAGTTCCACAGTATGAGGAGTAGGGTGGAGAGAAAGACTGTGAGCCAGCCACAGAACTCGTTAATGAAGAAAGGAGAATATGGCAGTGAATAGAGTACTAGGCCTGAAATCAGGAATACCTGAGTTCAAATTTTACCCCAAACACTTATTAGCAGTATGACCCTGGGCAAGTCATGTTTGCCTCAGTTTCCTCATCTGTAAAATAGGGATGATAATAGCATCTACCTCACAGGGTTGTTGTAAGGATTAAATGAGATAATAATTGTAAAGCTTTTAGCACAGTTCTTGACACATAGTAAACTTTATATAAATGTTAGCTATTATTGTTATTAATTGATAAAGGTCACTAAGATTTGGATTGTGTGATAAATTTGGATAAAAATTAAAGGAGAAGTTGCTGAGTTGTAGTGGCAGAGTGAGAGTTTGGAAGTGGCAATGGGGAGCAAGGAGTATTGTGATCCCCTCCCCCCAAGACTGGTGAGTCAGGGGGTATGAGTGAATGAATGTACAACCAGAGGCTCTGAACTAGGGTGATGAATGGAGAGAAGGGGGTGAATTCAAGAGATGTTATGGAGGTAGACAGGACAAGATTTGGTAATTGAATGTCTGTATGAGGTAAGAGTGAGGAGCTGATACTGAACTCAGTAGTATGACTGTTACTACAAGACTGAGAACCTGGGATACCAGAAGAATGCTGGTGTCCTCTACAGAAATAGAGGTGTTGAAGGAGGCTGGTCTGGGGAAAAGCTCAGCCCCAGGTGGGACATGCAGAGATGCCCATTGAACATCCAGTGACAAACATCTAATGGGCAATTGGTGATGTGAGACTGGAGCTCAGAAGAGAGAATACGACTGGATAAATAGATTTAGGAGTCATAAAAATGATTCCCAGGTGGGGCAGCTAGGTGGCTTAGTGGATAGAGCACCCATCCTGGAGTCAGGAGGTCCTGGGTTCAAATCGGGCCTCAGACACTTGACACCTACTGGCTGTGTGACCCTGGGCAAGTCACTTAACCACAATTGCCTCACCAAAAAGCAAAAAAAAAAAAAAAAGATTCCCAGGGATAGAGATAATTGAACCCATGTCAACTGATTAGGTCACCAAGTGAGAGTCAAGAGAGGAAAAGAAAAGGCCACAGTTAGGGGGTGTGATGTGCACAATAATCCAACAAAGGAAATTAAAGAGTGGTCAGATAGGGAGGAGGAGAACCAAGAGAGAAACATCCAGAACCAAGAGAGAGGTCAAAAAGAATGAGTAATGAATAAAAAGAATTGGATTTGGCAATCAAGAGATCACTGGTAACTTTGGAGGAAGCACTTTCAGCTGAGTTATGAGATCAGAAGCCAGGATGCAGAGAGTTTAGAAAAAATTGAGAGGAGAGTATAAACAGCTTTATCTAGATTCTAGAAGTTGGACTGAGAAAGGGGAGGAGATATAGGACCCTATGTTGAGGGAATGGTAGGATTTTTATTAAATCTTAAGCCAGGCACACATAGAAGAGGAAATAAACAGAATAAATTAATCCAGCAAAGCAGCAATAGCAGATAACAAAATTAAGCACCTGATATGGGCCTACTATGTACCAGGCCCTGTGACAGTACTCACCTTTACAATGAGAGTTAAAAGACTTGTAGTCAGATAAGTGTAATACAAGGTGGGTGTGATGGGAGCAAAAGAGAGATCTAAAGTGCTCTAGGAAAATTTGAAGAGAGAGAAAATACTTTGCTTCAGTGAGAAGCTTCACTGATGTTACATGTGTACAGAACCTTAATGGAAGGGCAGATTTTTTAAAGATGAAAATGTAGAAGGAATCGTGAAGGCAAGTATAGGTATTGGTTGGTCTATGTGAATGCACAAAATCATTAAAGCTGTATGAAGGGGAATCCTGTGAATGAAATTCAGCTGAAAATTGGACCCAAACTGTGAAAGGCATTAGATACCTGCCTAAGGAGACCATTAATATGACTTGATGGCACTAATATTGGCCACTGAATCTGACTTATTTTGCTTTCTATTAATTTTATTGTTACAGGCATTATATACACTGTTCTTTGGCTCTGCTTTCTTTTTTATTTTCCCAGCCAAAGACAAAGTTTATTAAAGATCGGCCATATTAGCCAGACTCTTTAAGAATCTGAGAGTCCATGAGGTATTGTCTAGATTGTTAGAATCTAAGCACCTTAATGGAGACAAGAAGGGCCTTATATACAGAAAGACTGTGGGAGGGATCTAGGAGTGGCCAAGGAGTTTGGGGTGACAGGAGAAGGGGTCTAAGGAGGATCTGGATGGGAGTGGCCAGTTAGCTAGGATGAACAAAACTCCTGGGATCTGCACCCAGGCCAAGGGAGAATAGAGCCTCCCTAGGATTAAGGGTGGGAAATTGCCAGGGGCCATAAGGAGGTAAGACTATGGAGAGCTGGGCTAGATTAAGGGTAATGGAGAACTGGAAGATTGGGTGTAGCCACAATGAAAGGCCAATTGATAGGATTATAGCCTAAGGGGAATGCCAGAGATTTGGCCAAGTGGGAAAGTCCAGGGTTTTTCCTTTCTGGGGTCCAGATCCCAACCCCATCATTCCCCCCTCAAACAAATGGGACCCAAATTCTTTTGGTGTAAGGGGCGAAGGCCTCGGTTTCTGAAACTGCTTCCTGTTGGCAAGGGGCATAGAGCTGTCCCTGCCTTGAGGGGGTCCCAAAGAGGAGGTTGACTGGAACCGAGCACAGGCTGCATCTAGGGAACAATGGGGAGACATTGGCTGGTACCTGCTGTTTGCTATCAACTATAGGTGAATGGCCTGTAGCCTGGAAGACATAAATCTGACAGAAGACTGCAAGGCCCAAATTACAGGATAAAACATCCTTAGCTCTGGATTCAGATAACTCAGTTTTCCAACCATGCAGTATCAAATCTACCTCATAGCCAGACTCAGGAATAGCCAGGTGGATAATGATGGGGTATGGGCCCAAGCTGAGACTTTTGCCCCTTTCTCTAAAAAGAATTTGGCTCCCATTTGTCAATGGGCCCCAGAAAACCCTTATACTTCATTCAACTGGCCTTTCCTAATCTCTTATTCTTATTCTGATCTTTCCCTATCTCTCTAAGATGCCAGTCCTTGAAATCCTAAGGAAGAAGTCCAGTCTTCAATCCCACCTTTGATCTTATCAACCTCTTCTAATTTTTTGTTACCCTGATAAAAGCCTAGTCCTTCATTGTCTATTCCTGGGTTGACCCTATCCAGACATTCCCATTCTTCCTAAACTCCTCCCCTAGTCACCCAGCTCCTCTTCCCAGCCCCTCCTCTGATCACCCAAAATTACTTGAGTGTATATAAAATCCATCCTAGACCCCATTTAAAGGCTGAGACTTTTTCATGCCTGCTCGTCCCTACAGGCATCACTAATGTTCAGATTCCTTAAGAGTCTGGCCTATATGGTTTATTTCTAATAAACTTTTTCTCTGGCTGAAAGAAGAGTTGGGTTGAATTCATTCAGGCAGGGCCTATGTGTCATGATCTCGGGGTCCCAGCATCCCTAAACCTCTAGACCTCATCAGGTAACATTCCTTTTCAAAGGAACATAATGGGAAAACTGAGCCAGGAGGATCCATCTTAGACTGAGGCTAAAATTGTCCTCTTGATGAGGATGGGATCTAGACCCCAAAAAGGAAAAACCCTGGACTTTCCTACATGGCCAAATCTCTGGTGCTATAATTCCATCAACTGTGGCTACACCCAGTCTCCCAATTCTGTTACCCTTAACCTAGCCTGGCTCTCCATTGTCTTACTTCCCTATGGCCTCCAGCCAATTCTCACCCTTAATTCTATCTAGGCTCCATTCTCCCTTGGCCACGTGGTCCAGGTCCCTGGAGTTCTATTACCTCAGAGACTACTTGGCCACTCTTAGATCCGTCCCATAGTCTTTCTGTATATAAGGTCCATCTTGTCTCCGTTAGGGTGCTCAGATTCTTATAATCTAGCCATGGGCTCAGATTCTTAAAATCTAGCCAACAGCTCATAGTCCTTAAGAGTCTGGCCAATATGACAGATGTTCTAATAAACCTTGTCTTTGGCTGAAAGAAGGCTTGGATCGAATTCTTTTGGGCAGGACCCACATGTCATGATTTTGGGGTTCCAGCACCCCTAAACCTCTAGACCTCATCACTCTCAGCTTTTCCCAATGCTGATTTCCCACCAGTATCACATTCTGAGTAGCTTGTGATATTTCTCTCAGATGGTAGATTATTGATTATCGATAGATTATGATCCATCAGACAATTCAAAATAAAATCCTAGGAGCTTTTACCTCAAACAGCAAGTTTCATTAATCACAGTTTAGGAAAAACTTTTCCAGGATTTACATCTCAAATTTAAATTTGTTCTGGTGTAAAAGCCAGTCATTAGAGATTTCTATATACTTGCAAATTCTCAGCAAGCCATACATAACCCAAACAAGCTTTTTGGCTAGTTTACACATTAAAACAATAACCAACAATAGCCAAATTGTTTTAGTGGTAAATGATGGGGTTGGGATCTGGGACCCAGAAAGGAAAAACCCTGGACTTTCCCACTTGACCAAATCTCTGGCATTAGCCTGAGGCTATAATCCCATCAACT
>NW_020954616.1:706033-706301 GCF_900497805.2 Vombatus ursinus | reverse complement strand
TGATTCTTAGAATCTAGCTACTGTGCAGATTTTCACAATTAGCCAATAGCCCACAGATGCTCAGATTCCTTAAGAGTCTAGCTAATATGGCAAATCTTCAATAAACCTTGTTTTTGGCTGCAAGAAGGCTTGGGTCGAATTCTTGCGGGCAGGACCCACGTGTCATGATTTTAGGATTCCAGGACCCCTAACCTCTAGACCTCATCAGTAACCAAATTATGAAAAGTTGCTTGACATAACTGATACAAAAAGTGTACCAATTTGAAAC
>NW_020954616.1:698359-705922 GCF_900497805.2 Vombatus ursinus | reverse complement strand
AAGGCCATTGCCCATGCTGTAGCTGCTGCCCCTCCAACCTCCTTCCTTTCCCAGGTGGGGGAGGGTAAAATCAAAGGTGAGGGATAAAGGGTGAAACTCTCTTTTCCTATGAGAGGGATTAACAGATACCCTCTTGACTTAAGGGACCAGGGTTGTAAGGAGGAGTTTCAAAATTCCTTAATGATCAATCACAAAACCTCCAGAATCTGCCAAGATAATTTTAGCTGTTCTAACTTTTTCCTGTAACCTCCATGAAGGAGGATTCAGGGGTGTAGAGGGGAGTAACTAAGCCTCAGGGAACCAAAAAGCAATTGCAGTTTTTTCCCAATTCCCTAGTGCCAAGAGAATTGACAGAATTGGGCATACACTTCCTGATAGGGCATACACTTCCTGATAGGGCATCCGTCCTTGTCCTCTATGTTGTGGAAGGTGTACCCAGGTCCATGGCCTCGAACTAACCCAGTGGACCGAGAGCCTGAGAGCATCAGGCTGAGTGCGAGACAGCCTTGTAACTGTCTGCCTGAAAAGTACCTCCAAGCCTTGGTGCTTGGAGAGCAACCCCAACTACAGAGCAAAAAAAGGAGGGGGTGGGGAAACTTACATACCTCCAAGTCTTGGCTGGAGAAGAATTTGGGGTTAGGCATTTTCCCCATACAGGCCACCAAAATGATGAGGTTTAGGGGTGCTGGGACCTCAAAATCACAAGTGGGTCCTGCCCGAAAGAATTCGACCCAAGCTTTCTTTCAGCCAAAGACAAGGTTTATTAAAGATCTGCCATATTAGCCAGACTCTTGAAGAATCTGAGAGTCTGTGAGGTATGGGCTAGATTTTAAGAATCTGAGCAGTAGCTCGCTTGTAAGAATCTAAGCAGTGGCTAGATTGTAAAAATCTGAGCAGTGGCTAAATTATAAGAATCTAAGCCTCTGCTTTCTTAATTTAAGTTTTTTGCTTCACTAAATTCTTCATTTTCACAATTTCTTATGGTGTTGTAATATTCTATTACATACACATACCAGCTTTTCTCCAACTCTTGGGCACATATTTTGATTCCAGTCTGTCACAGGTGATGTTTCTATAAACATTTTTTTAATATGTAGGCCTTTTCGTGTCACTAATATTGTTGAGATATAATCCTGGAGGTCAGAGAGCTGGCACAGTACATATAGCACTTGGAATCAGCAAGACTCATCTTCATGAGTTCAAATCTGGCCTCAGACACTTAACTAGCTGTGTGGCTCTGGGCAAGTCATTTAACGTTGTTTGGCTCAGTTTCCTCATCTGTAAAATGATCTGGAAGAAAATGGCCAACTACTTCAGTATCTTTGCCAAGAAAACCTCAAATGGAGTCATAAAGAGTCGGACATGACCAAAAAGACAGAACAACATCATCCCAGAAGTGGGATCTATGAGCCAAAGGATATGAACAGTTCAGTAACTTTTCTTGAATAATTCCTGATATTTTCCAGAATAGTTGAGTCCATTTACAGATCCAGTAATCTTTAGAACAATGAGTTTTTCCATATTTTAGCGTATTTGCTAACTTAATAGCTGTGAGGTGATACCTCATGACTATTTTAATTTGCATTTCTCTGATTATTAATGACTTTTAAAATTTTTTAGGTGGTCACTGAGAGTTTGTGTTTCTTCTTTTAAAAACTTTTTGACCATTTGTCCGTTAGGAATGGCTCTTAATCTTATATATCTGTGTCAAATTCTCTATAGTTTTTGGATGTCAGACTTTTATCAAGAGTTATTTAATGCAAAGATTTTTTTCCCCCAGCCAGATTAATTTAAATACCACTTTGGCCAATCAACAAACAAGCAGAAGAAAAGAAGAAGAGAATAATTGTGAGGGGTTTTTTTAAAAGTATAGGGAAGAAAAGGTTAATTTGTAGGCAGCTGGGCAAAGACAACAGACAGAAAGGGAGAGAATGAAGATTGGAGGGAAGGGGATAATAGTAGGGGCAATATATTAGATTAAGATAGGAGAACATGAAATCAAGGATGCACGTAGAGGGGTTTGCCATGGAAAGAAGGGCCAACTCGTCATATGAAGAATGGGGTGAAGGAGATAGTAGGGTTAGGAAGATAGCTAGGTGGCACAGTGGATAGATTTTGGAGTCAGGAAGACTGATATTCCTAAATTCAAATCTGGCTTCAGTTACTTAACCTGCTGTGTGACCCTGGGCAAGTCACTTAATCCTGTTTGCCTTCATTTCTCCAACTGCAGAATGAACTGGAGAAGGAAATGGCAAACCACTCCAATATCTTTGCCAAGAAAATCCCAAATGGGGTCACAAAGAATTCAGCATGACTGAACAACAACAAAAATGAGAAGAAGGAGTGATGTAAAATATAAATGGCCTCAATTGTTAATTTTTAAAATTTATTTCTCCCATCCCCTCTTTTTATCCCTTACAAATATAGGAGTAAAGCAAGGATAGATCCCCTTTCTCCACCATTATTTGCCATGGTTCTAGAAATCCTTGCCATGGAATATGAGAAATTAAGAGGCATAAGCAAATAAACAAATAAATCTGTAACCTCATCTATTTGGATGTTCATTCCAACTATGGAGAATACAATTCATGCATTTCTTCCTAGTCTATGGGACTCCACTCCATGTCCTTCCATAAATTTGCTGTGAGGGGTTCCCACTCAACATTCTGGAAGCCTTTTTCCACTTTCTTCTGACATTCTGAGAATTCCAATAGTGTACTTTGGCTGTCCAGCTTTCTTCCATAACCTTCATCATTACCAATCCATTTTCAATTCCTATTATTCATTTCCCTGATAACATCTTTTAGTCCTGCTCTTATTCTAAGTTTCTCATTGGTTTTATACTGAAGCTTATGCACAAACAGTATAGACCTTTCCATTACCCTCTGGGTTACAATCATTTTCAGTTTTTCAGATTGTTGTATCCCATATCTCACAACTCTACAGCCACATTGGTAGAATATTGTGCCCTCCCTCCCAAACTACCTTGTATTTAATGACTTTATATTTATTCACCTTATTGATATGTTGCATACACTTATATATTTGTTTTCTCCATTATAATACAAGCTTCTTCTGAATAGGGATTGCTTCTCTTTTGGTACTTGCATCCCCAGCACCATGCACAATGCCTGACACAAGGCAGACAATAAATACTTGTTAATGGGCTGATTGGTATTTAAAAGTTCTGGGCTTTTATTTTTTGGAAAAACTTGGGGTCATTAAAGGAGCTTTACAATTTCCAGCACAATTTCCTCTTCCTCCTATCCAGCTGTGACCCAAGTTGTTGTCCATCTGTATTGTCTGTCTCAAAGATACATAATGATGTACAAACTCTACAGTTGGCAATTTGAAAGGCGTATTATATACAGTCATCATCCACTTGGTCATTCCTTTGTGGATGACCAAGATGGACTCTTTTCAGTTGTTACAGATTTTTTTCAGGAGCTTCTGCAGCGTTCTATGACTTGATGCAGTTAGTACAATGTCATCTGCAAACAGAACCATCTGGTGGACTTCACTATCCACAAAGAAGCCCTGCTCAACTTGAGTCTCTGCTGGATTCACAGTAGTGTATACCTTGATGAGCATACATCTCTGTTTCATTCCTCACCTGATGTCAGTGTCATTGAATAGGGTTATTTTTGTCATTACAACACTCAAGGAATCTTGAATGGTTCTGGTGCAGGGTTGGGAAGACACCTTGTTGGAAAGAAAAGGTGACATTTTGCTCAACTGAATCCAATGCTTTTTCATAATCTACAAACACTAAACACAAGAAAATTTTATATAGTCTACATTTTAATCAATTGCAGAATGGCAAAGAGGTAAGTTAATCATTGAACGTCACATGTAAAAGCCTATCTGTTCACTACTATTACTCTCAATGAGGACATCTTTAATTCTTGTACAGACAAGTCTCATTAAGATTTTTCAGAGAAGGCATATATGTATAGTTTTGCGTATGTGTAGATGCTGTTAATTTTCTGTCACTTTTTTCCCCAATATTAATAAGGCAACAAAGGCAGGACTTTACTTAATAAATCCAAGAAAATCAGCGAAGAAACTCAGTGAGAAAATACCTTCAGTAGAATAGCAGAATACAAAATAAATCCACGAGTATCAACAGCATTTCTATATGGTAATAACAAATTTCAGGAAGAAATAATAGGAATATAAGTCTAATTTAAAATAACAATAAAATGCATACAATATCTGGAAGTCAATCTTATAAGGCACATTCAAGAATGAGAGACATAATTATAAAAGGGTCCTTAACAAAATAATAGCTTAAATAATTGGATGAATATTCATTTCCCATGGTTGGTCCATGCCAATATAATAAAATTGATACTACCTAAATCAGGAGTTCTTAAACTGGGGAACATGAACTTAAATATTCTTTTCTTTTAAAAAATATTCATTTTAAACTTAAATACAAAAAGAGGGGAAAAAAAAAGAACATTTCCATGTTGCTGTTCTCCAAGAGGACCAATGACATCAGGAAGGTGATGGCAGGACTTGCAAGTGAATTGAATTTAAGTGAGGGAAGGCTATGCAAAGTCACCAGCCTCACTCTCTTCTCCAGAGCCATCTGGGTCTAGTGGCAAGATATAGATCAGGATGAGTGGAGATGGCTCTGGATGCAATGGGAGACCTTGGCCTTTTTAAACTAAGGTCTTTCCCAAGTCTGTTTGTCTGAGGTCTCAAGCTCAGTGATTAAAGCTAGATAAGAAATGAGGCAGAAGGCCTCTTTCACCTACTTTAAAAAAAAAATCAATCTGGGAGGGGAAGACCCTCAGGGTTTCTGGTCAGAATAGAAACAATTGCTATTTACACTCACTTTGAGCCATCAAAACCCAACCAATGACCAACGGAGGCGAGGGCTGGGTCTTATTATTGGCCAATCAGTGAGAGCCAGAGTGATTTGGGTTTAAGGGCATGCTCAAGTAGGCCTGACTGAAGTCTGGTTTTTCTAGAGCTCTAGTTCAAGAAATCCACTTTCTTTTAGGCAGAGCCCACACATATAAGTGCATGTTTCCCCATGTGGACAGAAGGAGGAGGGAGAAAGGAAGGAAAGTAGAAAGGAAGGGGGAGGGAGGGAAGGAAGGAGCAGCATTGCCCAACTGGAACTGACCAGCTACTCACAGATTGTTTTTTGACCTTTGCTCTCCTAGAGGACCAATGACTCAGGAAGGTGATGTCTTGACTTGCAAGTGAATTAGATTTAAGTGAGGCAGGGCTGTGCAAAATCACCAGCCTCTCTGTTATACACAGCAGAATGTAGAGGACTCAATATAAAACCCTGAATTTCCATTTTAGACTGTTTACTTTAAAAAGAAAACAACTATGTAATAAATACTACACATTGTTTTCAAAGCTACTCAGCTTTTCTGTGCTTCCTTCTGGTTTTTTTGTATTGTTTTATGCTGTGCACTTTTAATTTCTTTTTCTCCCTTTCTCCCCACTCCACCTTAGAGAAGGCTACAATTAAACACGAATATATACATACATATATACTGATAATCATTTAAGATCATTTGAACCCCAATAAGAGCCAGAACACATGCTTTGCATGCTCTGGCATAACAGACATGCTTTGCTTTGCTCTCTGAGTGAAAACAAAATGCCCCTTCCTGTGTCAGCAACTACAAGGCCAGATGAAGCTGACTAGGAGCATTCTTCTGCTTATGACTGTCAAGGACAAGGTATCTTGAACTGGACATTATCTTAAATAATGGGACTTTTCTTATCTTTGTATTTTATGGACACATGTTATGTTATGTTATGTCATGTCATGTCATATTAATGATATAAGAAATACAAACATCCTGGATCTATAATTTCGGTTGACACTCTGACACCTCTCCAATCATATTTACAATCTATCCTATTAAGAAAATTCCTTTCTCATATTATGGTTAACACATATGGAGGCTATAATTTTGGTTGACACAGGAGTTCCTTTTTTGTTGTTGTTTTTGTTTTTTTTGGTTTTTTTTCTATTTTCTTTCTTTTTTTAAAATTTTAAAAATTTTGATTTATCAATAATCACTTCCATATGCTTTTGAGTTTAAAATTTTTCTCCCCTTTCCTCCCCACCACCTTCCCCAAGACAGTGTACCATCTGATATAGTTTATACATTTACATTCATATTAAACATATTTTCACATTAGTAATGTTGTAAGTAAAAATTAAAACCAATAGGCAGAACCATCAGAAAGAGGAAACAAAACTCAACAGAGGAGAAAAAAAAATAGCAATTCAACTTCCATAGTTCTTTCTTTGAATGTGGATAGCATTTTCCATCACAAGGCCTCTGGAGATGTCTTAGATCCTTGTATTGCTGGGAAGGGTTAAGTTTATCAATATTAGTCATCACACAATGTAGCTGTTATTGTGTACAATGATCTCTTGGTTCTGTTCACTTCACCCAGCATCAGACCATACAAGTCTTTCCAGGTTTTTCTGAAGTCTGCCTGCTCATCATTTCTTATATCATAGACACAGGCATTCTGAATTGGGATTGCTCTAAGTGTATAAAGGGTCTCCTTCAACTTGCTTATTTGAGTTCAGAACTATTTTCTGACTCCCATGCATGCATGGATTCTGCAAGTTTAAAGGAATAAACTCTCTCTTCTCTCTCTCTCTCTCTCTCTCTCTCTCCATATACATACATATCATATACATATACATATACACCACCTAACTTGTTTGCCTCCTTTAACTAAACTTCCAGGTCGACAATACATATACACACATACATACATACACACATATGTGTGTGTGTGTAAAAACATACTGTACATACTTCTATTTATCAGTTCTTTCTCTGCAGGTAGATAGCATCTTCCTTTCTTCAAGGGTCCTTTGTAGTTGATTTGAGTATTTATGATACCCAAGATGAACTAGTCATTCAAAGTTGTTCTTAGGATAATAATTCTGTTACTATATACATTGTTCTCTTGGTACTGCTCATTTCACTTTTCATTTTTTCATGCAAGTCTTTCCATGTTTTTCTATTTTCCCATTTAATAGTACTTTATTTTTTCTAATTACATATATAATTTTTAACACTCATTTTTATAAGATTTCGAGTTCCAAATTTTTCTCCCTCCTTCCCCCCTCCTTAAGAGAACAAGCAATCTAATCTGATATAGGTTATAGATGTACAGTCATGTTAAACGTATTTCCACTTTAGTCATGTTGTGAAAGAAGAATTAGAATAAAACGGAAAAACCACGAGAAAGAGAAAAACAACAAAAAAAGTGAAAATACTATGCTTTGGTCTGTATTCAGACTCCATAGTTCGTTCTCTGGATGTGGATAGCATTTTCCATCATGAATCTTTTGGAATTGTTTTATTGTATTTGCTGAGAAGATCTAAGTCTATCATAGCTGATCATCACACAATGTTGCCATTACTGTGTACAATGTTCTGCTGGTTCTGCTCACTTCACTCAGCATCAGTTCATGTAAGTCTTTCCAGGTCTTTCAGAAGTCCTGCTCATCATTTCTTATAGAACAATAATATTCCATTACATTCATATACCACAACTTGT
>NW_020954616.1:694350-698310 GCF_900497805.2 Vombatus ursinus | reverse complement strand
ACATTCCATAACTAATGGGCATCAGTTCAAGTTCCAATTCTTTACCACCACAAAAAGGTCTGCAGTAAATATTTTTGTACATGTGGGTCTTTTTCCCTTTTTTATGATCTCCTTGGGATACAGACCTAGTAGTAGTATTGCTGGATTAAAGGGTTGGCACAGTTTTATAACCCTTTGGACACAGTTCCAAATTGTTCTCCAGAATGGTTGGGAGTCCACCTGCTAAGACAAACCTGGGAACTATATGAACACAGTTACAAAACAGTTTTTACACAAATAAAGTCAGATCTAAGTAATTGGAAAAATGCCAACTGCTCATGAGTAGGCTGAGCTAATATAATAAAAATGACAATTCTACCTAAATTAATTTATTTATTCAGTCAAAAATTATTTTATAGAGCTAGAAAAAAATAACAAAATTCATCTGGAAGGACAAAAGGTCAAGAATATCAGGGGAATTAACGAAAAAAAAAATGCAAAGGAAGGTGGCCTAGCCGTTCCAAATCTAAAACTATTTTATAAAGCAGGAATCATTAAAACTATTTGGTACTGGCTAAGAAATAGAGTGGTGCATCAATGGAATAGGTTAGGTACACAAGACACAGTAGTCAATGACTATAATAATCTAGTGTTTGATAAACCCAAAGACTCCAGCTTCTGGGATAAGAACTCACTATTTGACAAAAAATGCTGGGAAAACTGGAAAATAGTGTGGCAGAAACTAGGCACAGACCAACACCTCACACTGTATACCAAGATAAGATTAAAATGGGTACATGATTTAGACATAAAGGGTGATACCATAAGCAAAATTAGGAGAGCAAGAATCATTTACCTGTCAGATCTATGGAGAAGGGAAGAATTTATGACCAAACAAGAGATAGAGAACATTATGAAAGGCAAAATGGATAATTTTGATTACATTAAATTAAAAAGGTTTTGCACAAACAAAACAAATGCAAACAAGATTAGAAGGAAAGTAGAAAACTGGGAAATAATTTTTATAAACAGTGTTTCTGATAAAGGCTTCATTTCTCAAATATATGGAGAACTGAGTCAAATTTATAAGAATGCAAGTAATTCCCCAATTGGTAAATAAATGGTCAAAGGATATGAACAGGCAGTGTTCAGATGAAGAAATTAAGGTTTTCTATAGTCATATGAAAAAATGCTCTAAATCACTATTGATTAGAGAAATGCAAATCAAAACAACTCTGAGATACTACCTTATGCCTATCAGATTGGCTAATATAACAGAAAAGGAAAATGATAAATGTTGGAGAAGATGCAGGAAAATTGGAACACATGTATTTTTGGTGGAGATTTGAACTTTCCATATTTTTCTAAAATCAACCAGCTCATCAATTTTTTTTTTTTTTGTTTTTACTTTTAGGCAGTTGGGGTTAAGTGACTTGCCCAGGATCACACAGCTAGTAAGTGTCAAGTGTTTGGTCCCTGGCTGCATTTGAACTCAGGTCCTCCTGACTTCAGGGCCAGTGCTCTATCCACTGCGCCACCTACCTGCCCCTTATCATTTCTTATAGCACAGTAGTATTCCATCATTATCATATATCTCAACTTGTTTAGTTACTCCCCAATTGAAGAGCATCTATCATTTTTAGCCACTCTGATACGTGTAACTGTAAGATGATATCTGAAAGTTATTTTAATTTGCATTTCTCTAATCAATAATGATTTAGGGTATTTTTTCATATGACTATGTAGGGTTTCAATTTTCTTCATTGAAAAACTTCTTATTCATATCCTTTGACCATTTATCATTTGGGGAATGACTTGTATTCTTGTAAATTTGACAAAGTTCTTTATATATTTGAGAAATGAGACCTTTATCTGAGATTGTCTATGAAAATTTTTTCCATATTTTCTGCATCCCTTCTAATTATGACTACATTAATTTTATTTGTACAAATGCTTTTTTAATATAACTGAAATTATTCATTTTATACCTCACAATGCTCTGTATCTCTTGTTTATTTATAAATTATTCTCCCATCCATGAATCTAATAGGTAATACATTCCATGTTCTTCCAATTTCTTATTAAATCTCCCTTTATATCTAGATCATATGTCTATTTTGACCTTATCTTGGTACATAGTTTAAGCCCAATTTCTGCCAGACTGCTTTCCAGCTTTCCCAACAATTTTTACTAAATAATGAATTCTTACCCAAAACTTAAATCTTTACATTTGTCAAACACAAGGTTATTATAATCCTTTACTACTATGTATTGCATGTCTATGTTGTTCCACTAATCTACCTTTCTATTTCTGTCAATACCAGTTTTGATATTTACTGCCTTTTAATATAGGTTGAGGTCTAGTACTGCTGAACCTCCTTCCTTTACATTTTTTTCATTAGTTTCTTTGAAATTCCTAACCTTTTGTTCATCCAAATGAATTTTATTATTTTTTTCTAACTCAGTAAAACTTTTTTTTTTTTTAGTAATTTAATTTAGATGGCATTGAGGTTAGGTAAAATTGTCATTTTTATTATATTGGCTTTGCCTACCCATAGACAATTAATATTTCTCCAATTATTTAAGTCTGACTTTGGTTGACTGATTGATTGTCCCTTTGTTCTTGAACAGAACCCAAATGACATCAATATGCTAGAGTCAAGTTTCAGTGTGTCTGACTGTGGCTGATCAGACCAATGCAAGTACAGAATGCTTTACCATAGGTCAGGCACAAATAGTCCATGTGAACATTTGGGGTGGATTCTCTAAATTTGTGTATCTGGTGTTTCAATTCTGCTTTGCTCCTACAGCATGGCATCTTCTCTGATGTGGGTGTGCCATGCTGAGCAGTCTTGTGCCCGTGTTTCCCATGTCACACAATCAGTTCCAAAGTTCTTAAGAGAGACCTTGAGAGTGTCCTTATATTGCTTCTTCTGACCACCATGTGAGCACTTGCCCTGTGTAAGTTCTCTGTAGAACAGTCTTTTTGGCAAGTTTGCATTTTGCGTTCGGACAATGTGGCCAGCCCATCAGAGTTGCGCTCTTTGAAGCAGAGTTTGAATGCTTGGCAGTTTAGTTCGAGAAACGACCTCAGTGTCTGGTATCTTAACCTGCCAAATGATCTTCAGAATCTTCCTAAGATAATTCAAATGGAGGTGATTCAGTTTCCTGACATGGCACTGGTATACTGTCCAAGTTTCACATGCATACAACAATGAGGTAAGTACAATGGCTCTATAGACCTTTAGTTTGGTAGTCAACATAATACCTCTTCTTTCCCATACTCTCCCTCAGAGCTTTCCAAACACTGAGCTAGCTCTGACAATGCATGCATCAACCTCATTATCAATGTGTACATCTCTGGAAAGTACACTACCAAGGTAAGTGAACTTATCCACAGCATTCAAAATTTCTCCATTTGCTGTAATCAATGGTTCCACATATGGATGATGTGGTGGTGGCTGATGGAGCACCTGTTACCTTGGTGTTAATTGTTAGGCCAAAATTAGTACAAGCAGCAGAGAATTGATCCATACTTTGTTGCATCACAATTTCAGAGACTGCATTGAGTAACAGAAAATCACGTACCAACACTCTCTCCACTCTGGTCTTAGCTTGTAGCCTTTTTATAATCAGTGTAGTAGCTGACCTTAATGGCATGTTCATTCTCATTGAAAGCATTTGACAACATAGCTGAACACATTATGCTAAAAAGCATGGGAGCAGGAGCAGTGAGGTGGCGCAGTGGGTAGATCATCAACCCTGGATTCAGGAAGACCTGAGTTCAAATCTAGCCTCAGATACTTGACACTTATTAGCTGTGTGACCCTGGACAAATCACTTAACCCCAATTGCCTCACTGAAAAGCAAAAATAAAAAAAGAAATAAAAAGCATGGGAGCAAGCACACAGCCTTGTTTCGCTCGGTTGGCGACTAAGCACGAGAGCATTGTCCATTATCCAGAACCTGGGCAAGCATGCT
>NW_020954616.1:694215-694299 GCF_900497805.2 Vombatus ursinus | reverse complement strand
TTCATGAAATTGACATATGATGTTGATGAACTTCTCTGGGCAACCAAATTTTGACATAATTTTCCATAAACCCTCATGACTGAC
>NW_020954616.1:693481-694180 GCF_900497805.2 Vombatus ursinus | reverse complement strand
AGTATTAAAGGCCTTGGTCAGATCTATAAATATCGTATATAGACCTCTGTTCTGCTCCTAGCTTTTCTCCTGGAGTTGTCGGGCAGCAAACACTGTATCGACCGTAACTTGGCCCTTTCTAAAGCCACACTGGCTCTCAGGTAGATGACTATCTTCCAGGTGAAGGATCAGCCAGTTAAGGAGGACTCTGGCAAGGATCTTTCCAGCAATGACTAAGAGAAAGACCCTCGTGATCGTCACAGGTGTGAGTAGAATATGAAAGGATGTTATCTAAAAAAAATAAAATTAAGAGTTGAGAGAAGAATGTACTGGGAGAAAGAAAAAGGGAGAGGTAGAAGGAGGTAAATTATCTCACATAAAGGAGGTAAGAAAAAGCTTTTACAGTGGAGGAGAAGAGGGGGGAGGTGAGGAGGAGTGAGTGAATTTTACTCTCACTGGATTTGGCTTAAGGAGGGAATAACATACACACTCAATTGGGTATGGAAATCTTACTCTACAGGAAAATAGGGGGGAAGGGGATAAGAGAAGGGGAGATGATAGAAGGGAGGGAAGATTGAGAGAGGGTAATAATCAGGCACAAACACTTTTGAGGACAGACAGAGTCAAAGAAGAGAACAGAATAAATGGGCGGGATAAGCTGGAGGTAAATATAGTTAGTCTTTCACAACATGACTATTATGGAAGTGTTTTGCATGACTA
>NW_020954616.1:693012-693337 GCF_900497805.2 Vombatus ursinus | reverse complement strand
CTTTGAGAACTGTGTTGTTATTACACAATGTTAAAGGGGTATACACAAAGGGGGTGGGTATAAGTTGACTTTGATGTAATGATAAAAAAAAATTTAATCCAGTGGGTTAAATGGATCCAAGTAAGTGGATTAACCTGATCTAACTAAGAAAATGTACTGAGAGAAAAGGAAAGGAGGAGGAAGACAAGGGTAAATTACATTACAGGAAAAGGCACAAAAACCTATTACAGCAGAGGAAAAGAAGGGAGGGAGATGAGCATAGTTTCAGATTTGGCTCAAGAAGGGAATAACATAATCAGTTAGGTACTAATATTGATAGACTTAA
>NW_020954616.1:678575-692836 GCF_900497805.2 Vombatus ursinus | reverse complement strand
CTTGGGGAGGGAGATGGGGAGGGAAGGGGAGAAAAATTAAAAACTCAAAAGCTTATGGAAATGATTATTGATAAATCAAAATAAACTGATTAAAAAAAAAAGAAATGATAAGCAGGTGGACTTCAAGAAAAACCTGGAAAGACTTGTATGGACTGATGCTGAGTGAAGTGAGCAGAACCAGGAGAACATTGTACACAGTAATAGCCACATTGTGCGATGACTAATGTTGATAGACTTAGCCCTTCTCAGCAATGCAAGGATCTAAAACATCTCCAAAAGTGTCATGAAGGAAAATGCTGTCCACATCCAAAGAAAGAATTATGGAGTTTGAATGTAGATCGAAACATACTATTTGCTACTTTTTTCTTCTGTTTTGTTTTCTCTTTCTTGTGGTTCCTTCTATTGGTTCTAATTCTTCCTTACAACATCACTAATGTGAAAATATGTTTAATAAGAATGTATATGTATAGCCCATATCAGATTGTGTGCCGTCTTGGCGGGGGGGAGGAAAGGGGAGAAAAATTTAAAACTCAAAAGTTACGGAAGTGATTGTTGATAAATCAAAATAAATTAATAAAAAAAAAGAACAAAGATAAAAAAATCATTTTTTAAATGCCACTGGGAAAAAAGATATACAGGCAATGGAGTATAGAAATCTATCCTGCCCTACAGGAAAAATAGAAGGGAAAGGGGATAAGAGAAGGGGGGGAGGTGATAGAAGGAAAAGCAAATTGGAGGAAGGAGTATTCAGAATGTATGCCCTCTTGGGGTGGGGAGAAGGGAGAACATTTGGAATTCAAAATCTTGTGGAAGTGAATGTTGAAAACTAAAAATAAATCAATTAATCATGCAGTTTGCATGCAATCTGATATAGGCTATACATGTACAATACTATTAGACATATTTCCCCATTAGTCATGTTGTGGAGGAAGAATCAGAACAAAAGGGAAAAACCAAGAGAACTGTATTTCCCTCTCTCCTATTCCACCCCCCATTTATTCTATTCTCTCTCCTTTCACCCTGTCCCTCTTCAAGTGTTCTGCTTCTAACTACCCCCTCCCCCAATTTGCCGTCCCTTCTATCTCCACCCCCCTTTTATTCCCTTCCCCTCCTACTTCCCTGTAGGGTAAGATAGATTTCTATACCCAGTTGAGTGTGTGTGTTATTCTCTGTTTGAGCCAATTCTAATGAGAATAAGGTTCACTTACTCCTCCTCACTTCCCCCCTCTTCTCCTCCACTGTAAAAGTTTTTTCTTGACTCCTTTATGAGATAATTTACCCCATTCTACCTCTCCCTTTTTCTTTCTCCCAGTACATTCTTCTCTCAACTCTTAATTTTATTGTTTTTTCGATAACATCCCTTCATATTCTACTCACACCTGTGCCCTCTATCTATATATAACTCCTTGTAACTAATCTAATACTCTGATCTTTTCATCAAGAATGTTTGAAAGTCCTCTATTTCATTGAATATCCATTTTTTCCCCTGAAGGATTATACTCAGTTTTGCTGGGTAGATGATTCTTGATTTTAATCCTACCTCTTTTAACCTCTGGAACATCATATTCCAAGCCCTCTGATCCCTTAATGTAGAAGCTACTAACTCTTGTGTTATCCTGACTGTGGCTCCACCATACTTGAATTATTTTTTTCTGGATGCTTGAAATATTTTCTCCTTGGCCTGGGAACTCTGGAATTTGGCAATAATATTCCTGGCAGTTTTCTTTTTGGGATCTCTTTTGGGAGGTGATCAGTGGATTCTTTCAATTTCTGTTTTACCATCTGATTCTAGAATCTCAGGGCAGTTTTCCTTGATAATTTCTTGCAAGATGATGTCTAGGGTCTCTCTCTTTTTTTAATCATAGCTTTCAGGTAGTCCAATAATTTTTTTTTTTTTTTTTTTGGTTAGGCAATGGGGTTAAGTGATCTGCCCAGTATCATACAGCTAGTGTTACGTCTCTGAGGCTGGATTTGAACTCAGGTCCTCCTGACTCCAGGGCCAGTGCTCTATCCACTGTGCCACCTAGCTGCCCCCTCAATAATTTTTAAATTATCTCTCCTTGATCTATTTTCCAGGTCATTTGTTTTTCCAATTTGATATTTCATACTGTCTTCTATTTTTTCATTCTTTTGGTTTTGTTTTATAATTTCTTGATTTCTTATAGAGTCATTAGCTTCCATTTGCTCCATTCTAATTTTTAAGAAATTATTTTCTTCAATGAGCTTTTGGACTTTCTTTTCCATTTGGCCCTTTCTGCTTTTTAAGGCATTCTTCTCCTCATTGGCTTTTTGGACCTCTTTTACCATTTGGGTTAGTCTATTTTTTAAGGTGTTATTCTTCATTTTTTTGTGTGTGTGTGTCTCCTTTACCAAGCTGTTGACTTGTTTTTCATGATTTTCTTCCATTACTTACATTTCTCTTCCCAGTTTTCCATCTACCTCTCTTACTTACTTTTCAAAATCATTTTTGAGGTCTTCCATGGCCTGAGACCAATTCATATTTTTCTTGGAGGCTTTGGATGTAGGAGCTTTGACTGTTATTTTCTTTTGTGTGTTTTGGTATTTCTTGTCATCATAATAACTTTCTATAGTCAGAGTTTTTTCTCATTGTCTACTTATTTCCCTAGCTCATGACTTGACTTAACTCTTTGTTAAAGTAGGGTTCTGCTTCCAGAGTGGAAGGCACACCGTTCCAAGCTTCAAGGGTTTTGCGTAGCTGTTTTCAGAGATATTCCTAGGGACCTCCAAGTTTTCAGTTCTTCCAAGGTGGTATAATCTGTGTTCTGGTCTGTTGAGTGACCATAACTACTCTTTTCTGTCCTGGAAGTGTGAGGAGAGTCCCCCCTCCACTGCTGCCACAAGCTCTGCTGTGCTACTGTTCCTCCTTGCCCTGGGACTGCCATCCAGGACTGTGACCTGGATCAGAGTATGGTCAAGGCAACAAAGTCCTGCCCCAGTGCTATGAAAAAGACCCCCGTAATCGCCTTCTAACCAGTTGTTTGACCTCCTTACCCTCTGTAGGCTGAGAGCTCCAGAAGCAGCTACTGCCACTGCCAATTCAGTCACTCTGAAGGCCTGCTCTTGGTTTGCTGGTGCCAGGGCTGTGCTGGACTGCATTCCACTCTCATTCAGGTGCACCCGACCTTTCCTGCTAACTTTCTAAATTGTCTTTGGAGTCTGTGGGCTGAGAGGTCCGGAAACTGCCACTGCTGCCAGTGATTCAGTCACCCTGAGGCCCACTCTGGGATTGCTGGGGCTGGGGCTGCACTGGCACAGTCTGCGCTGCATTGCATTCCTCTCTCATCCTGGTGCAACAGAGCTTTCCTGCTGACCTTCCAAGTTGTCTTAGGCTGGAAATTTGTTTCACTGGAAATTTGTTTCACTTTGTCTTTCAGTGGATTCTCCTGCTCTAGAATTTGTTTAGAGTAATTTTTTTTTAGGGGGGCAGTGGCTAGGCAATGAGGTTAAGTGACTTGCCCAAGGTCACACAGCTAGTGTTAAGTGTCTGAGACCAGATTTGAACTGAGATACTCCTGACTCCAGGGCCGATGCTCTATCCACTGTGCCACCTAGCTGCCCTTTAGAGTAATTTTTTAATAGGTATTTTGAAGGGGTTTGGGGGAGAGCTCAGGCGAGTTTCTGCCTTTACTCGGCCATTTTGGCTCCACCAACCCCTTTTATCTTTTAATTAAATCTATTTTAGCTTTAATTTTGTCTGAGATCATGATTGCTATCCCTGCTTTTTTTTTTTAATCAGTTGAAGCATAATAAATTCTATTCCAGCTCTTTAACTGTGTGTATCTCTCATTTCTAATTATTTCTTGTAAAGAACATATTGTTAAGGGGCAGCGAGGTGGCGCAGTGGATAGAGCACCAGCCCTAAAGTCAGGAGGACCTGAGTTCAAATCTGGCCTCAGACACATAACACTCACTAGCTGTGTGACCCTGGGCAAGTCACTTAACCCCATTGCCTAGCCAAAAAACAAAACAAAACCTTTTGTTGGATTCTAATTAATAATCCATTCTGCTAGACATTTCTATTTTTTGGATAAATTCCATTCACATTCAAAGTTATGATTACTAGTTGTGTATTTCCCTCTATCTTATTTTTCCTCACTCTTTATCCTTTTATCTCTCCTCACTGGTCTATTTACTTCTAACCACTACCTTGCCGTCCTAATCTACTCACTCCCCACCTTCCTAATTTTCAATCTACTTACCCCTCTAAGAGTTCTTCACTTATCCTATCCCCTCACCCTCTTATTTCTTTATAAATTTAGAAGACTTTTATAACCTTCTAGATGTATTTGTTCCCTCTTCAACCCAGTTCAAATGAAAGTAAGGTTCTAGCACTACCAGCCCTCTATCCCCACTTGCTTCTATATCATTTCTTCCTTTCACACCTCATTTGTGTAAGATAATTGCTCCTTTTTGCCTCTCCCTACCCAGTTATATTTTCTAAAATCAAGCCATCATACTAAGCTCAGTCTAAGCCTTTCTTTCAGATTGCCCAGGAAATTATGACAGTCTTAAGAGTACTGAGAATATTTTTATATATAAGAAGTAAACAGTTTGACTTTACTGAATCCCTTATAATTGTCGTTTAAAATTTACCTTATGTTTCTCCTGAATTTTGTATGTCAAATTTTCCAGTAAGTTCTGGTCTTTTTGTCACATATACTTGAAGTCTTTCAGTTTATTGAATGTCTTTTGTGTGTATGTGTGTGTGTGTGTGTGTTCAGGATTATACTCAACTTTGCTGGTTATTTTTGGTTGCAACACCAGTTTTTTTTGCTTTTTGAAATATTTGTTCCAAGATCTATGGTATTCTAATGTAGAAGCTGCTAGGTCTTGTATGATCCTGATTGTACTTCTGGTATTTAAACTGGGGTTTTTTTTTTCCTTGTTGCTTGTAATATTTTCTCCTTAACCTGGAAGCTGTGAAACTTGGCTATGATATTCCTGTAAGTTTTCTTTCTGGGATCTCTTTCAGATGGTGGATCAGTGGATTTTTTCTATTTTTACCTTACCCTCTCATTCTAAACCTTCAGGATAATTTTTCTTAATAATTTCTTACAATATTGTATCAGGACTTTTTTTGGTCCTTTCAGGTAGCCCAACAATTCTTATGTTGTCTTGCATCTGTTCTCCAGATTGTTTTTCTAAAATGTTTCACATTCACTCCTATTTTTTCATTCTTTTAATCATTATTATTTATTATGTTTTGTTATTTCTTGGTGTCTTATAATGTCATTAGCTTCTCCTTGATCAATTCTAGTTTTCAAGGAGTTAGTTTCTTCCTTCAGTTTTTGAATCTCTTTCTCCAATTGGATGACTTTCTTTTCATAATTTTCTCAGATTGCTTTTTTTTTCTGATTTTTCTTCGATTTCTCTTACTTGATTTTTGAAGTCCCTTTGAAGTTCTTCCAAGAACTCTTTTTGGGTTTGTAACCATTTCGTGTTTCTCTTTGAGTTAGAAGTGTTTTTTTTCACTATCTTCCTCTGAATATGAACCCGGATTTTCTCTATCCCCATGGTACCTGCCTATGGTTGGATTCTTTCTCCTTTGCTTACTCATTTTAACTTAATTTTATTTTTAGTAGCTTATTATTGTAATTGGCTCTAATCCAGGGATGTGAGGAATGGTGTCCTAGGCTTCAGTCCTTCTTAATGTTATTTTCTGAGCTCTGTTGGGAGCCCAAACTCAAGCACTCCTCTCCAACTCCAAGCTATTGCTAGGCTTCCCTTTCCCTGTTACCCCCATGCAGTCTGAAAAATTCTCTAGCTCCCTGTGGTCCCTCCCTCAGGTGGCTGCAAACTTCAGCTCTCTCTTCTGCCCTGAAGCCAAAATCAGGGACTTGTCTCTCCAGCAAGTGTCCACAGCCAGCGGGGTCCCCACCCCTCTGCTACTCACAGCAGCCCCAGAAACCAGTTTGGTCAACACAGCTGGGCCTGGGACAAGAATGGGTCCTTCAATATTCTTTACTTGGCAGTCTGACCCCGTCACTGTCCAGAGGTGAAAGTTCCTGAGGCCCAGGTTTTCTCCAGAAGCAGGTACCCCCACAGTTTGTTGTTTGTTTATTTAGGTGAATCTACCTGGAGGAACAGTCTGCCTGGAGGTGTTTGCACTTCACTTGGGCAGTCGTTGATTGTGAAACAGTATGGTATAATGGACAACGTGCTGGACTTGAAATCAAGAAAACATGGGAAAAAAAGTAGACACTTATCAATTGTGGAATGGCTAAAAACATTTTGGAACATGAATGGAATAGAATATTATTGAGCTGTTAAGTAACAATAAATAAGCATGATTTCAAAAAGTATGGGGCACCTTATGTGAGACTCATTTGATATGTTGGTTAGTTTTACTTAACTGTTTTTTCTCCTTATTTATTCTCCCTATTTATAAGAGGCACAGCTCATTGGATGTGTTTGGGGGAAGCTGCTTCAGGCAACTTTCTAAGACCACAAGTTGAAAAGAAATACTAATAAGCACTGAGAGAGAATTTCCTTACTGGGAGTTGTCTATACCAACAAAATCACAGGTCTAATCCCTATCCCTATTGCTCCCTCAGCACTACATGCAGTGTCCTTAACACAGTAGGGATGAACAAATATCTGCTGAATGATCCTTAAACTTAATGGGACACGGAGTGAGAATTAAGGAACATAAGAATGGATTGAGAGAAATGTAACAAATCAAGCTACTCAAGTAGTAAATTCAATTTATTAAACGTAAGAAACAAAACTCATGAACAGGAGCAGTGACAAAGGATAAATCAATATGAAAATGTGTTTCTATTTTAGGAATCAGCTGGATCTCTTTCAGAACTGAACTCTATCCACTGGGCAAAAAAAGGGCATGCATGGTCCAAGTAAATCCAGTCAGTCCTATGTGGTGTTTGAAGGCCAGGTGAAGCTGAGGACTGAGAGAGCACATTCTAGAATATTTTTCTTGTGGGGGAACAGGGAAGAGAGGATTAGAGGGACAAAGTTGTTGGGTGAATGGTTGGTTCTTTGCTCCATGGAATCTTCATTCTCTTCCTGACAGATCTTAGCTAAGGAGGGAGTGAGGAGCCTTTTACTTGGATAGACCAATTATGGCCCAAATTACAGTAACCATGAAAAAACCAAGGGTTGCAAAGGAACAGGTATTAAGCCATAAACATCTCAACTGGCTACAGCAAGGGAGAAAAGAAAACCAGGGAATGGGGGTAAGAAACTTAGGGTGGGGAGAATTAGAAATGAGGACACAAGACAGATGATAACATGGAGGATTTTCTCTGGGAAGAACCACCAGTAGCAAAATGGTTCTGTACCTAATCCCTACCCCAGCATAGAGCCTCAGCGGAATTGCAGAGGACTGATTCTTAGACCAATAACATCTTTGCCAATTTCTGTCACCTATGGAAGAGAACAAAAGAAAAAAAAAGTGAGCCAGAGAGAAGTTGGAGCATTCAAGGATGAGAGTGCTTCAAGAGGATATTTATGTGGGGCTGAGAGGCCCAAGGACATATTTGCTCCATTCTACTCAGTAAGGATGATAAACTCAGAACCTTTTATTCATTGACATGGAGCAGTAAAGAAGGTGTAGAAAAGAGAAATCTCTGTCTTTGAAGAGTCCCCTTGGACAGTACTTACTGTGGTGACACGGCAGATCTGGCCCTGAAACTCAGGACAGTAGCAAGCCCCACTGAGGGGACATTTCTCCACTGGCTTGCCACGGTAAATAGGTCGGTAGGATGCAGCACAGATGTCAAAAGGGTTGTGCATGTCATAATTGAGCTGGTAGGCATCTGTGGGGTTCTTCTCACAGGCTGCCAGGATCTTTCGAGTCTAAGGGGATATTAGAGAGAGGGAAGGCGATGGTTCACAGAAGATCTTTCTACCACCCCCTAGCATGTTTTAGCAATTTTTTGCCCCCTTGTTGCAGTTGTTGTGAATAAAGCCCCCACCATGTAGAGCTTCCTTTTATAAATGGCCCAGAATTGTGACTGGTATGGCAGACACTAAGAAGTTAGGTCACCTTCCCAGGGTCACATAGTCAGTGTGCATCAGAGGAGGGACCTGAACCCAGGTCATTCTGACTCTGAAGCTGGGTCTCTATGCACCATGTGATGCTAAAGAATACATACATACACACAGACACACACAGACACACACAGACACACACACACACACACAGAGACACATATATTCCCAAGTTATTCATTATTCAAGGGGTACTGTTCCACGGATGAGGGGGAATACCCATTCTTCCTGTTTTGTGTCTCTCACCCAAAAATTAGTACTTTTGATCTATAGTCCTTCACAAGTTTGGCATATTTCATCTCAGTCATAGGAAGCCATGACTCTTTCACTGAACTGATGGGAACATTGCTATTTTGGATGAGGGATGGAACACATATGTGTGTATGTACACACATATATATGGTTGTGGTATTTTCTTTTTCTTAATTTAGTAAGAAGGTTTGTTGTGAAATTCTGGAGATAAAAAACTGAACTTGTCATTTTTGGGGCACATAATCACCCTTCCTGTTGGCCCCATGTCCAGTTCTTTAACATCTATCTCTTTCCCACAACAGCTGGATTGAGTAAACTTATTCCTTCCTCAATCTCTAGAGCTAAAGAAGTACCCAGTGAAGACTCATCTGCCTCCATGGTTGTGGGGGGCAGAGATCCTAGAGTTTCTCCTTCTGAATACACTTGACTAACCCTGATTTCCTCCATAACTGCCTAAGAAAGTGCTGACTACCTGCTGAGACACTTCAGGCTTGGGACCCAGCTCTAACAGGCGCCGTGCAAAGGTAGCAGCAGTCTTGAAGTTCTTGAGTTTAAAGAAGAGATTAAGGGCTGTTCGAAGCACCAAGATCATGTGCACAGGCTGCAGATTGGAGTGGGTGAAGTAAGCTGCCATCTGGTGGGGAGAAAAGAAAACATAATTAATGCTCAAGTTCTGGGGGCTTGACTATCTCTGTATTAGGTTGGTGCTGTAAAAATTAGCAGCTTAGTGTGAGACTGTGACCTAAGTTCATCAACAGAAGCAGGGCTAAACAGAAATACCCCAGAAAGAGAGACCTTGTGACTTGATTACAAAGCAGAGGGGCTTCAAGCTCCATGGTATGGGGGATTGGTAGCAATGGGAGACAATATTTAAAACAGGCCATCCTATTCTTTCCTTTGCCTTAAGCTTAGATCAAACTGTCCCAGCTCAGCCAACCTCATTTCCTACTGACCCTGAATTAAAGACCATGTGAAGATGGAGCCCCATTTTCAAGCTATGGTGAGAGTAGATCACATAAAGATCCCAGGACTGGGGAAAGGGCCTACAGTTCTCACCTCACAGATGCGCTTCTGCTGTTCTAGGCTCTCCTTGGGCAACTTCTTCCTTTCAATTTCCATTGACAAACCCACAATATACTCACGGCAGATGGCAATGAGCTGCTGGGCCTGAGAAAAGGGGCCAAAAATGGCAGGGTCAGGGCCCAGTAGAGAAGGTAGGAAGAGGGCCAAGAGATCACACAACTCCTTACCTCAGCAATTTCTTGCTTATTGTCCACTACAAGAAGTGGCACGCTAAGCAGGATAGAACGAAATTTCTCCACTGCCTCCTCAAACTTCCCTGCTGTAGTGAGCTGATAGCACAGTTGCAGTCGTTGGATCAGGTCATTAAGCTTCAGCCCCACAGCTGGCACACCACTCTTCAGCCCTGCATCTTTCCTGGAAAGAGGAAGGTGGGGAAAGAAAGGAGATAGTAGGGGCTAGTTGAAGATCAACATCTACCTTGTAGGTGGCCTGGCAGCTGGGAAGAACAGTGTCAAGGAGAGTGAACAGTCTAAATACCAGCTTTTTGCTCTCAAACACACTGATGCAAGGACAAATCTGGCTCCGTCACTGGCCAACTTGTGGGCCTTGAAGCTGAAATCCTGTTACTTTAAACACTTACTCTACTGTTTTAGGAAGTGAGGAGAGAGTAGGCCCTTACCAATTGCGATTTGGGTAACCATACATGGTGGGTAGGCAGGGCAGAGCCTGGTATGTGGTCCTGCCTCTGGCATATGTCTGGAGAAATAACTGCTTATAGGGGCCAAACTGGGTTACCCCAACCTGGTCGTGAAGGAGCTGTAGGGAGAAGACAAAACATGTGAAAACCCTGTAAACTGGGCTGCTTCCACACAGAGTTTACAGCATACAAATTGTCCTTGAAAGGGTACTTATTCCACTGATTATGGACCTTGGAGGCAGGAAAAGGGCAAGAAGAAGGAAGGGGAATTGAGAGGAACTACTAACCAGTGGGTCAGCTGGAGAGATAATGGGAAGGAGGAGGGAAGGGACTGGGATGGGCAGACAGAGGCATGTGTACTTATGGGAAGAGAGAACATCTTTTACAGGATTAAGATGGATGCCGTGAGCTCCTTAGGGGGTCCTGGATGAGATAAGCTGGAGGTTGCACTGAGGACTTACCCGCATGGCTGTCTCAAAGGAGCCTGCCAGAATGTGATCAACTGGCAGCTGGGAATTATTGCACCAGATCTGATGGGGGAAAATAAATGTCTTAGCAACTAGATGGCATGGTGGGTAGAGTGCTGGACTTAGAAGTCAGTAAGATCTGAATTCAAATCCTGCCACAGACACTGGTGGTGTAACCCTGAGCAAGTCATAATCTCTTTGTACTTCAGTTTCTTCATCTATAAAATGAGAGTGCTGGACTCAAGTTTCTAAGGTCCCTTACAGCTCTAAATACAGATTCTATGATCCTATGAAGGTGAAAAACATACTTTTTCCCCCCATCTCCCATCCCTTCAAGTTATACCAAACTTGTTTGTCACCAATTACATATTAGCTAGGTCAGGAAGAAGGCGGCACCCAAAGGATAAAATCAGAATTACAGATGTATAGAGACAGAAGGGACTTAAGTAACATCTAATTTAACCCATACCTGGAAAAGAATACCCTTTACATTCCTCTACAAGCGGTTATTCAACCTTCATTTGAAAATCTCCAGTGAAGGGGCACCTACACTTCTACCTAACAAAGCCTCTTTCATTTTTCGATAATCGTGTAAAAAAGTTTCATTACTATAAGCCTTAATTTCCTTCTTTGCAATTCCAATACAATGTTCCTAATTCTGCTTTGTGAAACCAAGTAGAACAAGTTTTATTCCTCCTCCAAATGACAAAGCCCCAATTTGAATAATGTTATCATGCCCTACCCCACAGAGCTTCTCTCCTCCAGACTAAACATCTCCAGGTTCCTTCAACTGATTTTCATGTGTCATGCTTTCAAGGACCTTCACCTTTTTGGTTGCCCTCTTATGGACACTATCCAGTTTTTCAAAGTCCATTTTAAAATGTGATGCCCATATAAAACTGCATACCCTTTCATCCAGCAATACCACTTCTAGGTCTGTATATTAAAGAGATCATACAAATAGGAAAAGGACCCACATGTACAAAAATATTTATAGTAGTTTTTTTTGTGGTGGCAAAGAATTAGAAATTGAGGGGACACCCATCAATTGGGGAATGGCTGAACAAGTTGTGCTATATGAATGTAATGGAATACTACTGTGCTATCAGAAAGACCTGGAAAGGCTTACTGAACTGATGCTGAGTGAAGTGAGCAGAACGAGGAGAACACTGTACACAGTAACAACAACAATGTGCAATGACCAACTGTGATACATTTAGCTCTTCTCAGCAATACAATGATCTAAGACAATTCCAAAAGACTTGAGATGGAAAATGCTAACCACATCCAGAGAAAGAATCTGAATGTAGATTGAAGCATACTATTTTCACTTTTTTTTTGTTTGTTTTTTCTTTCTCATGGTTTCACCTTTGTTCTGATTCTTCTTTCACAACATGACTAATATGGAAATGTTTAACATGATTGTACATGTATGACCTATATCAGATTGTTTGCTGTCTTGGGGAGGGGGGAGGGAAGGGAGAGAAGGAGAAAAATTTGGAATTCAAAATCTTATAAAGATGAATGCTGAAAACTATCTTTACATATAATTAAGAAAAAAAATACTATTGAATAAAAAAAATTGAAAAAAAAAAAGAAAAAAAGAAATCTTATGGGAAAAAAAATGTGACGCCTAGAACTAAAGATAATATTCCAATTGTGGCTTAATGATGGATGAGTACAACTTGATTAACAACCACCTTATTACTGGGTACTATGTTTCATTGCAATCTAAGAATGTATTAGCATTCCTGATAGACATATCCCACTGCTAACTCTTGTTAAGCCTCCAGTCCACTAAAACTCCTAAACCTTTCTTGAATCAACTGCCTATTATCTTCTGAAAAGGATTTTTTGAAACTAAGTCTTAACCCTCCGAAATCTGGTTTAATTAGATCTAACCCAGTGTCCTACCTTGTTAAGACCTTTTAGAATTCTGTCATATTAACTAGCATGTTCCCTTCATCCAAATCAGTGGTAAAATATTAAATGCAATGAAAAAAGTAAAGCACCCTAAGAGTGTCCACGACAGAATCTGAGTCCAGCCATTCAACCACTTCCAAAGCCACTTAATTTTACTACTGCTTAGCCCACATTTCTCCAAGTATTTCATTAAGAAGAGCATGGATTACTTTATCAAACATTTTGCTAAGATCTAGGTAGTTTGTTGCTACAGTAACAATTGGCCAGTTTAGCAACTTTTTAAAGAAGGGAAATAAACTTAATCTGTAATGACACATTTCTGGTTAAGTTACATTGGTTCTTTGTGATTACTCTTCCTTTTGTAAACATTTGTTAACTATCCTCCTATCTTAGAATAAAAGTGAAGCATTATTTTCTTCTTTTTTGAAAACTGGTACATTTTCCTTTTCCTGTCCTTACAGCACCTCTTCAGTTGACACCACCAATCAGATATCTGCCAGTTCTTTGAGGTCCTGAGGGTATAGTTTATCTGGGTTGGGTGACTTGAACCCACCAAAGGTAGGTCGGTATTCTATTACTGTCTCCTTTTTTATCGTGGGTATTAACACCCTACTAGCTTTATAGTCAATTCAATTCAATAATTTTTTTACTGAATAAATTTTTCAATTCAATAAATTTTTATTAAGTGCCTATTATGTGTCAGGCATTATGAAGGCTACATCTCCCTACAGCAACTAGGTGGTGCATTAAATACAGCACTGGGCCCAGAGTCAGAAAGAACTGGTTCAAATCTTGAGCAAGTCTCTTAACTTCTGTATTTCATTTTTTCAACTGTAAAATGGGGATAATAATAGCACCTCCCTTTTAGCACAGTGCCTGACACACACCAGGTGCTTAATAAATGCTTGTTCCCTTCTCCTACTTACCTGAGTAGGACTCGTTCCCTTGGTGGGGGGCACAAAGAATCCATCTTCAGTGCCTCCAGCTGCCCCAGGGGAAACATCCTGGAGAGGAAGAGAAATTCACTCTCTTGGCTTTCTTACCCTTTCGCTCTGAGGAATTCAAAGCATGGAAACTATTGTCTCAAGCCCCCCCACCCAGTAAAATGAATAATAGATTTGTCTATATTCACAGAACCAGGAGAATCACAGGAAAAAAAAATCATACAGCATTTTCTTAATGTGGGCCCTTTCCCATACCACCTTTTCCTTCCAAAGGAAGATAAGGAGTAGACTGAATAGAAGTTACCAAGGGAGATAGAAGGCCTAGATCTCCATCCTTTGGGAGACCTCAGTCTTATGCCACAACCCCTACTGAGCAATGCACAAAAACAGGAAAGGAGCTCTCCATACTAGTTCAGGTGGAAGCTCCAGGTCTTCTTCTACATCCCAGCCACCTCCTTCTTCCTGTCCTTTAGCAAGAGCTTCATCGCCAAAACCCTCTGCAGCTTCCACGAAGCCATCTGTATGGAAAATCCACATTTTTGTTTTGCCTTGGATAGATGCATGACCACAGTCTCAGTGAAGCTGAACTCGAAGGGCCTAGTTGGCCCTCATTAATCTGGAAACCTTCAGATTGCCCCTCTAGGTTCCCATTCAATGGCCCACTCAATCTCTAAATCCATTTCACTGGCTTTCCCTCATGCAAATCTCTCACCTTCATCCAGCTGCAGCTCTGCATCCTCTCCCCAGCCTTCAGTGCCAACAGTGTCAATGTCAATGTCAGCGGCCAGTGCACCTCCCTTCCCTGTAAGGATGGGGAAGAGAGGGGTCACACAGCTGAGGCAACCAGAAGGTCCTGAGTCCCCAGCAGATGTTCCTTAACCCTGTTTATTCTTTTTCATCCAAGGCCTAATTTATAGAGATGGG
>NW_020954616.1:678335-678542 GCF_900497805.2 Vombatus ursinus | reverse complement strand
GTTAGCAACTCTTTAGAAGGGACACACAGGGTTCTTTTTCCTCTTTTGGTATTTGGGGAGGAAAGAGATAATATGTTAACTCTTGAAAGTTGGGAACTATTACNTTTAGCAACTCTTTAGAAGGGACACACAGGGTTCTTTTTCCCCTTTTGGTATTTGGGGAGGAAAGAGATAATATGTTAACTCTTGAAAGTTGGGAACTATTAC
>NW_020954616.1:622240-678299 GCF_900497805.2 Vombatus ursinus | reverse complement strand
TGTGCTGAATGTTGCAATCAGGGCCAACTTTCACAATAAATAAGAACAGGAGCTGCAACAGAACCAACCTATAAGCTCCTAAAAATTGGCCTCTGTGCCAGATAAACCCTAGGATGATAACCCCTTTCTTATAGTCTCATTTCTCTCTAAAATCTGGCCTAAATCTGTCTTACTACGATTCAGATTCATTAGAGAACTAAGCTACTCTTCACAAACATATCTTTATTCAGTTTTCCTTGCAAGTAATTCAATCTTAATTTTCTCCTCTACACCTCACATGTAACCCTTCCATTACCACTATTTCTCTTCCCTAAGTTTCTCTAAGTTTCCTACATCTTCTGGGGAAGAAATTAAAACCAAGCATTCTTCTCAGGCCTTCCTTTCTCTTCCCTACTTCTATTATCATGCACATTATATAGGTAGAATCCTCCTGAGTACAGAAAAAGGCCCTCAAGCAAGGAAGCTTGGGTTTCATTTCTTTGGGGTATACTTGATCTGAAGGCTGTTTCTCAGGACTCTTTACTAGAAGATCTTGAAGTATTTTATAATCAATGTCTTGGGAGCAGATCATAATATTCCTAGTTAGAAAACAGAACCAGAGAAAAGATGTACTTTGTCTACATCTACCTACATGTTCCTCTTATCAAGGAGAGGATAAGGATGAAGTGAATTTGAAGTTATAGTTCTCAGGGTATATATGGTTTTGAGTTCTCAAGAACAGATAGACTAATAGATCAAACACCCAAATACAGAAAGTGGAAAATCATGACTGCTGTTTCAAAGTTCCATAGAACAGAGTATGAAGCAGATGAAGCTGCATTTTAAGGCAGTGTCTGGTACAGGCAGCTTCATGTTTCCAGAGGCTTGTGTCCCGTGAGGGTCCACCCAGAAAAAAAGCCGAATGGAGCCAAAGTAAAGGGTAGACTGCTGACAATATCCACTGAGTTCTACCAATTAATCAATCAGTAAACATTTATTAAGCACCTATGCAGCAGTTACTTCAACAAACAAAAAGTGGTAATAGATAGTTGACAGCTAATGGATGTAGTGTATGCTTACCCTTGCTGGCAATAGAACCCTCAAAGAAGCCTTTGGAAACAGTTAGTAGGGGCCAGTTGGTGTCCAATGGCATGATGGGTGCAGGTGGCTGAAGCAGCCTGGCATTAAGGTCAATGTCTGGAATCTGAAGGGTGATCAAGAATAGGTACAAGGTTATAAAAAAAAAGGGAAAATGTCTGGGGTCCACTCTGGTCATTGATGTTACCCTCAACCTTCAAAGATTTATACACCAAAGTCCCTTCAAGGAGCTCAGACTTTCCCCCTGATCCAGATCAAAGGAGCCTAATCTGGGACTTACCGTCTCCTTCTCTGGGTCAAATGTCTCCTTGAGGCTCTCTGCTTCCTCATCCAGACCATGAGTGGCAGCTGTAAGGTAGGCCAGGGATTCTGTGGAGGAAATAGACCTCAATTCTAGACATCAGCTTTCTCTACCCCTTAACCTGGACATTAGTGTTTTATCTGGTGAGAATCTTTTCTTTTTCTGGTTTCCTGAGAAGTGAGAGCTCCTTTTGGAGCAATAAAAAGGCGTGTAGGTTCTGAGGGGAGAAGCACAGTTCTAAGGGAAAAGCAGAATCATTACCTTCTCTACCAGTTGATTCCTAAATTGCCATTTTAACCTGTGGCTCTTCTAGTACACCAACCTCATCCCCTTCCTCTGACTTACCAGGACACCACAATCCAACAGACCTACAAACACGAATGACATCCTCCTTGGGGCATCAGGTGGTCAGGTTATTATGGTATGGATAAAGTATAGATCATTCTTGATCTGGGAGATTTGCAGGAAGCTGGTTCTAGAACTGAGCTAGTCTATCTTTTAAGAGAGGGATTTTACCCATCTATTTTTTGGGAATTCGGATTCTAAGCCCCTCAAACTCCTGTATTACACTAACACAGATACTTCTGCTCTTCCTGTGGAAGCATTCCTGGCCTAAAAGTCATGGGCAGCACCTTCTTTTTGATCTGAGTATATGTGTGTGTCCCGTTCCCCTCCCCCCCTCCCCCCGGTGATGGCAGGCCTCCTGAGGAATACAAAAGGAAACATACCACATCCCTCAACCTAACAGGTATGTATTATGGAATGGAAAGCACTGGCTCTTTAAGAGTCTAAAGGACCTGACAGGTATTTTAAACTCACTCTGTCCACAATTCTTCAGGATGCGCACACGTTCTGAAACATCACCTAGGTACAGGGCATTTTGATAATGGCCACTCATGTCTTTTCGGATCTCAGCTGCACAAGATAAGAAGAAACATCAGGTCATGTTCTTTTCTCTTTTTCCTCCCTCCTCCACAGACCCTCTCTTTCCAACCGTGGTTTTAAGGACCTCACCGATCTTCATCATCTTGCGAAGTTTCTCAAGGTTGCCAGTGATGAGGTATAGGAAGGAAAGTTTATCAAAATTCTTGGTACGTTGGTAGCACATCTCCACAATCTGATGGTTTCCCTGGAGTAGGGCCACTTCTCCTAGCTTTTCCCAGCAATTCTTGTCATCTAGAGCCTTGGCTGCTTCTAGGGCAATCTGAGGACATCCCAAGAGATACAACTGAGAGGTTAAGAGTGACTATTGCTGACCTAGGAACTCTGAAGGTGACTTCAAGTAAAGTTACTGGAGCACTGGCTGTACTTTCAACTCTATTAGATCTTACTCTTATTCTGTCTGATTGAAATCACCCCGTCATATGTATATTTCTCAGGGATTCGTGATCCAGGTCAGGGAACCACACCAGCTTTGCCACTGTCTAGCTCTACAACTTGGAGTGGGCTAGGGAAAGTGGAAGGGGCTAACTCTAGAGGTGGTAGGTTGCTCCTTAGAGGTTATTTAACCAGAGGCTAGATGACCACTTGGCTGATATAGTGGGAATTCCTTCTGGGTATGGTTTGGATTTGACAGTTTCTAAGGTCCCTTTCAACTCTCAAATCAAGTAATTATGTGATTAACTTGTACAGCTTCTCAACAAATTATTCACTGAAATGATATCAGAGAAGCTGTGGAATTCCATAGAATCAGTTCCAACTTAGTTTACCCTGTTCCCTGCATGCTGTATTGTTAGGTCCTTAAAGGTGATTCAGCTGCGGTCTCTGTTGTTGTTTTAGTTATTTTTCACTTGTATCTCACTCTGTGATCCCATTTGGGGTTTTCTTGGAAAAGATGTTGGAGTGATTTGCCATTTCCTTCTCTAGTTCATTTTACAGATGAGGAACTAAGGCAAATAGCGTTAAGCGACTTGCCCAGGGTCACTTAGCTAGTGACTGAGTGTCTGAGGTCAAATGTGAACTCAGGCCCAGTGCTCTACCCACTGCGCTACTGAGCTGCCCCGAGGTCTCGTAAAGACTAAAAAGGCAGATATTCAGAGTTGAATGGATGTGATAAACATCTCACATCATTATGTCATTTTAATGGACTCCTTTCAAAGAGGAATTTAATAAACTCCTCTCTCTACCTGAGGAAGCAGAACAATGAATGCTGGGATTTGTTCTCCATTTTGACTATCCTGTTCCTGTCTTGGGAATAACAAAAAAAAGTGAAAACAGAAATATCACAGGTTATGAGATACTCACAGAGACAAAGATAAAGAAAGGTAGGAGACAAAGACAACACAAACATAAAGGTAATACAGCTTATCATTTAAAAAATCCTGAACTGTATTTGAGGTTCTTCATTTACAAACCCAGGACCATTTACAAACCCAATTATCCAATTCTTCAACTACCAATCCATGCCCTGATATTCCAAGAGACTGGTGGCTTTACCTCAATGTTGCCACATTCCAGGGCCAGACTAAATCGAGTCTTCTCATCCTTAACAAAGTGCAGTGCCACTTCAGGATAGCCCTTCTTCTGGAGATAGGCAATGATGGACTGGCCCACCAACTTGGCATTCCTCACCATGTGCAGTACCTAGAAGTATGTTTGTGGGAGCAGGGATGGTGATAAAGACTGCTCAGAAGAGAAGTAGCAATTCTTACATTTGATTTTACTTAAAGATGTCCCCTCTGCCCTGGGGCTGTTTTTTCACCGTACCTCATCATATTTCCTGTTGATTAAGGCTAGCTTGAATTTGAACTCTGTGGGATCAATGGTAAGCACTCGTGGACGACACTCTCGGTCTAGGCAGTACACATTATTGCCCTTCACCCGTGTGACATAGATTGGCAAGTCAAGGGTACGGATGATCCCATGGTCCCTAAAGGTGAGAAGAGAGGGAGAAGAAAACACAGTTATGAGCACTGGTGGAGAAACAGTTTCAGGTCTAAGGTATGCCCTGCTGTAGAGGAAAAACAAGGAGTTCTGACTCCTCCTTACTATGCTGCTAAATCCTATCCAGCCTCATTAATCCATCTATCCTTGACCTGCCAAATGCTACCTGAGTTATTGAGGTAAGAATTTATGCCAGGAGGATGATACTACATGCTGATATTATTAATTTTACTTTCTCATGTAGACTGAAGATAGGATAAGGAACTCTGCGTCTTCCTTTAGAAAAAATTATTGTTTGAGGTGGGAGATGATGGGTACGGGAAATCCTATGCACTGTCAGACTGTTGATATTTGGGTTAGTTTTACTGAACTGCTTTCTTTTCTATTTTTTGTCATAACGGAAGGTTCTCTGGAGAGGGAAGGAGAGAAGGATATATTTGAAAATGAAGGTGACATAAAAAAAGATATTGGTGGGGAGTGTAGAGCAATGTTATGTAATGAAAGGAGTGAAGGAAGTCAGTGGTGAGCAAAATGACTACTTATCTGCAGAGTATGAATCTGGCCACTGGATTTGGTAACAAGATTTTGCCAAGTCTCTTGGGGAATGTGAATGATCTCAAATATATCTAAGATAGGTCAGTTGTTTCAGAAAAATACATTTTCTTATATAGAGAACTTACCCAGTAGTGACAGCATATTTGATGTGGTTGCTGGTGGTATAGATAAACACACCACTCTCGTCCCAGGCACCACTCTTGACACGAATATTCTCATGGATGTTACAAAGAGACTCCAGTTTACGATTACAGATCATGATGGCTATAAGAATCAGGGAGCAAGGGACATGAGTACCCTGTTGGGACATGGAGGGTGGTATAGGTAGATGAGGGACCCTGCTCTGAGTTAGTCCTTACCATGCTTGGCCAGCAGAGCTACATGAGACATATCTGCTGACCAAATGACATACTTCACTTTGGAAATCTTCACGGATGCCAGAGTCCTAGGAAGAAAAGGAGACAGAATAAGGGGGACATCATCCCTTTATCCCAGGTCACAACCTAGATTCTGATGGTCTCTAAGGGACCAAAGGAGTCGGGGTAATTACCGCTTCTGTTGTACATCAAAAAGTGTGATGGAATCAGCATCTCGAAGTAGCAGGTTCCCTGTGCCTGCATAAAAGATCTCATCACAGTTAGGAACCTGCACTTTTTTGGTGATTTCATTCTTCAAGTTCTTGATCAGAAGCTGAATTGAAAATGAAAGGATAAGGCATTTAGTGTACAGAAAAAATGCATAAGGTTCCTTTCTGAGTAGCTACTTCCTTGGCTTCAATAAGTTATGTGCTCTCTTTTCATTATTCCACAAATCTTATGCTGACCAAGAGCTTAAGATCTGTTATTAGGTAAGGGTTTTTTCCTTTTCATATCACCCCAACTCTACCCTCTTCTTAGCCCTTTCCTCAGTGGAGACATTCAGAGAAGCTTGGCAATGACTGTATTCATCAAAGAAACTTAAAAGAAAGTCTGCAGAGCTAGTCACATAAATATATGACTGATTTCAATCTAAGAGCAGAAAGACAACATGGCTGATTACTTTACAGCTTCCTGACAGAGCGTGGTGGTAAAAGAGACAGTATTTTATGAAGTAAGGTAGGCCCAGAGTCTATTACAAACCCCATGGTAAGACATTCTTCTTACTCAGCAATAGGGGAGAGGAATATTTTATTATGGGTCCCATTTTTTCAAACCTTGTGGCTTCGGCTACAGTAAAGAGCACTTTATTTTAGAGCTTGAGTCCTGAGGTGATCTGCCTGTGATCTCAATTGTCAATCTCAACAAGAAAGGTAGTAATAAATCAATTCTGTTTACTTAAACAATGATAACCAAACCCTGCAAAAACTTCTTGGTTATAACTCACCGAATGCATACGATCCAGGACAGCAAAACGATTTCGGGCAACCCATACGGCTGTCAGGCCAGAAGAACGTTTCCCTTCAGGGGCTAGGGAGAACAAGATGGGGTGGGGGTCAGTAAGGAGGGACATGTGGTAAGCCACTGGCAGGTGACAGAGTCAGGTGCTATGGAACTACCAGTCCTGCTGGCTGCCATCTTGGCTATGCCAGCTCAGCTGCTTCCTAACTAATTCAGTCATAACCCGAGGCTATTGATGAGTGACTTTTCCCCACCATTCTTCTCCAAATGCCAGTATCAGTCCCCCAATCCTCTTTCCCTAGGCCAAGTGGCTGCCTGTCAGCCAATGCCATGTGCTGGCAAAGGGGCCGCCTATCCTAGGAGACAGAACACTCTGTCAAGCTAACGAGCAGGGCCTTCCTAGCCAAGCTGTGGCACAGCGAGGGGCCTGTCGGTGGCCCAGGACCCCCCACTGATAGGCGGCTAAACAAGGTGGAGGAGAGGCAGAGCCCCCCTCTCTAGCTTGCAGCTGTTCTGCTGCTTTTAACATGTAAATGCAGGCCTCCTCAAGGAGCCCTGTGGGACTGGGTGCAGAATTCAGAAAGCACTCTGACTGAGGGGAGCCCTTAAGGAAGGAGGACTCCGTGACTGAGTAGCATCTAGTACATAGTTGGTACACAACAAAGTTCAACCAATGCCATCAGCCCTTAGAAGACTCACAAAAATCTCACATCACTTGTACTGAAGCTGATTATGAATTTAAGACAGATCTTCTTAATGCCTAGAGCCTACTGTCTGGGCACTCAGCATGAGGATGAACAGAAGGATGCACTGTAATGCTCCTTTATCCATCAGTAACAGGAGATAATATGGCAGAGCGTACTGACCAACATACTGAGTGGCCTGGCCTAATTTCTCAGACACCTGGGGTGTCTGGCTATTTACAAGGCTAATTATTATTGTAGCCAACACTCCACTACCAGGAGCTTGTGATCCAATGTGTGGATTATCCAAGTCTTTTGCTTCTCCTCCTCTTTCCTTCTGCTGCCCATCTTTGGGCTGTTTCTTTGCTAATTAGTAATCCCATCGTCCCCCTCCAGGATAGGCAAGAAAAAGGAAAAGAGATAAAAAGACAAAACTAAAACTCCCCAATTTTCCATAAGCAGTCGAGCAGTTCTGAGGGAGAATAAGTTAGGTTGGTGAGGAGGCAAACCTCATGGCTCAATGGAAGTTCTAGAAAGATCCCTAAATATCCATCACTGAGCTATCCAGAGTTCTTATTCATTTTTGTGTCATGAACTACTTGGTGGTCTGCTAAAACCTATGGACCCCTTCTCAGAAGAATTTTTTTTTTTTAAACTTCCTAATGGAGGGAAATGATAAATTTCAGGTAGAGGTTAGTGAAAATAAAGATGTAATTTTTTTTCCCATCCAAGTTGTCATTCTGTCATGATCTAGGTCCTTACAGTCTCTGTGACCATCCATAGCAGCAGCAGCAGCAATGCCACAGAAGAGAGTGGTTGTCCCACCAAAGGGGACATGCCCCACCAATCTAAACTATCAATGGGCAACAAAAAAGGCTCCTCTGGAACCTTCCAGCAGGGGTCAAGGTGTTTATAGAGAAATGAAGATCTGAGGCCTGAACTGCTGTCCTGCTGGCTTCTGCAGGACAAACAGGAGGGACCACAGGAAGAGGAACATGAGCAGGAGGCAGAGCTACTCCAATAATCAGCAACGTCAGCAAGTTGTGACAGGGAGGCCGTTCACAGTGGGGTAGGAGTGATGGAGGAGGCAGCAGGGTCTCAGCTGGATCCTGAGATCCCAGGTGGGGCTTGGGGCTGTTAACAGCCACATCTTTCTGACATGTGAGGGGAGGCAAATTGGAGCTGGAAGTGGATGGGAGAGCATAAATCCCCAGCCCCAGGGTGACACATTCCCAGATTGGAACCAGATTTTTAAATAAATGAAACTACCAGGGTGAAAGTCATCTCAGCTGACAATAAACCAGGACAGCACGCTGTGCTGAAAGGGAAAATGGAGAGTTTCTAATAACCAAATTATAAAATATATATATCTAGCTGGGGTAATAAAATGTGGGAGGAACATGAATTTTTCACAATGTAGTCGCCTATGATGCAGTCGTCAACGGCACCTGCCAACAGACATGAGCAATGTGGAAGTGGTCTGGGAAGGGAAGGTGGAGGACTTGAAGAGAGATGATGATGTGAGTGAGGGGTAGGGCTGGAATGAGTGGAGCAGCTGAAAGCTTACCATCAGGATTCTGAGAGTCTGCATCCTTGGGAATTGTATATAGGTCATAGGTGCTGTTTTCTAGGTTGCTGGCTCTCTGTAAAAGAGAGTAGTGAGATTATCAGTGCAAAAGAACACAGCAAAGCTCTTCAAACTAACACAAAGAAAACATTTCTTTTCTAAAAATATAATACTCTGAATATCTGATTTTAACATAGCCTGACCCTCCCCGCCCTGAGATGTGTGAAGAATGTACATAGAGGCAGGGTTTGTAGGGATCTTTTCCAAAAATTTTCCCACATATAAAATGCCATTCATCCTCCTCAAACCCTGAAAATTTAGGATAACCATAGGCATTACTCTTCTTTCAATTTTATAGATAATCAAACTGAAAGACAGAAAGGGGAAAAGAATCTTTCCATGTCTCAGGGCAAATTGGCTGAATGCAGGTAATCTGTTTTGCTCCCTTAGAGTGCCACTACTCTCTACTTCCAGCATTCTTCAGTAAATTAAAAAAAAACACCAAAAGATGTTTACTTAAAAGAGAAGCTGCCATTGAAGAATTAGTCTTTAAAAAAACAAGGGTTGGAACAAGAAGATAAATTAGTAATAGAGCCCATAAATCAAAAGTGGAATATGAACACTGGTCTTATTTTCCTGACTTGGCAGCAGGGGAACTAATACTGGGGATATTTTTTAAACTTCACTGCAATTTGGGTTGCAAGAAGTAGAGACGGTAACGTGGAGACTCTGTAAGTATCTCTTTTCAAAAGGCTTATTAATTATCTGACCCATTCTTCTACTCTGATCCAAACAATGAGATCAAGTTAACTGCTTCCTGGGCTAAGAGCAAACACGGTGTTAAACACTAAAAATTCAAAACAAAATTGTCCTTTTGAAAATCTAGGACATTCCATACTTCACTGGACAATAAGAATGAATTCACCATTCCTAGGGTATATACTATTCAACAATCCTTCACTTATGATAATGGGACTATACCTGGTGTGAGCCTATGGATGTTCACTATGCTAATCCTCAAGAGATCATTAACTCTAAACATCTAAGTAGGCTACTGTGTTGCTATGGGAAAGAGAAGGTATTTAAATCTTGTATACTTTGAGGTTTAAGAGCCCACCTCAATGGTGATTACTCACTGTGCATAGTAGGACTGCATTCTCTGCTGGGTTATATGACATGTTGAACACTGGGAACTTGGAACCACTAGGGAGATGCAAAGAAGAGGAAATTGGGAAGAAGCACAGAACAGAACTGAGAAAATCCAGCTTTTGGATTTTTAAATTTCTCTCAAGGTTGCATTCATTTTCCTTCCATCTAACCTTCTAATTTGAGTCCTTTTTTCTAAGTAAAAAGCTTTTAAAAAACAAACCCAGTACACCCTGAATCACTGAACAGAAGGTGGTGGCAACAACTGAGAAAGGACAGGCTGCAGGGGAGTGGGTTCAACCTAGCCGAAATCCAAATTCCTACACACAATTACAATTGACACCACAGAGTAACATGACTTGATTTGTCTCTGGCAGTTTTCTCTATTCCTTGGAACGCTTATATCAACCCAACTTTTATTGCAGCAATACTGGCAGAGGACAACAAACCCCCCAAGCCAAGGTTTGTCACCATTAATGTTTCAGCATGCTGGTGCAGCTGGCTTTCCGAGAGGACAGTGCCTTTTGCTAGGAGTCCCAGGGGTTATCACATCATCTGTGCACTCTGGTTTGGGGTTGTATATATATATTGCTGATGGGTGGTGGAAGAATGAGGGAGAGGACTGTGTATCAAACAAATACAAAATGGACGTTCCCCTCAGAACACGTGTAACTCTATCTCCCAGTCTGATCTGTGCTGGTCCAATTTAAGGTGAATGTGGTGTCACCAAGTTGGGGTACTCTATTAAAAGAGAATTTCCTTTGCTAGGCATAAGAACAGATAGATGAGTCAAGACCACGGCAGTAGAGTTCTTTGTCCCAGGAGTCACTAGCTGAAATTGATGGTTCTAGACCTGAGGGTCTGAACATACCCACTCCCAAGGTTACCTATAACTACCTTCCTTGTCCACTATACTGAGGTATAAATTGGGCAGCACCAAGAAGATCCAAAATGTGATGTGGGTGAAAAAAATCTCAAATGCTATTTAAAGAAACACCAGATGAAAGCCCATGGGAGAGATATTCTGTTATGGACTGGTGTTAGGAAGGTAGAAGAATTAACTGGTCAACTTTAAGCCAGACTTACCTCCTCAACTGCATGACAGCAACATCTTTAGAGCTGTTAAAATCTAGGTGGCGCAAGAATCGATCCTTGACATAGTGTAGCATATTACCATGAACAGCATAAGCGGGTCGTTCTCGTTCCAGTTTAAAGACAATCATGCCACCATCATGACCTGGATGGAAGGGGAAGGTATGATTGACTTTGGTAAGACACAGAAGCTAAGGAATAGACAAGGCTAGGGAAAGGGTTGAGACTTGGTAGGGTTCAGGACTGCCTCTTTGCAATTTCCAATCATACCTCTACTCTTGGAGGCTAGGTAGAACAAGTATAATTTCTCTTCCAAATGACAGTCCTTCAAATGCTTGAAAATCATCATGTCTTCTTCACCTCCCCTCTCCTTCCAGCAAGGGTTCTATTTTCCAGGTTAAAAAGCTCTAAGTTCAGGGGCAGCTAGGTGCCAGACTGGATAAAGCTCTGGTGTTGGAGGACCCGAGTTCAAATCTGGCCTCAGACACATGACACTTACTAGCTGTGTGACCCTGGGAAAGTCATTTAACCCCGATTGCCTCACCAAAAGGCAAAAAAAAAAAAAAAAAAGCTCTAAGTTCTTTCAACTGATATAGATGTGACATGATCTCTAAGCCCCAGGAGACTAAGAAAAAGATTTAAAAACTTGATCATTTTCTACTAGCTTCTTCCACTATCATAAGGAGACCTAACCTACTGCTTTTCCTTTTTGGTCTGAAAGGAGAACTACATGTATGTGGTTTAAGATTCTTAATGCCAGTCATTTATGATATATATAGAAAATGGAGTCAAATTCATAAGAATACAAGTTATTCTCCAATTGAAAAATGGTCAAAGGGACCTATAAATACAAAAATATAGCAGTTATTTTTGTGGTGGCAAAGAATTGGAAACTGAGGATCATCAATTGGGGAATGGCTAAACAAGTTGTGCTCTATGATTATGATGGAATACTACTGTACTGTAAGAAATGATTAGCAAGATGCTTTTAGAAAAACCTGCAAAGACTTACACGAAATGAAGAAAAGTGAAGTGAGCAGAACCAGGAAAACAGTATACATATTAATAGCAATATTGTATGATGAGCAACTGTGAATGATTTAGTTCTTGTCAACAATACAACAACCCAAGACAATTCTGAAAGACTTATGCTGAAAAATGCTATCTCCCTCCAGAGAAAAAAACTGGTGGCGTCTGAATGCATATTGAATCATTTTTTTTTTTTTTTAGGCAATTGGGGTTAAGTGACTTGCCCAGGGTCACACAGCTAGTAAGTGTCAAGTGTTTGGTTTGAGGCTGGATTTGAACTCAGGTCCTCCTGACTTCAGGGCCAGTGCTCTATCCACTGCGCCACCTAGTTGCCCCTGAATCATATTTTTTAAACTTTACTTTTCTTGTTTTTTGTTTTTTTTTTAGGTCTGGGTTTTCTTTCACAGCATGAGTAATATGGAAATATGTTTTGTATGATGTACATGTATAACCCCTGACCTAAATCAAATGGCTTGCCTTCTCACTGAGGGAGGAAGGGGAAAAATGGAGGGAGAGAATTTGGAACTAAAAATTTAAAAAATGTTAAAAATTGTTTTCACATGTAATCAGAAAAAAAGTAAAATATTAAAAAAGGGGAAAAAAAAGATTCTAAAGGCCAGGGATCAGTACCGAATAGGATCTGGACAAAGAAAGCATGTGATTTGCCAGTGCAATTCAAAGTAAGTAGGTCTCTGAGAAAAGAGGAGATTTTTTCTCCAAGAAGACTGGAGTAAAAAGAAACAAAATCCAACCAGTTGGCTCTGATCATCTTGCTTTCTCCCATGTTAACCTACTGTATATCTACTTAAAAAGTGATGGAGAATAACTGCGGCACAATGAAGAGGGAGGAAAAAGGGCTCTTACCTGCAGCAAAGAGGTTGAGGTTGGGATGGGCAGCTAGAACCCAGAAACGGTCATGGTCTCTACGGAAGGTCTGAACTCCAGTCCTATTGTGGATTGGAGAAGAGAAGAAATAGAAAGACAATCATCAGTTTCCCAGGAATCTTCAATCTGAAAGATAGCAAGCTAACAAACTAATTGAGAAAATCAAACCAGGACTAACATATTGAGCATGCCAAAGTAAAGATGACCAAGGTTACTGAGGCAGCATGGTATAGTGGAAAGAGTGATGGACTTGGAATCAGGACAACCTGGGTTCAAATTCTGCCTTGCACACTTATTAGCAGTGTGACCCTGTGCAAATAACTTAACCTCCATGAGATTTTTTCCTCACCTGTAAAATGAGGGGGTTGGACTCAGTGACCGCTAATCTTCCTTTCAGTTCTAAAGCTATGATCCTATGATGATTGAACAATACTGATCCGATCAAGAGACCATAATGTTCTTCAGCTTTCTCACCTCAAGCATGTTTTCATTTTTGGATTTCCTCATTTCTTGAACTTACCATAGATTGGAAGGAAAAAAAAATCCCTGTTTGAATTTAGAGGAATAAAGATCAGACCTGGGAGATCCCCAGTGCCTGGTAGAGAGTAATGAATGACATATCAATATTCCTTTAAACTGTACAGTCCTTGGTTGGATTTTTCTAAATGCTAAAGATAACGATAAACAAATAAAAATCTCTTAGTATAGTTAAAAAGAAAAGAATGGACCTTACTATCTTCTTCTGCCTCCCTAGGGCTTCTACCTATCCCCATCCCAAGTACTAAATTCACCATGAACTACTTTACCGCTTCGACATATCCCACACACGAATACTTTTATCCTCAGAATTGCTGAGGATGAGTTCCTGGCGAGGGTGGAAGACAGCACAGGAGACATTGTTGTAGTGACCTCGGCAGGTATCTACCTCCCAAGCTTTAGATTCTGGTAGGAAGAAAGGAAGAACTAGGTCACCAGAAGTACTCTCTCCCTGATCTTCTACTCTCACTGAAATTGGTTATGTGATAGTGAAGTGCTCTCAACCAAATGCTTAGCACCAGCACAAAGTACTGTACTAGTAGCTGTAACTGATCAGTGTATTTTCTTCTTCTTCGGTCCTCTCTATAGTTTCAAATTTCTCTACTTCCTTTTAAAAAATTCTCTTCTTATTCAAACTCCACAATGCCAAACTGCTATTCTAAAAAGAATGGAAAGAGGACAGCTTCTATGTTTTAGGATTAACATGAAGAACAGAATCACACAATAAAAGTGTATCTTCTTACTACATATGGTACGAGAGCATGTCACAAAGTCTAGGGTCCCCAGTTTCCAGGAGTGGAATGGCCTACTCACCATTCATACGCCAAATCTTGACTTGACGGTCATCGGCCCCAGACACAATAAGAGGCATAGTGGGGTGGAAGGCTGCCCAGTTAACTCCACGATCGTGACCCTGTGTAGAAGTCATGCAGGAGTGAATCTTTTAACATATGTTTGCAAATGATAGCTTGCCAATAGTAAATCAATGATTCATGCAAGATGACAGAAAAGGATGCTAGTGTCATTGATTTTGCTCCTGTGGATAAAATCCTGGAATCATGATTCTCTAAAATTCTGAAAAAGATCACCATTTCAGGTTGCTCAATATTACCAACTGCATACTAAGGTTCACATACCCTCTCTTCTACTCTTTTTGTCTTCACTATATATTACTTTTTCCCCTTTATATACTCTACATTTCAGCCAAACTGGACTACTGGCTATTTCCTGAACTTTGCATGCCATCTCCTCTCCCACATCTGGAATGTGCTCCTTCCTTATCTTTACTTCCCAAGGTCCTCGTCTCCTCTTCAAGGCTCAACTCATGTGACACCTGCTCTGTGAAGCTGTCCCTAACACAATGTTACTTCTCAGTTATCTCCTACCTCTCAGTGTTCACACTGTATCCCCCAGTAAAATATAAGCTCCTTAAGGGTAGAGGTCATTGTTTTTATCTACCTCCATATAATTTACTGAATTATCCAGTTTTTAATTTTTACACGTAAAATGTTTTGTTTCCATAACTAAGGACAGGGACCATGTCTATTCTTTCTTTGTAACCCTGCAATTCAACTATGAATTGTACCCATTCATAGTCCCAAGGTGACACTCAATATTTATTGAAAGATTGACTGGATTTCTTACAAAAGGCTTGGAAAAAGGTTTAGTTCAGTTATGGCAGGTAGAGACTATGATCCAGTCTCTCCCTTCTCCTTAGATTTATATAGCAAAGGAACTATCCCTGAGACCAATACGGTCACTTAATCCCTTTCTGGGGAATCTATATCTAATCACTGGCTCCAGAAACAGTACCTCCAAAACGTGTTTTACGACTGCATCCGTTGTCCCAAAGAGATCAACCCCTGTTATTCCCCTCACATCGGACTCCACAGCTCCAGGGGAAAGGTTCTTCTTTCTCAGACCTTTGAGGCATGACGCGTAGGCATGGGGGAAGCAAACATAATGTCACCAAAACAGTAAAGCATCAGAGGTGAGGAAGGCACAGTGACAGACAAACATTTAAGAAAAGGAGGGAAAAAATTAGAGACAGGGGAAAAGGAGAAACTACAAGAATACTGATCCAATTCTTTCCTTAAAATGTTCAATACAGGCAAGAGTACATAGAAAACAATATGTCAAAACTCTGCTTGACACTTTGGCTGTATCATACTTTATAAAAGGACAATCAGAGCTTGAAATGAACCTTAGAAATCATCTAGCCCCACACTATCACTCTATAGATGAGGAAGCTGAGGATCATTTCGGTGAAATGACTTACTCATGGTTATAAAACTAAGTGGCAGAACTGGAACTTAAATTCAAGTCCTCTTACTCCAAAATAAAGTGTTCTCTTCACCTATGATAATATCATGTTAACCTTTCCTCAAAAGATTTTTGTTAAGTCTAAAATCATAAAAAAATTTTTTTTTAAACTTCGAAAATACAGTTTCTAAAACAGGGTTTTTTTTCTGTACTAAGCTCGAGCAGCACTTTTAAATGATCCATTTCCTTCTATAAACCCACACTTAATCTTCTTTTCCTACACAATGGCCTCTGTTTCCAATTATTGAACAATTTGGAAAAGTGACCCCAAATAGTGGGTCAATTTCACATTAGCTATTGAATTTTTCCCTATGTTATCTCAAAAAAGAAGAAATTCCATGGGAAGGCCATTGCTTGGAACTTTTTTTTCCATTTGTTTTTTGGAGGCAATCGGGATTAAGTGACTTGCCTAGGATCATACAGTTAGTAAGTGTCTCAGTCCAGATTTGAACTCAGATCCTTCTGACTTTAGGGCTCTATACATTGGGCTTGGAACTTCTTAAAGTAGGGATTTTCCAGGGAACTCAAAGAACTTTTAAAAGGGACTCAGACACTATTGCTATGAAGTTTGAAATAACTATCTGTGGGCTGGATAAATAAGATAAAAGCCTCCTGCTAAGGCCGAGAAGGCTTATAGCATTAACCAAATTTATTATTAAGTAGATTATTCAGACTTTTAAAAATCAGCCTGTCTAGAGGGGGCTATCATAATAATTTACAACACTTTAAGGAAAACTAACATAACACTATTCCAAACCAAAAGCCCTATTTGTATAAGGCCCATATATATAGCTTAGAGGCTGCCAGATACCTATCATTAAAAACCATTCACAGATCATGTGATTCCTTGCAGTCAGAGACAAGATCAAGATGATTATTATTTAGATAGTGCTTTATGATTTTCAAAGAGCCTTCATATTTATTATTACATTTGAGCTTCAGGAGAACATTGAATTAGGAAAAGCAGATGTTGTCATTGCCACTTTACATGAGCAAACAGTATCATTAAGGTTAAATAACTTGGCCAAGGACATATTTCTTAAAATTCAAAGAGGTGGTGGGACTACAACTTTGCTCTTCTAGTCTAATGCTTTTTCTTTTGGAATAATGGTTTTGCAAAACACTCAGCATTCACAAAAACAAAGTATCTTTGAAATCCTTGATATACAGCGCTTTCTAAGATAAAACAGTTAAATTGCTAGAAGTCTAAAATTTAGTAGTTTCAGAAAAACTCAAGTCACTTGAATGGTCAGTACTAATACTTCCTGCCATACAGAAGACCAGATGGGAGCAGCAGACAGTCAGGAGGTGAAAAAGATGACACACATTTATCTTGTCCTCTGTACCTAGCTGAGCAGTGTGAAAAAACTCAAGAGCCAACAGGTTGAGGGAAACAAAGCTAATGCTTTCAAAAATTCTTTCAAGGCTTAATAAACAGATTATCACAGGGAACTTTCCTTTTGCTTATTCATCCTGTCCCTTTAAAAGGATCTGTCAGCTTTCTTTAATGATCCTGATGCATGAAACAAAATCAAAGGAAAGCACAAAGATAGACAGCTGGGAGGAACTTCACCTCCAATAAGCATCAACAAATACATTAAAAGGGAAAGCTCTATGACAGAGTGGAAGCCTTTGTTGCACTTGCGTGTAATGACCCAGGAAAGGGGGAGGGGAAAAATGGACAGATGAATAGTGACAGGCAGTGAAAAGAAACTCGGAAAAGAAATACTTGAGCCTTTGACAAGTCACTCACTAAGACTGAACGACAGATGGAAAATTTCTGCAGCAGCTACACAAATCCAGAGGGAGGAGTAGACACACTCAGAACGGACCAGTTTGGTGCACTCTCCAAATGGGGTGTGAGGGTGGGGGGGGTGGAGGAAGGTATAAGGGTAAATTCTGGCATCTGATTAAGAGACATTTAGTACAGAGGCATTTCAAAGACTGAGATTAGTTACATGAGCTTGGCATGCAAAGGGTTAAGCACATAAAAGAATTAAAAATATTAGTTCACTCAAAGTGTAAGCTACAAGAAACGCCAATTTTCCCTGATAAGGTATTGAAAAGGTTTATTTGTATCAACCAGAAGCTTTTGCTAAGCTGAGGCCTTGAAAGATTCAAATTCTTAGAAAGAAATTAGACTGCATTTAAACAAGGTAAATAAAGTCTTGCTGTCAAAGCCATCCCATGTTTTCACTCAAGGGACTGTCTCCTTTTTTCAAGACTCAGAAAAATCAGTGGGGGAATTCATACTATATTTCAGTTGCTTTGCCATTTTATTTTCAATCAAGTAATTGTTCCCAGAATCAGAAGCCACAAGTTGTCTCCTAAAAATTAACAGCATTGGCTTTAGAAAAGTCCGAGCTCCTAGTAGTATGAAGCTAACTTGTTCACCTATGTTTGGTGCTCCCTTGAATAAAAATAAGTAGTACTAAAGAAAGTCTAGAAGGCTCTGGAAAAGGGGAGGAACTTGGGCAAGAGTCCAACCATAAAGCTCACTATTCGCCTTGGGTTAAGAGATTATTGGGAATGAAGAGAGAATAGAAGCTAGTTTGCAAACTTTACGCGCAAACTGGAGGATGGTAAGGGGGAATATTAACATTAGTACCAAAGCTAGCAAGAAATTTCTCACTGCCACAGATATCCATTAGGTTATGACCCAGTTGTCCATGCACTGTGTGTTGCTAGGAGTCAACACACACCACCACTTTAAGCCACCTCTTTCTCTTTTTTTAGACTCAGGGCCCTTAACTTTGGTGGAGAAATGGTCTCTCCCCACTAAAGTTAAAGAAAAAATGAGTACCAATAATTTGGGCTTCCATACCCAAAAGCCAAGTGGTTATTCTGCATTCTAACTGCCCCAACTTGGTTTAGCTTGGCCCCAGGGAACAGACTATGCTGGCACCAGGCAGTATGTGCAGTGCCCCTATGGGGTGAGCAGAGCTGAGCTCTAAATGACCATCCCAGAAACCACTAGAACAAGGTGGGCTAGATTCCAATCCTATTTGGCTCCTGCATCCTCAGAGAGAAAGAGAGAGGCGGGGGCAGGGAGTGTGTGTGTGGTGGAAAGCTGCAGCTAGGTTACTGGGAGAATGGATATTAAATTCCCCCATGTTGGCAGTGAGGAGAGGACATAGGCTTTGACAGCCTCATAATGCCTATGCCTAGCTCCTCCTGTTGGCATGGCTGGTCCTGCGTCTGGGTAATGTACTTCAAATGGCACAATCAGTCTGGTGGAAAACTGCAATGGCAAACGTTGCTCCAAACTCACCCCACCTCCACTTAGTATCAGTCTTTTGTAGGAGACTTTCTACCAGTCCTGACCCCAATTCTTGCAGAAACTTCAACAGAGCCTGTAGAATCTGCAGGTGGTGCTCTTAAAACCCTGCTTCCCTGGCTTGTGTTACATGTTACGTCTAGTCTTTAAGGAACTGAGATGGGCAAAAATCCAAATTATGCATTGGGGGTGCCAGCTTCTTCTCAACTTGCTCTGGTTGTTGCTATTTACTAACAGCTGGAGTAGCAGTAAGTACTCCCTTGCCTCAGCATGCCCTGCTGCCAGTCTGCAGAGCAGCTGGGAGAGGGTGAGCTAGTCCTCATGTCTATATAATACCGAGGCTGCTTACTTAGCCTGAAGGACTTGGGGGCAAAGACCCTTAGGAAGCCTTTCCCTTTAATTACAGGACAGGGAACACTGTTTTATAGACCCTGACTCTCTCTACCACTGCCCCTTTATAGCACGGAATCTCCAAGGATCTTCAGGAGCCCTAGAGCTCTGGAGATAAAGTAATACAAACAGCTATCCCAGCAAGTTGACAGAAGTAATTAGGCAGATAGCCTTGGCATTTGGATCTGTAGCTCCTGATTCTAGCCACAAAACAAAGCTCTTTTCATACATCCAACACTTTGTTTCTCTTCTAGGTGGTACCCTTTCCCCATAGCACTTTCTGTCTAATTTGGAAAGCAAATTCTATGGGAAGAGATCATATCCAAATTGAAATGCCATCTAAATTAAATTAGTACTTCAAAGCAAAGATGTGTATGTTATGAAATGGAATAATGATTAACACAACTACCCAAAAAATTTGAACCATAGAATTCCTCATCTTGGAGGACCTCCCTCTGCCTGTGAATGGCTTGAGAAAAAGGTATTCAGAAAATCAAAATTCATCTCTATAATATTAGAAAAACATTCTCACATTAAGGGCTTTCCCTTCTTGGAACCAGAATACAAGATCCAGGAGTCTTGCTTCCCTGTATTGACTAATATACTAAATTATTTTCTCAACTGATACGAATTTTGCTGTTGTTTCCCTAGCGTGAATCATGATAACTGGTCAGCTACTCATAAGGGAATTCAAGATTTTTTTGAAAGTGATTTATCTGAAACTGAAATTTCTTTCAGAATTAGGACTATGAGTACTTCCAAATAACTGCTTCTCTCAGAGATTATTATCCACTGACATTTAACACCCTCAAAGCTGATTCTGGCTAATGAGGCCCCTAAAAACGTGCTGACATCTCTCAAATCAGTCCCCAGTGTTCTTTTTCCAAATAAATCATTCTCACTGCTTTGGGCAATTGCAGTTTTCCATCAAATTTGATCATACTGTCCCCTGAACTTGGGTAGCTCACCAGAAATATCCCAAACACGAACAGTCTGGTCCAGGCTAGCTGATACCACCAGGTCTTCTGAAGGGTGGAACTGGGCACACATTACATAGTGGTTGTGTCCTGTTAGCACACTGTAAGAAGATGAGAAAACAAATCAAAAAGACATTCAGATACTCTCAGATTGAACACCATTCCCCAGATAAGCATCACAGATGCTTATGTTATTATGTTTTGGGCCTTTACTGATAGGACTTACTACTCTTTACTGTCTAAATATTGCTGATTCCAGAGAACTGTAACCTTCAAACTAAATATATCTTTTTCAAGCACCAGCGTAAAGTTAAAGATACTTGAAAATACAGCAATAATCCAGGTATATAGTGCAGGTACCCAAAATAAAATCGCAGTACTTCACATTGGGAAATAATTGATAAGATTTTTGTGGGACATCTCTCCCAAAGGCAATCACTTCAAAATGGTTAAGTGTAACCCTTTCAGCATCTCATGGAAAATTCCACATAGGGTTCTAGCCAAAAATATAGGTAGATCATAATATGCCTAGACCCTAGCACAAGGACTTGACAGTTAAAAAATGGAAGAACAGCTCAAATTCACTGCTCTAAAAACTTCACATGATGCTCCAACTATCTCCAAAGATAATGACTAAATCTTGATGAAGTCTTGGGCTTTAATCTTTCTAATTTGGCCCGCTGTTTTAATTTCACTATAGAATACATTCTCTTAGCTGTTTTGCTAACCCTATCACCTATCTGAAAAAAAAAAAAAGGTTGTCAAACATTCACTACTGAGCTTCCATATACAGCTAAAATTGTATATTCTATATATTCTAAAATTCTATAAACATCCTGAAAATGCAATCACTAATTAACTAATATTACATAATCCTTTTGGGAAGAGGGTTAGAACGATACTAATGTACTCTATAATGTAACAGATTAAAGTACTGAGGAGTCTGAAGGCTCCAATGAATCCTCTGCCTCCTATATTACCAGACACAGGTCCTGGACTGCCAGTTCCACACACGGATGGTCTGATCATCTGAAGCACTCAGAATCCAAGGATATTCCTGAAAGATATTCCAGAAACAGAGATTTATCATGCAACCCCTATTATCATTATTATTATTATTATTATTCTGGGTTCACTCCAATGACTAAGGTTTTAGCTATATTTACTAGGAGTCACTGAGGCTTTCAGCAAAAATGCTGGTACTCCAAGGGACTGAACACGGTATGGAGACTCCTCTCCTATGTACTTACAGTCTGTATTAGATTTAGCACTTTTAGAGTATAAGACAATGGAATACAGATGTAAAAGGGGGTTAGGACTGGTTTAGGATTTTTTAGGAATTTAGGAATTATTTAGAATTTAGGAATTCCCATAGACAGAGATTAGCACTATTAACAAGAATGCAATTTTAGGAATTATTAGTAAAAATTGGACAGCCCATAAAACATTTCCAGTGTCTGCTTTCCCACCAGAAGATATAAGTGTTGTGGATAGAGCACTGGCCCTGGAGTCAGGAGGACCTGAGTTCAAATCTGGTCTCAGACACTTGACACTTGACACTTACTAGCTGTGTGACCCTGGGCAAGTCACTTAACCCCACTGCGTAGCCAAAACAACACACAAAAACAAAAACAGAAGATACAAATGTTGTCATTCCTTGCCTGACATTTATAATTCAATTACATAGTAGGCACTTAATAAACATTTAATGATTAATTGGTTAAGCACCTACTATGTGTAAGGTGCTGTTCTAGCTGCTGAAGGCAATTTAAACAAAAATGAAATAATACTTGCCCTAAAGGAACTTAGATTCTACTGAGGTACAATACGTGCACAGAAAATAATAAAAGCTTATATTTAAATAGCACTTTAAGATCTGCAGAGAACTTTATAGACATTATCTTACTGGAGCCTCACAACAAATCTATGAGGTAGATACTACAAACATTATTATCCCTTCTTCACAAATTAGGACGATGACGGTCAAAGGGGCTATTACAGACAGTAAATGCCAGAGGTGGGATTCAGACTCAGGTCCTTCTAAATCTAACTCTAGAGCTCTATCCACTATATAATGTAATATATAAGGTAATCTAAAGAGTGAAAATACACTAACATTTGCCTTGAAGGAAGTTACAGATTCTAAGAGGTAGTGGTAAGGAGAGAATAGGTTTCAGACACAGGGACAGGCACTGAGATAGAAAAGAGAATGATGAGTTAGGGGAGCAGCTAGTAAATTAGTTTGGTTGGAATATAGCATGCATGAAGTAGAATAATATAAAATAATTCTAGAAAGGTAGGTGGGAGCCAAACATGATAACTTGCTCTAAACAAGGGATTATGTAATTTTTTAAAAAATTAAACTGTGAAAATACCAAATTAGTATTTTTTGCATAGCTGCCTAGATTATTTTAATGAGCATTATTATTAGTCTTGAGTATTTCAGTTGCCTTTTACCTTATCCTACCCACTTTCTCAAAATGTTTTTCAATGAAATCATAGGACCCATCTCATACACAGGACTTCAGTTACCAATATTGAAAATATTTACTTAGAGCTATGTCCCTCTTTCTTAGTCTGCCTTTGTCTCAGGAAGCAGCAGCCAAAACTATTAAGATCCATAATTTTTAATTACTTGCATAAACAAATATGTATTTGAAAAGTTACACTGCAATAAAACTTTCTGACATAAGATTAGCATACAAATTCCTTTTTTTGGCTTTCAAGGTTGGCAGATCCAAATCAAATTCCCATTGCTTCCTTAAATGAAAACTGTTTCAGTAAGAATAGTCAGAAATAAACACAGTCCTGGATTCCTCTTTCTGCAGAAGAAAATGGGGTGGCAAGAGAATCAACTACATTACAATGACTCAAGCAGAGCTGAAGAGTAAGATATGCTCAAATACTGCTTATTTTGTTGACAACTCATGATCTCTTAAAGGTGTTTAGGCGGGAGACTCCTGTACGGGAAACAACAGACAAATGTTCCAAAAACAAGGGTACTGTAGATACTCACATGATGAAAAAATGTGGTACGGATATAATCCAGGTGTCCAAGCAACGTGAACAAACAGCGCCGAAGTTTGTAATTCCAGACCTAGGTGAAAGAGAAAGGTTAACAAAGAATGTCTGTGGAATATGTGGACACTAAGACTCTCCCAGATATCTACTACTGGAGTTCCAAGTTTCTCAACATACTTATTTGGCCTTATCTTCTTATATTTTTGAGTCAATCTAGGAACTATTTCCTCTATCTGGAGAACTAATCCTTTGAATAATGTAGAATGAAAATATTATAGCAGTACTTTTTGTAATAGCAAAGAACTAGAAAAGTAGGTATCCACTGATTGGAGAAGTGACTGAACAAGTTATGATTTATGCATGAATTGTTCTTTTTCTTTAAAAAATGTTTTTATTTTTATATTTTATATTTTCTCCAATAGTAACTATATTATTCCCTCTTCCCTACTCAAAAGCCATTCCTTTTAACAGGGAATAAAAAAAGAAAAAAAAACAGTTTAACAAAACTAACACATCAATTAAAACTGACAGGAGATGCAATGTTCCACGCTCACAATTACTCATGCCTGTATGAAGAGAGGTTCATATTCCCATCTTTTCTTTGAGACCAAGATTATTCATTACAATCATTCAGCATTCTGTGTCTTTGTGTGTGTGTGTGTGTGTGTTTTCTCTCCATTTATATTGTGTTTATTGCTTTCCTGATCTTGCGTATTACTTCACAGCCTATCAGTTCACTTAAAGATTATGCCATGAGCAAGAGCAAATATGAAGAATTCCAAATAGTCTGGGAAGACTTGTGTGAAGTGATATAAAATAAAATCACCACAGCCCGGAAGACAATTTATACAACAATAAAAAGAAAACATCATTGAAAGACTAGAATTTTGATCAATGCAGTGACCAATCAAGATTTCAGAGAATTGAAAGGTGTAGCACAGGGCATATAATTTCAGACATTTCAAACAATAGGTTGACCAGTTTTGCCTGACAGTGCTTACTTGTTTAAGGCTGGGGCTGGGGGGGAGGGGGAGTGGAGGGAGTGGGGAGAGATGGGGGAGTCATTGGAAAGTAATAGAGATATAAAAAAGACCACTGAAAAATTAAAAACAAAAACAAAAACAAAAACTTTACAATGAGGTACTGACCCAAGCCTCAACGTGACACTCCTCATCAGAAGGACATAGGGGCCTTTTATCCCAATCCATCAGACCTCTCAAAACTCAACCCATTTGGGGCAATAATGTCATTTACAAGTGTAATTCATCAAACAATATGGCATATAGCAGAAAACTCAAAGAAAATCAGAGTGCTTCATACTGAAACCATTTTTTAAACCTTTAATTTGATGAAAGATGGTGCAGACATCCATACTTTGACTCTCACTTTATAAAATGAAATAACACCTACCTATGAGAGGCTCAGATTCTACTGGGGTGTAATATGTATACAGATAATAATAAAAGCTTCTATTTAAAAAGCATTTTAAGATTTTCAAAGCACTTTATAGACATTATCTTACTGGAGCCTCACAACATATTTATGAGGTAGACATTACAAATGTTATCAACCCAGCTTCACAGATGAGGAAACTGAAGGTCAAAAGGGCTGACTTGTGCATGCTCATACAGCTAGTAAATGCCAGAAGTAGGATTCAAATACAGGTCTTCCTGATTCTAAGTCTAGTGTTCTATCCACTATATCACGTAAATATGAGGCAATTTGAAGAGTGAACATGCACTAACAATTGCCTTCAAGGAAATCACGGATTCTAAGAATACTTGTGCTTATAAGCTTCAGTATTTCCTGACTGAAATGTTCCTTCAGACTCTCCAAACTATCAAATCCCATAGGTCCCCTGGATTGTTGGTGATTTAACCATTTGCTTATTTTCTTCTGTCTCACCTCTTTGGAAAAAAGAGTAATAGGGAATGAAGAATTCCATATAGGTGACTGATCCTAAATAACTGAATCTTACTTTCAAAAATGCTCACCTCTGTTACACTTCGTTTCTTTTTGATGAAACCTTTACCAAAATGTCAAACCCTTCCCTTTTTTCTAAACTGCATGTACTAAATATAATTAATTTTTTCTTGAAATGCCAAAATCATTATTATGAACATAAATTATTGCAAGGTGACCTACTGAAATGCATAGGGCTATTGATCCTACATGAAATGGACCACGTCTGTAGTGAAAGGAAAAAAAAAAAGAAAGCAGAAAACAAGTCTGCTTTCTAATCAGTCAATAAGCATTTATTAAGCACTTAATATTTGCCAGGCACTACACTAAGTTCTATAGTTCTTCTGCCTCATGCTGTCACATCTATCATTGGTCATAAAGTTTTTTCTCTTTGGTGTATGAGCAGTACTTTGTTTGCACCTCCTTTATGAATTTACCATGTTCTTTTCCATTATTATTAATGTGTATATGCTGTATCCCTCTTTTAGATTCTAACCTTCACGATAGGGATATTTTATTCATATTTATATCACATTATATTTCTCAGGTTTAAAATAGCCCTCAGCACAGTATATACGTAACAGATGTTTGCTGAATTTAAGTGTTGTTGCTATGTCTTGTTGCTATAATTTGGGGATTGAGGGTGGCCCTGTTTACCCCACAGAGTAAAGTACTTAATTGTGCGAATAACTTCAGGTCAACTATTTATGGTTCACATCTTTTCCACTTATTTCAAGGTTTACAGCTGCCTCCCTGCTAGTTCAGGATGCCAGAAATAAGATGTTCAGTTAAGTGAGGTATCCCTGTGCCTCCCACTATTCCCGACCTTCCCACATTCTGTTAATTTTCCCCAGACCATGTTCTCTCTACCTTGATTTTATAATCATCTCCTCCAGAGACAAACAGTGGCTGCTGTTTATGGAAGTCAATGCCTCGTACAGGACCTAGAAAAGTGATGTGGTAGCGGAGCATGAAGAAACCAGAGAAAATATGTTAAAGGAGTTATAAATGGCTACCCTCCAGGGAAATCCCTATTCAGTAGTATATAACCTCATCTAAACCATTACCATTTTCAATCCTATTTAATCTCAAAAAATTTAAGTTCAAGTGAGTTTCTGATTACAAGTAAATGACAACAGATGGACAGTTAACAAGTGCTACACTGGAAATCTACAAAATACAAAATGAACCAGAGGACGGTCTCGAGTGCATTGTAAAGATTCTCTATAGACTTTGCCTGAAAACATGGTCAATAACTGTAAAAGTTAAGAAGGTTAAGATGGGCTCAGATCTATGCTAGTAAGAGTAACAATAATAATGAGAGCTGACATTTAAATACTACTTTAAGATTTTAAAGCACCTTACCTACCTTATCTCATAATCCACAACAACTCTGCAAGCTAGATTATGTAGGTATATTATTCCCATTTTTAGATGGGAAAATTAAGGTTCAGAGAGGTTAAATGACTTGCCTATCATCACATAGATAAATAGTGTCATAGGCAGTATCTGAAGATCAGTCTTACCTAACTCCAAGTCCAGCTCTCTTTCCATTATACCATGGTGCCTCTCAAATTACCCACAGTAAAGAAGTCACAGATCCACTGAAATTTTGAAGGTGGATGATATAACCATCCTTAATCTTTTCGGTGTCCTATATTCCTTCTGCAGTCTGGTGAAGCCTATCAACCCCTCTCAGAGTGTCATTTTCTTTTTTTCTTTTTTTTGGTGAGGCAATTGGGGTTAAGTGACTTGCCCAGGGTCACACAGCTAGTGTGAGGCCACATTTGAACTCAGGACCTCCTGACTCCAAGGCTGGAGCTCTATCCACTGCGCCACCTAGCTGCCCCTCGGAGTGTCATTTTTAAAGAAATGAAATAAAATGCACCAGATTACAAAGGAGACCAATTACGTTAAAATATACATATTGAATATTTCTTATAAAGGTATATGAACCCCAGGTTAAAACCCCCTCCTCTGGAACTCATTCTCTTACCATCATGCTCATCAAATTTGTCAATGAGGGTACACATTCGGTAATCCCACAACTGGATGACTCCATTGTGAAGACTAGTCAAGATCCAGGGTCGTTTGGGGTGAAAGCTGAGTCCTGGGAAGAATAACATAGTGAACCACAATAAGAGAGGCTCAATGCCTCAAGCTCCTAACAATTCAGACATGAAAGAAGTCATTTGATCCTCAAATTTCACGTCAATTTACTCTTGCCAATCAGATGAAGAGTACCTCTTCTCACTCCCAGAAAATGAAACCTTTAAATTCCTTATGGAATTTGGAGCTAACCCAGTAGAAATCAATGCATCTCAGAATCCTAGAATTTCAAATTTGGAACGTACCTCAGAGGTCATCCAATCTAACACATACTTCACCTAGAATCACTTCTACAATAGCCCCAAGTGATCATTCAGCCTTGAAGATCTCTAGAGAGGGGGAATCCAATTCTAAGGCAACTCATTTCCCTGTCAGTTCTGTTTTGAAATGTTTCCTTATGTCAAGTCAATTTGCCTCTCTGAAACATCTACCTCTTGATCCTAGTTTTGCCCTGTGAGGTCAAAGACAGTCATTCAAATCCTTGGAGTGGTTATTATCCTCCCTAAATCTCTTCTCCAGACAAAACATCCTAAGCTCCTTCAGCTGGTCATCACACAGTCCTTCTTCTCCTTTGGATACTCTACAGCTTATAAATGTCCTTTTTAAAATGTGTTGTCCAAAAAAGAACACAATACTCTAGATGTGATCTGAACATGTCATAGAACAGCAGGATTATCACCTTCATTCTATACATTACACCTCTCAATGTTGCCTCAAATACCAATAGTTTTTAAGCCCCAATATCATACCATTAACTCATACTGAGTTTGCAATTCATTAAACACCCAAGATCTTAATTTGGAGAACTGTCGACTGTCCATGTCTTTTTTCCGTCTTCAACTTTTGAGGGTGACTTTTTTTTAATTTAAGTAACGGACTTTATATTTTTCTTATAAAAATTAGATATATTAGATTCAGCCCAACATTCCAGACTGTTAATATCTTTTTGGATCCTGACATCAATTTGAACTCATTTGACATACTTGTGATGAATTAATAAGGAAATGTGAGTTATATCTTTTGTAATGTAGCTGCATTATGAATAGATTTGAAAGTTACTGACAGACCAATGTTTCTTGTGTGATATATCCTGTAATCAATACACCAATAAGCATTTATCAAGTGCTTGCACTATGCTAAGTACTGGGGATATAAATATAAAAGAAGATAATCCTTGTCTTTAAGAAACTTTAATTTTAATAGGTAAAGCTATATATTGACAGAGAAGTAACTACAGCATATATACAAAATAAATACAGAGTGATAGAGGGGAGGGAAGAGATACTTAGAACAGGGGAATCAGGAAAGATCTTTTGAAAGAAATGCTAGTTGAGCTAAGCTGAGCCTTGAAGGAACCAGAGCTTCCATTAATGGAAGGGAAGAGAATAAACATTCTAGTTAAAAGGAGAGCCAATATGAAGGCACAGAGATGAGAGATACAACACTATGTACCAAGAACATCAAGTCTAGAGCACAGAATATGCTGTAATAGGTGGGAGAGAGAGGATAAGCTACTAGCAATCATATTATCTCTCTTCATTCCACCTTTTTCAGAAAAGTCAAAAGATAGCTATATGTTAACTCTCATTTATTCAGAAATGAAGGCCTTTGGGGAATAGATGGTTTACTTATGATCATATATAAGAGTTGAACACTCTGGACATGGGATTTCTACCTACAATTCCTTCTCTACACGTCACGACTATACACCAAAGGTTTGTGTACTTTGTAATGCCACAAAAGTTCTTGTAACAGTTATTTGCTCAGAATATCTTCTATTGTCCTACTACTAACTCCTTGCCACTCAAGGTCACAGAAAAACCTTAAATGTACTTTATGATAATCAAGTTCTTCATAAGAACCTGAGAAATTAGGAATGACGCTTAATAATTTCAGCTCTTACTAAACCTAAAAGATGAGATTTGATTTTCAATGTCCTTGCAAAGTTTACTCCTCTACCTTTTCCTTCTTCTTTAAATTTTATTGAGGAATCCCTGACAGAGCCCTAGGAAACATACCCTTCTCTTCCCATCTCCACACCCTGTCAGTCTTTACAAAAAATCTTCAGGTTTCAACTATGTGCCAGGCACTGTGCTAAGTGCTTTCTAAAATTTTATCTCATTTGATCCTTACAACAACCCTTTGAGGTGTTACTGTTATCCCCATTACGGAGATGAGAAAACTGAGGCAATTAGAGGTTGAATGACTTGCCCAGAGTAACATAGCTAGTAAGTGTCTGAGGCCACATTTGAACTCAGGTCTTTCCTGATTTCAGTCCCAGGGTTCTATCCATTGCACCACCAGCTGCCTCTACAAGGTAGAGACACAAGATGGTCTGGGGACAGAAGAGATTGATGAAGGCAACGGGATGGAAATAGTGCAGTTTCTAAAAGTGGAAGTAATTAGTCTTTGTTCCCCAAAAGGTACCTGGGAGGAGTAGGTAGGTGGGAACAGGATCAGAATTCAGAACCCAAGAACTAAACCCACAACACTCAGTTTAGATACATTAAAAGGAGGCTTGACAGCTAGAGACCAGTATCTCTGCAAGACACTGAAGAATGAGTAGGATGCTAAGCTCTTAGCAATATTACCCTGTCCATCATTTCACCTTTTCAGAGAAATCAAAAGGAAAAAAGAATGACAACCTTCATTCAGTGCCCAAGAAAGACTAGGGAGGGGAATGGGGTGTGCATGTATCAAAGGGGATTGGGGATGGTGAGGAGTGAGGGGTCCAAGGAAGGTAGTAATGTCTATCAATTAATCAGGGCCTACTATGTGATTGTGCTAGGCGCTAGAACATAGAAAGGAACAAATTATAAGGCAGTCTGTGCCCTCAAGGAGCTTACGTCCTAATAGAATGGAACGTGATCACAGATAAGGAAATGAGGAATACGAATCTCCCCCACCCCCCCAATACATTTGTGCGGAGAAGGCGTTCTGGATCGCCAAGGTACCCGGGAATGGGGGAGGGGAGAGAGAAGGAGAACGTAATAAAAGGGGTCAGATCTGAAAGAAGGGGTGGGGGAAAACCCAGGGATCACAAAGCTCCCTCTCCTTCCAGGCTGACCCCGACCCGTTCCCCTCAGGCCCCAGATCTCTGATCGTTCTTCCTCCCCTTCCCCCCACCACTTCTAGGGCGAAGGCGCCCCCTCAGCCGCCACACCCCTACCCAGTGCCCGGAACCCTCGTCCTCCTCCCCACCTTTGACTCGCGCACTCTTGGTCTCGAATTTGGTCAGCATCTTTGTCCGCCCCAGCCCAGGCCCCGGCTTTGGCTTCGGCTCCGGCGGCGGCCCAAAGCGCAGACCGTCTCGCCCGGGTCTCCTCCACGTCAGCACCGCCCTACGGCCGCAGCCGGAAGCGCGCTACGCCTAACGCGCACTTCCGCCTGAAGGCCACAGAGACTGGCAGTGGAGTGGCCTAGAGAGGCCTCTGTCAGGCTGGAGGGGGCAGGAGGCGGAAGCTGCCTGGAGAGGCAAGATGGCCACTGCTGGGGGTGGTGGAGGAGCCGCCTCCGGGGGCCGGCGAACCTGCCTCCTCCTTTGCTTCGTTTCTCTGCTGGCAGGTGAGCCCTCCCCACCCCCCAGAGCCTCGGGGTCCTCTTTGCGAGAACTTCCTTTACTCTGAAACCGCCCAGGCGCCCTTGTCTGCTCTTGGGTCCTCTGTCCCGCCAACTCCTAGACCCCCCTACTCTGCGTTTCCCCGACTCAAGTTCCGCGCTTCTCGAGGATTTAAAGTCCCCACCTCGCCCTGAGGAAGCTCTCCCAGTGTCCCGCCCTCAGCCCAGAGAGGCTGCTGTCTGAGGCCACCACCTTCTGCCTAGGCTTGTGAGAGGCTCCTGGGGTCTTGCCTCCTGTTGATTCTGGGATAAGGCTCGTTCCCATCCCCGTACCTCAGTTTCTCCTCTCTGCCAAGTAGATCGAGACAGACTCCTGCACTCCTTGGCTCTTCAGAACTACGAGGCAATGTTTCCAGGAGCCTGAAGATTTGGGGTGGGGGTGGGGTGGGGCTGCAGCAGGTGTTTGCTCACAAAGATCTGCTTTTCGTGTGCAGCTTTGTGAGGTTGCAGAAGGTTGCCCTGCTCTCCCCGATCTCTCAAGCTACCACTGTTCTTCACCAGCCCGAATGTTGGTAGCTCTTGTCCTTAAGGATCCCCAGGAAAAAGAAACCCCACACTTCCTCACATGACTGACTAGTGTATTGGGTGTAGTTGTAAGAGTTGAGTCTGACAGTAGTGTGTGTAGACCATTTCCACCTCCTTTCTTGAGATTACAGAGAAAGATTTTGAATCCAGGCACTGCTCTGGAACTCATGCTCTTTTTAAAATTAATCAGTAATCCACATATAGGGCTTCCTTTAACCACATTTTCTCTTATCTGGGAACCAATATGACTGCCCTGTTGTGGTTTATGATAATCCTTTTTAATATCTCTAGTGGTTTTGGGGGAGGAGTATATACCTTCCTGTGTCCTAATGGAAGTATTAACTGAATGTAATGTGCGTTGAGCCCAGAGAGGCTGAGTGATTTGCTTAATGTAACAAGGTAGATAAGGACACTGCTAAAACTAGAACTTAAGTTTCTCAACTCACTGACATATGCTGGTCTCTTGCCACCTCCTTGCTGAGAAGATGAATGAGGAACTGTGCCCCGTTTTTAAAGCTTCTTTCTTACACCTGTTGCTTTCTCTTCAGGTTTGTGCCAAGCAAATTCAGTGGAGAGGAAGATCTACATCCCCTTGAACAGAACAGCTCCCTGTGTCCGCCTGCTCAATGCCACTCACCAGATTGGCTGCCAGTGTAAGTTGGAAATTCGTGCTTTAGTGTACCCAATATTTCAGAGCCTGTATTAGGTATGCTGCATGTTAATTGGGGGTAGCAGGAAACAACTAGTAAGAACAGGGAAGAAGGGAAATCAGTGGTACCACATCTGACTGTTACATTGATCTTTCTAAAAAATACATTTACTGATGCATTTTTTTGTTTGTTTTTTTGGAGGCAGTCGGGGTTAACTGACTTGCCCAGTGTCACACAGCTAATATCTGAGGCTGGATTTGAACTCAGTTCCTCTAGACTCTACATTTTGTTTTGACACAGCAAATCCCAGCAGACAGCTAAACCAACCCCTTAACAAAGTACATCCCCCCAAAAGATTTTATTTTTTTAAAAAACGGAGAGAACTGTCTTAACTTTGTGTAGTACTAATGATCATTGTTTTTGACCAGTCCTTTGTTATCTCTCTATACTGGGGGGGGGTGTGTGTGTGTGTGTGTGTGTGTGTGTGTGTGCGCGCGTGCGCACGCGCATGTTTTGCTTTTTTTTTTTTTTGGGGTGAGGCAGTTGGAGTTAAGTGACTTACCTAGGGTCACACAGCTAGTAAGTGTCGTGTCTCAGGCTGGTCTATACTGATATTAATGACAATGTTGTTGTCACTGTATATAAATAGATAATCTATATCTTATTTTTTGTCCTTCTATATCTATATATTGATATCTATCTTTCTTTTATTTCTGATTTACTTAAGTCTTCCTACATTTCTTCAAATTCTTCACATTTTCCACTCTTTAAAGCTCAGTAACATTAAATTCACATATAATTTATTCACTTATTCTTTGGTCATTGGGCACATATTTTGTTTCTAGCCCCCTGTTATTACAAATAATCTTGTTGTAAGTTTTAAAAAAATATATATGTCTTTTCTTGCTGTCAGTAAGCTCCTTAGGATATAGGCCTAACTAAATCTCTGGGCTAAAGTGAATAAACAGTTTAATAACTTCTTATGTAATTCCAAACTTTTCTAGAATGGTTGAACCAATCCATAACTCCAGTATCAGTGAATTATCATGTCTATCTTCCTATAACCCTTCCGAGGATAGGTTTTCTCCTTTTTTAACGTCTTTGCCACTTGGTGGTTGTGAGGTAGTACTTAAGGATTATTTTAATTTCCCTTTTTTCTGATTATTAATGATCTTATGTGTTTCTGAGTGGTGATGAGTAGGTTGTATTTCTTCTTTTGAAAAAAGTTCATGTCTGCTGTGTAGAAGTATGGTACAGTAGAAAGAGCACTGGCTCAGGAATAGAAGACCTGGGTTCAAATCCTACCTCTGATGCTCCATTTTTTATTTTGAAGTTTCCTCATCACAGATGAGGAAAATGAGTTTGGACAAAAATGGAAACTTCTTCATGACAGTAATGGTCTTGCTTGCTTGTATTTATATTTCAAGTGCTTGCAAAGTATCTGGTACATAGTTAGCATTTTATAAATGCTCTATCTAGATGGTCTCTGAATTTCCTTTCAGGTCTAGATCTGTGATCTTTTGACTGCTTGTCTGTTGTACAGTGATATTCTTATAGTCTGAGGTGGACTTCTGAGAAGCAGTGAATTGTTTGATAAGGAAGAAATTCTGAGAATGCTAATTCATTGTCATTCATGGGAATGACATTCAGTGAAATCACGGAACTCTTGTTATCAGAAGGAGAGATGAATTGTGAAGCAGTGCTAAGAAGCCCCACATAAAAACATCACAGAGGAGAGAAGGGGGTGATTGATTCCCTGTAGTTGGTGGTCCCATGATTTGATTCTCATTCCATCAGTAGTACCTGTTTCTGCACATCACATTTCCTCTTGAAATAGGAAATTAGACTTTTAATGATGGGTTCTGGCACAGAGAGTCTGGTAAGAAACTCTTTCTGACATACTCCATGATCTTGAACAGATTATTTCACTTCTCTGAGACTTGGGTTCTGTTCTTTCCATGAAAAATGATGGAAATGGTCCCTTTCTTTCTTTCAATGGAGGATTTGAGATTCAGTGAGTATCACTTTAAACTCATACAGATAAGCTTAGTGTTTGTAGATTATATTGACTAGGTATTTTGGTTTCAGCAGCTATTTGCTATAGGTTAAAGCATTTGGGACACTTAGGATACCATGTCACTGGTTGATGAAGGGAACCATTCAAATGAGCAGAATTGTTCTAAGAGCTCTGAATTACTAGCGTATTGTCTCCCCATTATCATCCTGTCCTGTCTTTGGTCAACTAGTTGATTGTTTTGTTGCATGACCATAATAGTTAGTTCCTGGGCAAGTTGGCTAGTCCCAGACAGCCCCTTAAGTTATAGGATCATTGCTGGAAATAATCTTTAAGCTATATCCAACATGCAGTAGGGGGTGGTGGATCTGTTATAGTCTCTAACCACAGTTTTAGTTCCAACCCTAAGTATAGCGGCTTGAACCCCATTTCCTTGGAGCCAGGTCTAGTCTAGGTCTTGCTAATCGATTAAACCTATTTTGACAGTGACTCATCCATCATACTGCCTATGCTTACCACAGCCTTATAGAAAACATGGCCTTATAAGCAAAGGTGAACATTGGCAGGGGGAGAAGCAAGACTCAGGCTATTTCCTCATTAGAAACCTGTTTCCTTTTCAATCTGGCTAGGTCTAAGTCTCCCTCTTCAAGTTCATCCACCTCTGAACCAGGCTATACCCTCTTTAATTGGGGTTGCTAACATGATAATCCTCTGGGGAAATAGTGAGATGCAGTATTGGTTTACTGATAACAATATCTTGTGTTTATTGGACTCCTTTCCCTAGGGAGCTCAAAGGCTTGTTGTACAGGTTTCTTTTTCATACGGTCTGTCTCTACAGGGGGAGATGGTTAGAGAGCAGTTCAGCTGATTGCCATTTTTGCCCAGAGAGGTTAAGCAACTTGTTTAAGGTCATACAATGAACCAGGGATGCTCCCCAGAGTAGAATCTAGGTTTCTCATGATTTTTCTTTTCCCCAGCCCTTATTAAAGGAGGAGTTACTAATCTTTCATAGCCAATATCCCTTTCTCTCCCCCCAGATTACATATAATACAACTAGAGTGATCTACAGGTCAAACTCAACTAGAAATGGACCATAGCTTACATATTGACTTAGAAAACCACATTATCAACACATAAAGCAATATAACCACACTTAGAAGACCAAATTAAATTAATATTATCTATGTTGTATTGTCTTTTTATTTATTTGTTAAACGCGTCCCAACTACATTTAAACCTGTTCTGCAGCACTTCCTGGTTTTGCAGGCCAAATGGGGCCCAAGTTTGACTTCTCTTATCTACAATGTCCTTCAAATCTTTGTAAAAGTTGTTTCAAACTCAGAGCTTTTACAAGTGTTTGTCACCTGTGATCATTATTTACCAAGTAATACCTTTCTTCCATGTACAACTTGTTCTTCTTTCAGAGTCCCCAACCTAGGTTCCAGGAGAGAGAAGCTAGCTGCATGAGAACTTGTGGTTTTGTCCTGTGTGGTTCTGTTTCCTTATAAATGTGGGAATTTCACTGCATGCTGGCCCAGTGAAATAGCATCAATAGAATAAATTCCAGTGTCTTTACTTCGTTCCATCTTGTCACTGCAGCTTCTATTAGTGGGGACACAGGAGTGATCCATGTAGTGGAAGAGGAGGAAGATCTGCAGTGGGTCCTAACCGATGGCCCTAACCCACCTTACATGGTACTGCTGGAAGGCAAGCTTTTTAACAGGTGAGGTCTGGGTGTGTATGCCTGGAAAAGGTGAGTAAGCAGAGGAAAACAGGAGCCTTCTCCCAGCTTCAAAAGATGGGCACTACCCTTGACTTTCCTGGTATTGGCTCTTTTTAGAAAATTATATTGATTTAAAGAGAACATTTTCAGTGATCCTAAAACTAGATCTATCATCTGGCTGGGTACTGTTTGGGTAGAGGGAGAGCAACCAGCATTATCCAGAGTCTGGAGAAGCTGGGATTAGGGTTAGAGTCAGGAATCCCACAATAGGGCTCAATGAGGAAGGAAATGGCTTAACTCTGCAGTCAGATATTTTTCCCTTCCTATGGGGAGAGAAGCAAGGGTGTTGCTTCTGACACTTCCTTCTTTCCTCTTCCCTTATTCCATTATTTCTTCTTATTCTAGGAAGCTGATGGAGAAGCTGAAAGGGACCCAGCGAATCTCTGGTCTTGCTGTGGCTCTTGCCAAGCCTAGCCCTGTAGATGGTTTCTCTCCCAGTGTTGAATGCCCTAATGATGGGTTTGGTAAGATCCCCAAAGAGCCAGGAACCATCACCCGTGGCTTACTGTTGGAATGCCATTAACTAGGTCATTTGTTGTCCCCAAGAGGATCATCAATGTGAATGCATATAAATATCTGTGTGTTGTATATGATTGTGGCCTATTGTGAGAAATGTGGTGTGCTAGGTTTATGTGTGTGTGTTCACCTAAATGACCAACTAACTACTCTGTGGAAGCCAGTGTTGCTTCATCTTTACATTCCATCTCATTCCCAAGACACCCAGATTTCAAGCTGGATAGCTTGGGTCCTCCTGGTACCCCGGTTCCTCTCTGGGAACCATACCTATTTCCACAAACACTAGGCTTTCAAGATCCATTCATGCTGTATCACATATCACACACCCCCAGTAATAGATTCCTCTTCCCTCCAGGTATCTACTCTAACTCCTATGGGTCAGAATATGCCCACTGCAAAAAATTGAGGTGGAACCCAGAAGGCAATGGGTTAGCCTATGAGGATTTTGACTTCCCCATTTTTCTCCTAGAAGATGAGAATGAAACACAGGTCATCAAGCAGGTAACAATGTGTCCTGTGTCTTTTTCTTTCTCTTCCCCCTTCCCCTCTTGCATTTTGAGTTGGCTAGGAAGGGAATGTATGGAGAATATAAATGTTCTTGCATTTGTGGGGGACTGCATCTTATATAAACTTTGTATTTCTCTTAGCACCTAGCACAGTCCTTTGTACACTGTGGATGCTTAGTAAATGTGTGTTGAATTTTTGAATCATCTGTGCTATTGAATGCCCCAAGAAAGACCTTAAAAGTGTGTGCTCATTCTTTCTGATCTCTTCCACTCTAGATGGTCCCTGGTGTCTTATTTCTTAATGTTGGATAGGAGTTGGGGGCAGATTCCTAGATATAAAAAGCTCCGTGGGAGAAAGTAAAGCAGGGGTCTCTGAGCTAAGCTAGGAAAACTGAAGTGCAAGGATTTCTGTCATGTGAGTCCAGTCAGATTGAACCAATAGCCTCTGGCACCTGGCAGCAATAATGACAAGGCTTCCTGGCCCAGGCTAACATCTTAGAGTGTGCCCCCTATTCATGCTACAGCTTGTGTGAACCTCTCTGTCTTTTTTGGTCATTAACTCTTCTATCCGTAGATCTGAGAGGTAATTTCTTGCTGAGATGTTTGGCTTTAGCAAACACTGGGATACCGTTCTTTGTTTCTGTATATTATTGTTCCAAAAACAGACCCCAAAATCTAGTCTGCTCCATTGACCAGCTTATTTCCTCACCAGTACCAAATCATGTTAATGATGACTACTTTGTTGTAGGTAGTGTGAGATCAAGCCAATGGGTGGTCAAGGGGACATAAGGCCCAGGGTCGTGAGGACCCTTAGGACCTGGGTGACCCTGGGCAGATGATGTCACCATGACAGATGGCTAAACCAGGTTGAGAGTAACCAATAGGTCTCAAACTTAACAGCTTGTCAGTGAGGTAGGGGGATGTCTGCCCCAACCACGTGAAAACTTTCTCTGGCAGAATAGGCAGATGAGAACAATTTGTTCTGGTGGCCACGAAGGTTGTTGAAACAGGTACTGTGGAGTGGTTAGAGCTTGGTCAGACATTGAAGACCCCAAGGTCATCCACTGCATCCTGGGCCATCACCAGCTGTCTTGACTTTTGTCTTACCACTGGACTTTGATGATTCTGGAAGAGAGAGTGAGGCTGATGACTTTGTGCAAGTCTGCCCTACTTAAATCAATACATGTATCAGTCAAGACATTGCCCTGTGAGTCATTGGTCCTCTTTGAAAATGAAGGACAAACAACAAACAGCATCTTGGAGATCTTTTTCTAAACAGTACTTTTCAAGTGAGGCAGAGGAAGAGGTCTTTGTAACAGCTAACTAGCTCTAACCCTTTATTTCAATGGTACTCTTTCCTCCAGTGCTATTGGGACCACAACCGGGGTGTGAATGGATCTGCCCCAACCTACCCACTGTGTGCAATGCAGCTTTTCTCACACATGCATGCCGTCACCAGCACAGTCACCTGCATGCGACGTAGTGCTATCCAGAGCACATTCAGTATCAACCCAGGTGGGTCTGGGGCCCAGGGGCAGGGCTGTGGGTACTCAGAGCAGATGGCACTGGGCATACGGGAGTAGCTGAAAAGATAATAACCCTAGCTGGTAAAGGTATTACTGGAAGACTTTACTCAGATGGCAAAATGGTACAGAGCCTAGCAACTCTAACCAATAGCAGTATCAATATTATATATAATCAACATCAGTAATTCCAAAACTATTTTGCATGTTCTATACTTTTCTTATGAAGGTGGTAAGAAAGTAGGGGGTGGAGTATAGCAGAGAAAAAGACCTAGAAGAGATAGAGGATCTGGTCAAAGGAGCCTTCCCTGTTTCCTTTGTGCCCCACCTTCCCATCCCAGATAATCTCTGTCCCCTCCAGAAGTTGTCTGTGACCCCCTGGCTGACTTCAACGTGTGGAACACACTGAATCCTTTGAATGCATCTGGGAAGCTCGAGCCTGGGGACAAAGTGATCATCGCTGCCACCAGGGTAGGTACTGGTTTAGAAGCCACTGAGTGTGGGGAGGGGAATCTCTGTCCATTAGAGTGTAAGATGGAGTTGGTTGGCATGGTGCAGACTTTCCTCAAGAATGTCAGGTCTTACTACCACAGGTGGATTACACTAGGGACCTAGATGAGGTAGGGTAGCCATTCAGTTTTATTCTTAGCACAAAGGATATGTGTCCTCTTGAGTAGAGGACAGGGCTCATGGGCCCTGAATGGGAAAGTTTTCAGAGTTTAGGGAAGGTATACAACTTCTCTTCTCTCTCTCTCTCTTCTTTTTGCTGTATCTAGTTGGACAGCCGCTCATTTTTCTGGAATGTGGCTCCTGGGGCCGAGAGTGCTGTTGCTTCCTTCATCACCCAGCTGGCTGTGGCTGAAGCTCTGCAGAAGGCACCAGATGTGGCAGCTCTGCCCCGGAATGTTATGTTTGTCTTCTTCCAAGGGGTGAGGGCCCTGACTAGTAGAATCGTTTGTGTTCTGAGGCGCTTGGGTTTTAAACTGGGATGGGGATGAGAGCCCAGCACCTGTGTTCAGATGTCAGTCACCAAGCAGTTGCTGAGGCCTCAAGCAGTTCATGACTACCTGTGTCCGTCCCTCCTAGAATTGGTGTGTGCCCACCCAAAGGTTAAATCAGCTTGGGAGCCCCTTGGGAGCTTGGTGCATTCTTCTTGTATTTGAATGGCTTCATGTCTTCTTTCCCTTGCCTCTGCCTTTCTTCCCTGACCCTCTCCCCCATCCTTCAAGCCCTACTGTTAGGTGGTTTTGGTCTTTCATTGAGAGTTCCTGCTGAATCTGGCAAGCTTGAGGTTAGGGTATTTCTCCCAGCCTCTCTGGACTCAGTTTCTTTGTTGGCTCCTCCTCCTTAGTGGCCCTGAGGTTGCTCTCACTGCTGGTGCTTTACCCTGGCTTTGGAGTGTGGCGGCAGCCGAATCCAGGCCAGAGGCAGTGAGGAGGAGGGAGCAGAAAAAGCAGGTGCTTCACAGCTGATGTTCCCCTAAGGGCTCCTCTGTGTCTGCCTCATGGCCTCTTCTCCTTCACTAGGCTTCCTCTGGCTGTAGGTCTCGTCCTGGGCCCCGTCCAAGTGAGGGCCGTGCTTCCCTCAACAGAACTGTTGTGAGAGTGGCTGACCCTGGGTTGGGCTGGTGCGAGTCCTGTTGCTCAAGGAACAAACTGGGGCTGTGACCATTCGTACTCCTTGTGGCCATCCTAGTTTAGGGACATTCTTCTCATCCCCTCCCACCTCTGTTCCGCAGGAAACTTTTGATTACATTGGTAGCTCACGGATGGTGTATGACATGGAAAAGGGCAAGTTTCCTGTCCAGCTGGAGAACATACACTCATTTGTGGAACTTGGACAGGTGTGTTGCTTTTCTCACGCACTCTCATTCTTCTCTTTCCTTGATATGCTCTCCCATGCCTGCTCCCCATCTCCTATCTCCCTCAAGCATTGTCTCTTCCCTGTGATCCTTTATCTTTTGAATTCTTCTTCAGGTCTCCTAACCTGGCACACATCTCTTCTTCCCTGGGCAGGGGTCCTGAACTAGAAGGACTCAGTTGCGTTGCTCACTCTTATTCTTTGCCCATAGGTAGCCTTGAGGAATTCTTCAGATTTGTGGATGCATACAGACCCCATGTCTCAGAGAGATGAATCCATCTATACCGAGGTAACCTCATCTTCCATTCTGTGCTGACATAGCTTAAGATACAGCGGCCACCTGCCCCTCGAGCCATAGGTTTAGAAGATAAAGACTAAATATCATCTTCTGCATGAAGCCTTTTCTGATCTCCCCCAATTGCTGGTGCCCTCCCTCCCAAACTGCCTTGTCTTTACTTTGTATATATTTATATTTTTTTACTTAACATTTATGCTATATGTACTTATGCATGTGTTCTTGTCTCCTTTTCTTACCGTTGTAAGCTCCTTGTGATTGGAATTTGTTTCATTGTATTTCTATCCTAGCACAATGCCTGGCACACAGTAGGGGCTTACTAAATACTTCTTGATTGATTACCTGCTAATGTCAACTTTTGGGGAGACTAGTTAATGTGTTTACACAATATGGGGCTACCTGGGAGAGGAGGACACACCTATGTGACTCCCTCTCTGATAAGCTGTTCATTTCATTCTCTTGGTATTGTCTCAAGTGTCCAACCCTGAAAACTCCCTTTTCTCAGAATTGGAGCAAGGCTAGGTGTGGGCTATTTATCTTTTTTATTTGTTTATTTATTTAGGCAATTGGGGTTAAGTGACTTGTCCAGGGTCACACAGCTAGTAAGTGTCAAGTGTTAGGTCTGAGGTCACATTTGAACTCAGGTCCTCCTGACTTCAGGGCCAGTACTTTATCCACTGCGCCACCTAGCTGCCCCTTTTATTTATTCATTCATTCATTCATTCATTTATTTATTTATTTATTTATTTATTTTTAGGCAGTTGGGAGGGCTATTTATCTTGCTTGGAATTGCCTCCCTATTCCTCTCAGTTTACATTAGTCTTAGCTTTCCTTCAAATCCCATTGCCTTGGGACTTTTCATGACTGGCCCAGTTGTTGGTCAGACTTTCCTTTGTATTCCTACTTGTCTTTGCCTCTCATTTGGCATTTAGTATGTGCTTCCTTGTATTTATATCTTTATGTTTGTATCCTGTTTTCCAGACTAATAATTAACCCTTCAAGTTGAGGACTGAGTCTTTGGGTCCCCATGAATTACTGTGGTACTTATCACATAGCAGGTGCTCACTAAATGTTTGATGATGATGATGATGACGATGATGACAATGGGAAACTCTGGACGAAAAGCAAATATGCTTGTGTTTCATTCTTGGCTCTCTTCCTCTGGCTCAGAAACAGTTCTGTTCTTCTTTCTGCATCTCAGTTTCTTTCCTTGTAAAATAGAAAGAAACTCAGAGTGCCTTGGTCCCAGGAGGCTAGAGGAGTTCAGCTCTAGAATGTCCCTGACTGAACCTACCGGATTGGATAGTGCAGCAAGGTTGGGGCTGTCCAAACCTATACCATCTGGATACTTAAAGAAACTTTCAGGAGGCCCTGCTTTTCCTTTCTCTCTCTTCCTGCTCAAGTGTGGGTTAGACTAGATGGCTTCAGAGATCTTTTTCATCGCTCAGATTCCTTGTTTCCTACCAACCTGTGTCGCTTTCCCCTTCTTTCATACATCTCCCTTCCCACTCTCCAGGTCCAGAATCTCCTGACCATACTGAGGAATAGCAGCGTTGGTGTCCCTAATGTGACAATGAAGGAGGCGAACTCACAAAACTCTCTTCCACCGTCCTCCTTTCAGAGGTTTCTCCGTAGCCAAAACATCTCTGGCGTTGTGCTCACTGACCACCCTCTTGCTTTTTCTAACAGGTAACCAGTACCCCTTGCCCTGTTCTCCTCTCACCTCAGAGAAGTAGCTCTGAACTCAAGGGCCCAAGAAAGGGAGAAGAGAATTTGGCCCTCTTTGTGCTTGGGAGAAATCACACGCTGTTCTTCCATGTGGCCCTCTAAACCCTGTGTTTAGTTAGGTTGACTCAAGATCCCCAGCTTATGATCCCCAGTAGATGAGTTGCAAAGTTCTGCTTTTGGGCACTTTCCTCTAGTAATTGTGCTAACCCTCCTTGTCATCTTTAGCTGCATATTCCTGCTCCTTAAGGTAGTATTTCAACCAGGCTCTCTAAAGATCTGTATTCCCTAGGCCCACCGGTAGAGGGCAGCAGCCCAAGCAGGAGCACAGTGGAGTGATTTGGGGGAGAGGGACAGTAATTGGGGGTTGAGTGGTGCTGTGTTTGGGAAAGAGTCCATCACAACTGGATGGGAAACAGAGGTATATGGCCATGACCAGGGAACTTTATTTGGCTTCCCTCACTCTACTCTCTTGCCCCCATTAATAATAATGATGATGATAATAATGATAACCTGCTATCCACTGCAACACCTGGCTGCAAATGGGGCTACCACTTGCTAGGGATAAAGCCTATGGAGATTGGCTTTTTCTCTAAATTTTGAATCTCTCCCCAGACTCCCTTCTTACAACAGGTCAAATTGAGTCTCGAGGCAAAGGGAAGTAAGTTGGGCCCAGAGCCCTCTAAGATGGAGAGCCCAGCCTAGCCAGGAGTCCTTTGTCCACTTATTCAGGGTCAGGGTTGGTAAAGAGTGAATTTTCCCTCATCACTTCCATGACCCCTGTTCATTCTATGGATTGGGAGCTTAATCTGTGGATTGGCACATATTTTGAGTGTGTTTATCAAGCAAATTTACTTCTTTGGGTAGAATTGGGCTTTTACTAATGGTGAGGGCTAGAGGCCCCTCACAGACTAGAAGTTCATATGATTTTAACTACATGTTTCTATAACATTGTAATAATTCTAGATGCCTCAGGTTGGTAGGGTCTTGTTTGGCTTCCAAACTCTGCGTTTGTTTTCCCATTCCCAAGTTTTCCTGCTGTCACTGTCAGGAAATCCTTTTCTGTTTCACTAAAACTCCTTTTGCTGTGCTCTTAGCCTATTATCTCTTCTCCCTGTCTTCTGCAGACTATCCTTGTTTGTCAATATATCTTCCCCCCAGGGGAATGAAAAGTGAAATATTGAGCCATCGACTCAAGGGAGAGTTGAGGGACAAGGGCTTGGCTTTGTCCAAGGACCACCCGAACTCAGACTACCCTCTCCTGACAGGTATTACCAGAGCATCTATGATACTGCAGAAAACATTGGTCTGAAGTATCCTGCAACCCTGACTCCTGATGAAGCCATGGACTTTGTGACTGACATAGCCAAGGTAACTCAGCTCCAGGAGGAGTATGGAAGGCAAATAGGGATGTCAGATGACATTTTGGTGAGCATTAAGAACCTAGTATGTCTGTAGATAAGGGAAGGAAGAGTACCACTGCTGGAATAAAGTTGTTGGTCATAGTGGGGAGAGAATACAGAGATTTGGGTTGAAGGTGGGTTAAGATTTCAATGCTTGGGGTATGGGTAGGGAAGGGAGGAGAGAAAAGGTAAGTTTTGCCCAAGATAGATCACTCTGTTTCTCCTCTCAACCTCCCTCAGTCCTTGGCATCTGTGGCCACAGTGCTGGGACGTGCTCTATACCAGCTCGCAGGGGGAACCAACCACACTGCTGTTGAGGCTGATCCGGTAACGGTAAGAGCAGATGGGGCTCTAGGCCTGGCAAGGTCCCAGGGCTCTCCCACCCCTCCCTTCTGTCTCTGTGTGTTTACACAGCAGGCTGCCCCCTGTCCCTCACCACCCCCTGCATGTTCCCCCAGAGTCTCAGGATTCAGATGGTCTGGCTTCTTACAGTGAGGACTCATGACGCATTTCCTTAGGGAGCACCCATAAAGATCTCACTCCCATTTCTTATGTGCCAGCCAGACACAGCCTTCTTAGTTCTAGAATCCATATGACCAGGCTCCTCCCTGTCCTCATTTCTGTGGATTCAATGATAGATTTTCTGGTTTCCCCCTCCTTTGCCCCCACTCATCTCTGGAATTTAGCTAACAGGACCCCCTCTCTTCCTTAATTCCAGGTCTCTCGCTTGCTCTACGGGTTCCTGGTTAAAGCCAACAACTCGTGGTTCCAGTCAGTTATCAGGCAGGACCTGAAGGTCTTTCTGGGTAAGCAGTGGAGGCAAGGATGAGATTTTTGAGCAAAGAAATCAGACATAGGGAGGTGGGGTTATTTTGATTGCTTTAGTCTTGACTCCATTTTTTCTCCCTTTCCACTATTGTTTTCTTTCTTTGCTCTTCCCCTCTTCCCCAACCCTTTCTTTCTCTTGTCCATTTAAATTTTTTCTGGCCTGTTTTCCTTCTTATCTCTTCCTTATATCCCACCCAAACCTTCTCCTCCCTGGTTTTCACCCTCCCAATCAGGAGGTGGGCCCCTCCAGCATTACATTGCCGTCTCCAGCCCCATCAACACCACCTATGTGGTGCAGTATGTGCTGGCAAACTTGACTGGCACTGTGGTCAATCTTACCCGGGAGCAGTGCCAAGACTCAAAGAAGGCCCAAGATGCAAACAAGGATGTGAGTGGAAATGGGGATAGAGGGATGCTCTTAAATCCTTTCTCGTGTCAGAGATGGACCTCTACTTCCAGTATTGGACTAATGGGGTTGAATTGGGTTGTCAGAGGGAATGATATAGATATTGAACAACTCCCAAATTGGACTGGAATGGTGGTTGATGGGGGGAGGGGCAGCATGGAGATATCGAGGGTATTGGCCGTTCAGAGGGGAAAGTTTGTTGCAAGAGTCAAATGGCATGGTGGATTCATGTGTGGAATCTTGTTCTGTGTGTAGCTGTATGAGTATGCATGGGTACAAGGCCCCGAGGACCCCAATGGGACAGGTAGGCTCCCCCAGTGTGTACGTTCCACAGCACGACTGGCCAAGGCTGTGTCTCCTGCCTTTGAGCTGCAGCAGTGGGGATCCTCTGAATATTCCACCTGGACAGAAAGCCGCTGGAAGGACATCCGTGCCCGCATTTTTCTTGTAGCTAGCAGAGAACTTGAGGTGAGAACCTGAGGACTTGGATTGGGGATGCGGGATTACAGGAGGGTCAGGGCAGGCAAGAAGAGATGAATGCTCAATTTCCTTTTGGGAGGCAGAGTGCCAATGTGGAGGAGAATGTATCACCTCCCCCCTTAACAGTAGTTAGAGTCACTGTTTCTTCTTCCTAACAGCTCTCCTTGTATTTCTATCCATGGCCACCTTGTCCAATTGGGAAAGAATTTCCATTGCTAGGCCTAGGTGAAATTTCATTCTCATACGTACACCCGTTTGCCTCCATGTTAAGACGCTCTAGAGATAATGCTGGTGAACCTTAGAGTCTGAGACAAAGATTGGCAAAGTGAATTGTAATGTGGAAAGAGCACTGAGCCTGGAGCCAGAGGACTTGGTCTTAAGTCATACCACTTGTGTGTGACCTTGGACAGATCATTGTATGTCTCTGGTCCTCAGTTCTCTCCTCCCTAAGGAAGCATTCTTCAGGGAATTGGACTAGGATGTCTCTAAGCCAGGAGTTCATAGCCTTTTTTGTGTTGTGGTTCCCTTTGGCAGTCTAGTGAAGCCTATGGATCCTTCCTTGGAATAATGTTTTTAAATGTATAAAATACATAGGATTACAAAGGAAACCGATTATATTGAAGTACAGTTATTAAAATATTTTTAAAAAGCAAATTCACAGACCTTAGATTAAGAACCCTTGTCTAAACTAAACGTCCTTCTAGTTCTAAGTCTATGATCCTGTGGTGTCTCATCTTTGGTCCTTGAGATCTATCAGTTAATGATTTAATATTTGCAAAGTGGTATAAACCATGTCTCTGCTTCAGCAGTTGATAATGTAGTTGAATTTAGAGTGAAATGCAAGAATGAATCCATCCCATTTTTTAAGTTCCAGACTGAGGAGGTCATAGATTGTTGGTCACAGAATGCTTTGAGATTTTTCTCAAAGACCAAGCCTCCAGTGTCCTAGCTCCCAACCCAGAGCGTACTTCCTTGTGCTGCACTTAATTCTGATTGTCTCTTCTGTCTCCTTGACCTCCCCCCATATAGTTTGTCACCCTGATTGTGGGCCTCAGCATCCTCTTTGTGTCTCTCATCGTAACCTACTTCATCAATGCCAAAGCTGATATCCTGTTCACCACCCCTCGAGAGCCGGGAGCGGTGTCTTACTAAAGATGGGAGACAAGTCCTTCCCTGCCAGTTCCCCAAATCCTTTCCTGGATGGTCAGTCTCCTTCCAGGGCACAAACCACTAGGTCGACACTGGAAACTACCCTGGCCCGGGTCAGACTGAGTCTGATGGGCAGGAGCGGAACTGTCCTACACAAGAGACAGACAAGCAGACAAATATTACCTCCCTTTTCTTCCTTCTCCTTTCCTCCTTCCCCCCTCCCCCATTCTGGAATTACAAAAGGAGGTTACCATCTCCTGTAACTTTCCTTTTTTGCTCCCTGCCTTTCCTTCCTTTTCTATCCTCACCCTTCTCCCTTACCCACCACTCCCCTACCAGGAATAGAAGGAGGGGTGGGGTGAAGGAAGGGAATTCTTGCATTGAATTATATGGTTCTCCTCAGCTAGGATGGAAGGAAACCTTTGTGGGCTGAGCTTGATTCCTCTTTCCCAGTGTACTTCTTCCCAGCCCCTAGATGGCAGATCTGGGGTTGGAGTGCTACAGGGTGGGGGTTCCCTCTTTGACCAGTGATGGTCAATTGTATTTTTTTTCTTAAATTGTAATATCTTTTGTTGTTGGTTTTGTACATATATAAATAGTCAATTTCATTAAAACAGATTATCCCATGTAGCCTGTACCTTATTCTTTCAGGCCCCCTTCTTCAGTGAGGTTGAGAAAATGACTTAAGAAACCTGAGACTTTCCTGACTGTTGGTGACCCCACTGTTTCCTGTTCTCTGGGTCTTTGAAGAGTTCCTAGGAATAGGCTTTTGAGCAAAGAACAGATGGAGAGGATGGAAGTTTGGGAAGAGGGAGGAAACTATGACCTGTTGCCTTGGATGCTCATGAAACCTCTTTCTTCTTGGTTACCCCACCTCATTTCCAGCCATTCAGTCGTTTGGACTAATGGAAGGGCAAGATTCTGGAAGAGTACAGAGCTGGCACTGGCATTGGACCAAGGTTGGCTCAGGGAGGAAGCTAGGTGGCGCCATTGTGCACTGGGGGATAAGATTTATCTTCTTGAGTCTGGCCTCAGATCCTTAGTAGCTGGGTGACCCTGGGCATATCACTTAATCCTGTTTGCTGTAATCCGCTGGAGAAGGAAATGACGAACTACTATAATATCTTTGCCAAAAAAAAAAAACCCAGGGACAGCATTGTTGTGCTATGGTCCACAGGGTCATGAAGAGTCAGGCATGACTGAACAACAATAAGAAGGAGGAAGGGAAGGAGAGATCAGGAAGCTTGTCTTTATCCATTCCCACATGGGCATCGCTGATGTGAAGCTAAAGGTGATAGAGTAAAAGAGGGATAATATATCCTCACCACAAACCTAAGAACTACTCATTAGCTGTGCCCAAGACTATTTCTCTGATGACAAAACTCATCATCACCACCTCATGTCCCTTGGGTGAGAGAGGGTGGGAGAACATATTTGGGGGGCTGGAAAATATTGGGTATCCTGCTGCTTCTCCCCCACCCCCTCCCCAGCTTTGTGCTGAGAAAGCTGTGTGCTGGCGGGAGATTCACACAGCTGCCTCCATCATCTGGGCCAGTTCTGCGCCTCCCTTGGCCAACAGGTCTCCCAGTGGATGGAGCAGTAAGTTCCCTCATCCTGCTGGCAGCCTCAGGGAGCAGGGGAGCAGGTGGGTGCCAGGAAAGGGGTTGGGCCTCAATGGAGAGGACAAGTTTCATTCACACCTTGGTGGGAGGGGCATGGACACTCAAATGATCCTCTAAAACTTCACCCCCACTTTCAACCTTCCCAGATCTTTTTTCCACTCCTGCCTCAGATCTAAAGAGAAAGGTGAATCTTTTTCATCTTGGTCTTAGTCCTTGTACCATCTCCTCCCCCTCCAAAAAAAAAGCCCTGACTTGTAGGAACCAAAGCTGTCATCTTGACCAGCTCCTTGGTTGGACAAAATGTGGACAGATTAGGAAAGAGGTGGGCAAATACTTCCTAGGAAGGCAGATCACTCAGCCTCTCTTGATCCTCTATCCCAGAGCTTGCTAACCAGTGTCTTCTAATGTCTAATCTCCCTCCCTCCCATTGCCATTCGCTTTCTGGGCTTTGCCTCTCCTGACCTGCTGAGGGTAGTTCCTTTTTCCACCAAAGAAATGGGATGGGTAATTCCATTACCAACCTGACAAATTTAGGCCCATTCACTCCTCACTCCCCCTTTCTCTCACTCTAATTTACCCATCTAGCTCATAACTTTTCACATCTGTCCCACATCTGGGTAATCCGAATTTTTGAGCCTAAAAAAGAAGTCCAGCGACCCTGTCCCCAAACTCTAAGGGGAGTTATTTTCAGTTGGAGAAGCATTATTTCGGTAGCTCCCCAAACTGTCTCTATCCTACTCCATGACTCCATTGATGTGGTGTTTTAGATGAATTGGAACTGTAAGAAATCTTAGAGATAATTTAATCCAGCCTTGTTATTTTACAGATGAGGGAACTGAGGCCTAGAGTGTGAAGTGATTTGTAAAAGTCACAGCATTAAAACCTATGACTTTGAGGAATACAAATTCCCAATGCTCTTTCCATGGTGTCAGAGCTGCGCCTCATATATTTAGCATGTGCTAAGTGTCAGATGAATCACTTTGTTCTGTCACTGCTAACGCTGGTCAGGGAAGGCTTCCCAATCACAACTCACATTTCTGTAGCACTTTAAGCTTTACAAAGCTCTTTCCTTATAACAGCCCAGTGAGATGGGTAATTGTCAGCATTACTATTTCCATTTTACACATAAGGAAACTAAGGCCCCGAAAAGTTGTGAATTCATCATTGTTGCACAGCTGATCAAGAGTCCACTGCAGGATTAGAACCCAGATCTAACTCCAGTTGCAGCACTTTTTGGCTGCTTCAGAGGAAGCGACAGGAAACATTCACTGAACTAGGTTCAGTAAACATACCTCTTATGTGTGTATGGCTCACACCCTTTATCCTTGTACCTCAAACTTTTCTGGACAGGGAAGGGGGTGTGTCATGTGGCAAAGCTGACCTGGGGCTTAGATTTCTGTTAGGCCTATCATTGTTGTGTGACCCAGCATCAAACAGTGGAAAAGGGAGAGGAGGAAAGCAGAATAGATAGAACAAACTCAGGTAAGGAATTTTGTTGTGATTGGTCATGGGAGGTGGGATCTGAGAGGTGGGGTGATCTTGAGAAGCCACCCATTGCCCCTGCTTTCCAGCCAAGGTTGGAAGTGGGACCAACCATGGCAGCACCAATCATACATCTTGTGCTTGGGTCCCACGTCCCTGCCCAATCCTGGCCCTAAATGAAGCCCTGCTTAGCTACAGGATCAGAAATTGATTCCTTAACTCCTAAGCTGAGTAGTGACAGAACTCCCATACCCATCCTGGGAACTCTAACTCAGTGAGAACCAGGAGCTAGAGGATAGTGGTTTGAGGAAGACCCCCAAGTGGCTCCCAGAGAAGCAGTTTCATTGAGATGATGCAACTGTGAGTGAGTGTTACCTAGCCCCTGGCTCAGGTAAACAGGAGCTCAGGGACCGAGGGCTGTGGACTCCAGGGTCCTTCAGTCTGCCCCCTAACCTCATCCTGTCCTGTCCTTGTTCACTCACTTGACCAGCTCTGCCAACCTATGCCTCCCTGTGTACTTCGTTCTGCTTTGTCCCATGAAACCCATTGTCCCCAGAATATATCTTGGGTTTGGGATGCAGCAAGTGGTTGTAATTATGAGGCTTGTTGGCAAGAAGAAACTGTTGGGAGCAACTGAGGAAGAGAGAGGAGAAATAGATGAGGGAAACTGAGGGAGGAACTGAGAGGAGTCAAATTGAAGGAGAAAGGAGAAAATGAAAATGAGAAACTGAAGAAGAGCAGGGTAGAGACAGGAGAAGAGAGTCTGAAAGTGCTAGGATAGAAGGGCCTGGAGGGGAGAGGGCCAGGCGTGGCCATGAGGGGAGCAGGCACAGAGCTGCTGGTGACAGATGGATGGACACAAAGACAGGGACTGTGGGGAAGACAGATGGATGGGGGAGGGAAGAAGATGGGGGTGGGGTAGGAGTTGGGGGGGGAGGAGGTTGGAGTCCATAATGAGATTGGAGCTGGGCTCCGAGTTAGGGGGAGGGAGGTGAGTGGGGAGGGTTGCCTGGAGAGACAAAGGCAGCAAGGTGGTGGTGGTGGGGAGGCAGGGCCATGGGTTAGGGAGGGCTTGGGGGCTGAGCAATGAAAAGGGGTGGGGTGGGGGTGCTCCAGGCCCGGCTGGCGGCAGAGGGAGTGACAGATTGTGTGGTTAGTGTGAGTGGAGACCCGCTGTCACCTCTCAGAGACACGGAGATTGAGAGACATGCAGAAAGAGAGAGAGAGAGGATGAAGAGAAACAGGGAGAGAGAAAGACAGGAAGATGGGCCAGAACAGAGAAACAGATGAACAGAGACAGAGACAGAGATGGAAAGAGAGCCCAGACCTGCTGTCACCTTCCAGAGACACAACTGCCCTAGGGTCCTCTCGCCTTCTATCCCAATGCCCAGGCCCCTTCGCCTCCCTCCTTCCCTGTCTTATAAAATAACAGTCTAACGACAGCTCCTGGGCAGGGTCAGGCAGTGCAGAATATCGAGGGTTAACTCCGTCTGCTCTCCCTGCCAGCCGCAGGCCCGGCTGGGTCCCCAGGGCTCCCCACATATGTCACACCCTCTCCTGCCAAACCCAATGCTTCCCAGCTCCTTCAGGCCACCCCCTCCCCCACCCAACCCAGAGGCCTGGGCTCCTACTCCACCCTACCCTCCCTGCCCTGCCCTCCCTCCCAACCTCTGCACCCAATAACTTTTCTCTCTCTTTATTCCTCCTTTCAGGGTTGTTGTGAGGTTAAAATGAAGTAATGAGTGTGAAAGTGCATTGAAAAGTGAAAGATCTCTACAAATGCAAAAGAGAAATAACAATGATAATAATCTATAATACCAATAATAATTTCCCCATCTGGATCCCAGCCGGTGCTCCTACAGCTTACACCTCTATGCCCACCCTATAGCTCCTGGAACTGTCCTACCAACTAGCTAAGAGTTCTCTCCTATAAGGAATGGGGGTTGAGGGTGGCAGAGATTGAATGTTGACCTCAGATTTAGCCAGGGCCCTGAACTCTCTCTCCCTCCCTCCCTTCCCCCTCCCCAAGCCTGCCAGATAGGGTTAGGAACCCAGAATTCTGACTCAGCTCCAGAGTCTGAGCTGTCCAGGGTGATTGTAGTTACTGCCTGGTGTCCCTGAGATGTTAGTGGGTGGGGAGGGGGTGTGTGTGAGGCAATAGCAGTGTATTACAAATGAGAGTGATGGGAATTGAATCACCCAGTGTTGGGTGGGGCCTCAGGATCCTTGTCCAGAGTCAAGGAAACAGCTGAAAGGCAAGAGACCCAGGTCTCACATGTATGCCCTCAACTGCCTTCTTCCTTCAGGCCTGTTTAGGCACAATTTGACCTGGATTCATAGAATGATAGAGTTGAAAGGAGCTTTGGAGGTCATTTAATCTAGGTCCTTCATTTTAAAGATGAATAAACTAAGGCCTAGAGAAGAGGCTTGTTCAAGGGTCAGTCCCTAAGGTAGAGTAGTAGAGCCAATATTTAACTTCTAACTCTATCCAATGCTCCTTCCACCATACCCCATTCCCTTCATAAGATCATTAGACTTTACTGATGGAGAAACTGAGGTCCAGAGGAGAAGTAATATTCCCAAGGTCACGAAGAGACTTGGGTTTAGTCCTGCTGACCTTCTAGAGAACACTAGATATGGAATCAGAGAGTCTGGGTTTGAATTCTAGCTCTGATACTTATTACCTGTGTGGTGTGGGACAGGTCACCTGGCCTCTCTAAACCAAGGTTTCTCCATTTAAAAAAAACAAAAGAGGGAGTTGGAATAAATGACCTCTAAGGTCCTTTTCCAGCACTTCTATTGAACTTCTAATGAACTCTTTCTTTCTGTTTCTTATAGTATAAAATCTCCTCTGTGTCTCTATTTCCCTTGGTGTCTCACTCTCTTATAGCTCTTCATTTCTCCATTTTGTTGATAGTCATTATGACTTTCCTTAGATGTTTTTGTGATTCTATCTCCCCAAATGTCTCCTCTCCTCCAGAACCACGTCTAGTCATAACTCTTAATCTCCCCATCTCTATGTGTCTCAGTGCCTAACTACCTTTTCTGTGCCTTGCTCAGATGCATGTCTCCCCTCTCTCTTTGTCCCATTTCTTGGTGACTCCTCCATGTCACTGTCTCCCTATTTCCCTTGTTTCTCCTGCATCTGTCTCCCCATCTTTCCACTTTTCTGTATCTCACTCCAGGCTTCTGTCTCCCTGAGACTTTCTCTGTATGTCTCTCAAGTCTCTGTGTCTCCTTGTATCTTGGGAGCATGTTGGGGTGGGGGGGAGTGCTGTTATTGCTGGGGGCTCATTAGGTGGAGATTGGTTTTTAATCAGCGCCATGGCAATGATGATGCAAGAACTGAGCTGCCACCTGATCCCCTGCCCCCCTCCTTCTTCTTCCCCCTCTCTGAGCCTCTTCTCCCCTCCAGCTCAGCCCATCTGCTGGGGCCTGGGCACCTGTCTGGGCCTGCCCAGGTGGGAGCTGGCACTGCCCAACAGGGGGGTGGAGAGGGAGGAAGTCTGTGAAAGAAAGACTAGGGAACACCTCTAGTAAACTGAACTCATATATAGTCTACCTCTCTCCTCAACCTGGAGAGAATCCAGGAAGGCTGATTAGGGAGTGGGAAGCCAGCCCTTGAGTTTAGTTTAGGAAGAAGGGTATCAAAGGCTGGATATTGGCCCCCTTCATTGTGTCCCTTTACACCTTCCCCAAGTAATCCAGTGGGGAAATTGAGGCCCAGTTTTTTCAGAGCCTGTCTCCCTCTCCCAACCAGATACCACCCAAATTCCCATCCTAACACACTAGGCTTCCTAAGAATCTAGACTGGTCTGGGCTGTACTGCTCTACATACACCCCTGCCTGCTCCCCAATTCCCCCTCTCCCCAACCTCCAGCAACCTGTTGAATGTTATTATGGGGCCACTGTCCAAGGACCAGCCACAATGTATGCATATAATTATGGTTGGCTAAAGGGTAAGGAGTGAGAAAGAAGTAAGGAGGGTGGGGTCAAGGTCTTTAATGTCATCAGGACCCTTGGTTTGCTATGAATGTTCAGGAGATGTTTATTGACAAAGACAGTTGAAAGCTGAGCTGGTGAGGAAAAACCAGACCCTCAGCTCCAATCCTGGAGTTTCCTCTATTCTAAGCTCTGCTGGGATACCCCATGACCATCTATCCCAGGACTAAGCATGGGACTGAAGCTTCTCACTCACTTGGACATAATGGATATGTATTTGCATGTAATTTTGCATCTTGTTTTCATATTACTGGAATGTACCAAAACATTAGCCACTCTCCCCCGCCTCAACTCTGCCCATTTCCCCCGGTGTTGCCCCTGTTCCTTTAGCTCAGAGTCCCCCCCTCCCAGAACCTGCCTCTCCTCCAAAGTGTGTCCCCCAGCCTTTGTCCCTCCAGTCCTCATGCCTTTCTCTTACAGTGGCCCCCTACCCGCAATGGAATAGGTTGGACTTCCCAGCTTAGATAAAGTGCCTAGGCTCTGGGCTGGGTGAGCGGGCTTTCGCTCCTGCCCTTTCCTTGCTGGTGGAGGTAAGGGATCGTGAGATGGAGTTGCTATATACTGGAAGCAATAACCACTAACAGACAGAAGGAGAAGAGTGGGCTAAATGCTGGTCAAGGAATGGCAAGGAGTCAAGGTTCTGGGGAAGGAAAGAGAAAAGAATAGAGAGCAGAACTCCTGGGTCCCCTTCCAGGGTTTATTATGGATCAAGTCCACCATGCTCAAGGATCTGTTCCCCCAACTGTACCATTGGGGCACCTCCGTCATTCAGAGGGAGAGAGTGGGAGCAGTGCCCAAAGAATGCCCAAAGTCAGAAGAATGTCCATAGACAATGTTGCCAAGTCAATATCCTGAACTCAGAGTAGGACCCTGATTGAGTCCCCACCCGCTATAGTTCCTGGGGTGTCTCTGTCTTCTCTCACCTCTGGTGTAGGAAACTGTGAGGGTTCATCTGCGATCCTGCCCCTGGCTCTTCCCTTAGCCCTCACTGCATCCTCCGACGTCCCCCCATTTCACCCTTTTCCTATCTCTCCATTTCTTCCTTATGAAATATGCATGGAGAACAGATGTCCCCCGCTTCCCACTCCCGCCCCACCCCCCTCAGGGCCAGCCCCCTCCTTCAGTTCCCGGGGGGCTCAGTGGACTCTCCACCAATGACAGCCTAGTCTAGCTAGTTAATATTGATAATCTGGGTCCTGGGCTGGCCAATAGGAGGCTAGGGGTGTTCTGTTCATCACCATATATATACATAGGGCGGGCAGCCCAGGTGTGTGTGTATGCCTGTGTGTATGAGTGCGTGTGTGTACAAGAGTGGGTGTGTGAGCTGGTGTGTGGTTGCTAGATTGGGCTGAGCTCCTCTCCTTTCCCCTTACTTTTGTCCGCCTCCCCTTTCCTCCGATATGTGTGCCACTCTTGCCTGTCTTGGTCCCCACAGGGCGCTCCCCCACCATCCCCAAGCTCCCTAGGAGCTGGATTCAAACTTTACTGGGCACAGACGGATGAGCACGGTTCTGGCAGAGGAGCCAGGGACCAGGTCAGCGCTGCCCCTCAGGGGGCCCCTGCCTGGCTGGCCAGCACTACCCCTTCCGGCGGGTCCTGTGTAGGTAAAGGGGCGTTTTGGGGGTGGAGGGACTATTACTCCCACTCTGTCTCAGTTCTCTTGGTGTGTCTCTGTATCTCTTCTTTAAGAAGACTCAACTCTCGTTTTTCATCTTTATGTGTTTCTGCATCTCTCCGTCTTTGTCCTTGTTCCCTGGGTAGCTTGGGAGTTGAGATCAGTGGAGTAGGGGCTGCAGTCATTCCCATTCACCTTTGCTCTTCCTTGATGCTCAGAGCTTGGAGCTGAAAAAGCAGGAGCTGAGTTAGGGGTGAACACTTGCTTGGGAACTGCTGCTTTCAGGACCCAAACTAGAGCTAAGTCTAGGGGCTGGCTCTGGAGAAGGACTACTTGGATGGAACTGGAATAAGATTAGGACAGGCATGGAACACATAAAGGAAATGGAATTAGAGAAGGAGAAGGAAGCATTAGGGAATGGCTTGGGTGCAGATGGGGGCATAAGACAAAATGGGGACATGATGGAGGGTTGGGATGGAGTGGGTTGGGGAAGATAGCTGTGTTAACAGGTCAGTCTCATACTCAGAGATCGCTGCCTGTGATTCCTTCTGCCCAGAGACAGCATACCCACACCTCTTCATCCCCTCAGTCAGAGAGGAGCAGGTGAAGGACGATTAGTAGGACATTTTCATCGGGTCTGGGAGGGAGTAGAAAAGATGGGATAACCCTAGGTGCTCCTGCTCTATCCTGTCCTAACTTCAGGGAGAGGTGACAGAGATGAAGCTGGACTGGGAGGTCCCTGTGAGATTGTTCATCAACTCATGGGTGTCAGAGATGGGAATGGATGGTGGGTATCTGATGAGGGGTGATGCTGATTATAGGGGAGTCTGTATGTGTATTTTCCCCTTGGCTCTGTTCTTTCTTTGGC
>NW_020954616.1:616532-622092 GCF_900497805.2 Vombatus ursinus | reverse complement strand
CTCCCCTCCCTCTTTCCCTAGCCCAAGTCTGAAGTCACCTAGGGCTAAATATGGAGCTTTCCATCAGCCTCTAGGCCACTTGACCTTGGGGAGTCACCCTCAGTGCCAGGTAAATTGGAAAAACTGGAGGGGGAATAGTATGGAGAAAGATTGGCTCTGGGAAAGGGTATGGGTGACTTTCCTGGAGAGAAGTAGGGACTTCTGGAGAAGTGGAGCTGTGCAGCAATGAGATTGGATGGAAGTGTGTGTGTGTGTGTGTGTGTGTGTGTGTGTGTGTGTGTCTGTCTGTCTCAGGATGGATGTGGGGTCTCAGTGGTCTGGGAGGGGCTTGTTGTAGGGGTGCTCAGCCTCAATAAGTTTGCAGTCTCTCAATAGGTCTACATTCATTCCACAATAAAATATACATATATATGCTCATTCACCTTTCCCCAACCTCACCTGTCCTCACCTTTACAAGCCACAAAAATAACATATGGGGTCTGGAGAAGTAACACCTAGCCCATTGTAGTAAACTTTTCCCCCAGCCCCCATATTACTTTGGGGGGGGGACAAAATCATATGTATTCCTTCCCCAACCCCTACAATCCTTTTCCTTCTTTCAGTGCCCATCTTTTCCCACATTGTTCTCACCTCTTCTCCTCTGCTTTCTCTTCTCAGTCTCTGGCATTTTAACTTAGTTTTTCACTCCTTGATAATAGATCAATTTCTTTTTCAATTTCTGATTTCTGTTCCCTAGGTCTTTCTGTTGTTCTCTCTCTCTGTCTCTCTCTGTCTCTGTCTTTCTGTCTCTGTCTCTCTCTCACACACACACACCATCACACTCTCATACATGTGCTGCTTCCCTGTTCTCCATCCCATTGAGGCAGCTATGCAGGGTGGGCTGGACTGAGGATTAAAAAAAATTAGTTGAGATTCTGCCTCAGACACTAATTGTGTCACCCTAGGAAAATTACTTAACCCCTCAACCTCAGTTTCTTCATCTATAAAATGGTAGTGTTAATTTTGTAAAATAATAATAAAATTGTAAAGCACAACACAGTGCCTGGTACATAGTAAGTGCTACATAAATGCTAGCTTTTATTCATCATCATCATCTACCTCACGGGGTTGTTGTAGGGATCAAATAAGATAGTATGAGATGACACTTTGAAAACCTAAAAGCACTATATAAATATTCATTATTATTTATGATCTAAACCCTTTCAGGACCAATTTTCTTTCTTTCCACTTGCACTGTTCAGTACTTTTCCCTTTTTTTTCTTCCAGGATATTGGCTGTGCTGGGCCATGGAACTCTGAGGTGCCTGTGCTCAACAGAATTTCGAGAACCTAACATTCCAGGTCCCTCCTCGAGCTTCTCCCCCTCCAACCACCATCCAGCAGGAAAGCTCCCCCGGGGTGGGGGCCCCTTGCATCATGATGCTTAACTCAGACCCCATGGAGCTGGATCTGCCTCCCACCCATTCAGAGACAGAATCAGGTTTCAGTGACTGTGGGGGAGGTGTGGGTTCAGACAGGACAGGACCTGGAGGTCCTGGGGGAGGCCAGGCCAGGGGTTCTGAGATGGGGGAGTCTGGTCGGAAGGACCTGCAGCATCTGAGCCGTGAGGAACGGAGGCGGAGGCGGCGGGCCACGGCCAAGTATCGCACTGCCCATGCCACTAGGGAACGTATCCGAGTGGAGGCCTTCAACCTAGCTTTTGCTGAGCTTAGAAAGCTGCTGCCCACCTTACCCCCTGACAAGAAGCTCTCCAAGATTGAAATCTTACGCCTGGCCATCTGCTATATTTCCTACCTGAACCATGTCCTGGATGTCTGAACTTTTTGGTCCCCTGTCTGGGGAAATCCTACCCTTGGAGTCTCATTCTCTCCCAACAGAGAATACCTTGCCACCCAGCTCACTTTCTCTCTCTCTTAATGTTATATCCTATTATATGGACTGCTGAGTCCCTGCACCACCCCTTCATAGCTCCCTTCCTCCCCTGACCACCCCAGACTCATAAATGGCCATTTGGACAAGGAAAACAACAACTTAGCTCAGACCAGGGGTAGAGAGGCTATTTTTTACAGGTTAACTGTGGTGGCAGTTGTGTATGAATGTGTGTGTGTGTGTGTGTAAGAAAGAGAGAGAGAGAGAAAGGGTTGAGCTGGTCAGAAATGTTTTTGGGTCAGCCAATGTGTGGCCTTTACCCTATTTTTCAGGCTGTTCTTTGTTTCTACCTAGCTTTTGGTCAAGCTGCTATAGTTCCTACCCACATCTGGATTGTTAGAAATCTCTGACTCTCACCTACATATCCACCACTCCACATTCACCATCCCTTTTCAGGAAATCCTGCCCAGAGCTAGAGCGAATAAGTTAGACCAGGAAAGCAAAGATGGCTGGAGTCAGGGTAAATGGGGTACATGCCCTGGAGATCCCCTCAGATAAGAAACTATCATTTTTGTTATCTAGTTGATTCTTGATGCTTATCTCCTCCTAGTTGTATGCTTTGCTTTTCTGGGTTATTTGGCTATTTCTACCCTTCTGCCTCCTTCCTGTCCATTTTTTTGTGGCCCAGGGAAAGTATTATCTGGTTATATCTGGTCAGATCAAAGGTCAGAGTAACCTAGGGCCTATCCAAAGCAGATCTAATATATCCAGAGGAGAACAAGCCAATGGGCAGACTTCAGATACCTACCTGCAAATGTCCCATCACCCCCATGGGGTGTTTGTGTTTGTGTGTGTGTGTGTGTGTGTGAATTTCATTCCTCTTGGGTCTCTGCAGGTTCTATGACTTCGGATATAGCATTTTTTTCCCTTCCCCCCTTGTTCCCCACCAAAAAGAAACTGCCTCTCCTGTGTCTTTCCTTCCTGGCAAGGCCTCTGGGCCCAGAAGTGCCTCTAGAGAAGGGGGTCCCCTCTAGCTCTGCTGAAGGATGAAGGCTGAATCCTGCCCTGGTCATCAAAATGTGTGTGTGTGTGTGTGTGTGTGTGTGTGTATGTGCATGCATATACAAAAATACAATGTGTAAAAGTGGCATGAGCTGAAGGGACCATTGGCTGGTATAGGAGTGACAATGCTGCCTCCTTTCTTCCTTTCCCCTACCACTGCCTCTTCCTTCTCACCCTTCCCCCAAACTTTCACTACCACAAGGATATTTATTTATTTATTTATGTTATTTATTTAATTTATTTATAAATGTTGCTATTTATTGCCGTATTGTGCACTTTGGTTTAGAGTGAGGGTCTGAAGCTGCTCTAGCTGGACATTTCTCTCTCTTTCTTTCTCTGTCTCTCTCTCCTCCCACCCCTCTCTCCTCCTTCCTTTCCCCAACCTTGGCTTTTTTCTCACCACATCACCCCTTCCACTATCCTCTTTGTATAATTTCCCTGCTTTGCCCTCTCTCCAAAAAAAAAAAAAACTTCTCAAAATTCTCCTTTCATTCCTTCCAAGGATTTTGGACTCCTTTTCATATCTCCCTCTCCCAAACCTCATCCAGCGTCAGCTATGAGCTTGAGTCTTCTACTTTGGAACTCCCACAACCCCAAATAGCCCCTGTCCCATTGCTCTGTATCCCATGTGATTCCCTTAATGACAGTTATGATTTTCACACAAAAAGGAAAATTAAAGCAACCTCTTTCCAGTTTCCGCAATGTCCATGCTTCATTCCTACCTGGGTCTGAAAGGCTACGATACCAGTTTCTCTTCCTGGAGTGAGTGAAGAGGGTACGTCCTATGGGGTGGGATGTCTATTATGGTGATCTGAAAATACGAGGAGTATGGGAGCCTGGGAGAAGTGAAGAAAGGTTAGACAAAGGTTGGAGAAGTCCAAGGAAACTTGATATATCCTTTTACTTTAACCAAAGCTCAATATCCTCACAAACTTCTGATTCCTAAAGAGGCTAAGGAATGGAGCTGATTTTTTTGTTGGTTGTTTTATTCTTACTTCTGGGGTTTTGTTCCCTTTTCTACTATGGGAGAGAAAAGGAACCCTAACTGAATATATCTCAGTAGTTAGTGACCACTGTGGTCAGTCATTTCTCTGGGAATGGGATAGTAGGGCCTTTTACATTTTTCCCAGTTTGGGTTAGACCCTCAAAGTCCAAAGGCTCATTCTTAGATTCTCCAAGTCCAAGTAGAAGGATCATGGTGAAGGATTGAGCATAAGATAGGGATAGGTTGGAAGAAAAATCTGAGAGATTTGGGATGATTAATAATGATAGTAGCATTAGTATTATTCATTTCTGGGTACCACTCTTTGAGAAGAGACATGGAAGTCCAGGCAATGATAAGGAACTTGGAAACCAAATGACATGAAAAAACAGTTGAAAGAACTAGGAATTTTTGGTATGGAGAAGAGAAAACTGTCTTCAAGTTTTTTGTTTTTTTTTTTTAAAGGCGGTCACATGAAATAGAGACTTCTCTTATTCTGTGTTGCTCTGTGGGCAGAATTAGAATCAACAGGTAGAAATTACCATAAGGTACTGACCTTGGGAAGACCAATTCACCCCTTTGTGCCTCAGTTTCTTCATCTGTAAAGTGAGAGGTTAAACTAGATGACTTTCTAGCTCTACATCTATGAGCCTATGAGCTCAGTAGAAGAAATAACATTTTAACCATTAGAACTGCCTAATAATGGAGTAGGCTGCCTTGAGAGACAGTGAACTAACTCCTTGTCACTTGAAAAATGTTAAGAAGAGGCTTGAATGAACATCCACAGAAGGGGTTCCTGTGTTCTGTGGTTGTTTGGATTCTAAGGATTTGTTTGTTTGTTTGTTTTACGGTCTAAGACAAAGCTGAAGTCGAATTGGAGAGAGGTGGATGGTGGTGGTGGTGGTTGAGGGCTGGGGGGTGGACATGAACATCTTTAGGCCCCATGAACGTTTTGTTCTTTATCTCACAAAGGGCAGAGTGAAAGCCTCAACAGGAGATACTTGGATTGGATGTAAGAAAGAACTTCCAGATGGGGGAGAGTTTGAAGTACCAGGATAGAAGAAAGTGAAATAGATGGAGAATCAGCTCTTAAAAAGACAACACTTGACCTGTTTGGGTTGGGTTGTTGTCACAGAGACAAAGGATAACCTGAAACCACAGAGGATCATTGAATGTTAGTGCTAGAAGAGACCTTATTGATCATCTTAACCAGTGATGTGCTGGAGTCATCTCCAATCCAGAGTCTACCCAATGATTAAATTTTCTGTGTGAGCATTTATTCCTCAGAAGTCAGCAAACCATGAGCCTGATTTATTATTTTGTTGATAGTCTAGGTTTAAGAAAGTGTGAAAATGTAGATTAAACTTAAAAGTATATCATTTGTACATTGCCCCCCACCCTACCCCCAAAAGCTGGTGATTAAGCATTTACCAGCGTACTGTGATCTGAACCCAACCCTAACCCTCCATTGAGCAGATAAGTAAATAGGCTCAGAGAAATGAAGAGATGTACTCAAGGTCGCACAAGAACGAGAACCCATTTTTCTTGATTCTGAGTACAATGTTTTTTTCACTACTTTATGCTCTTGCAACTTAGGAGTAATAACTGCTCATGTTTAAAACAACAGCAGCATTTTCCCTCACAGTAT
>NW_020954616.1:611007-616499 GCF_900497805.2 Vombatus ursinus | reverse complement strand
ACACATTGTTATCCCCAGTTCATAGATAAGGAAACTGAGGCCTGGGGAGATTAAACAGTTTGCCCAAGATCATACTGCTAGTAAAAAGTCGAGCTTCAACATAGACCCAGGTCTTCCTGCCTGTAAGTCCAATGGTCTTTCCACTAAATCACACAGCTCTTTATTCAGCGATATTGCTCCTCTCCTTTACCTCTTTCCACCCCAGGCTGGGGTGCTGAAGGGGTTACTGGGCTCCTCCCCTTGGGGCTCCCCTAGGACCAGGGGCAGTGAGAAGGGGGGCTGAGCTGCAGCTGTTCTCCCTTTCGCTCCAAATTTCTTTGGATAATCAATTGGCTTCGGCTGCCGCTCTGCTCAGCAGGATGAGAGGAGGAGGAGGAGGAGGAGAGAGAAGCAGGGGTAGGGGGAAGAAGCAAGGGACAAAGTGTGGTGGGGAGACAGAGGTCAGGGATTATGGAAATGGGAAACCCCAAGGCTAGAGAAAGAGGAAGCCAGGGTTTGGAGGCTGTGGAAATGAGGGAGGTGGGGAAATAGGGGAGATGCAGAAGTTAGGAAAGAGGGGCTGAGTGATGTGGAGGTAGGAAAAGTTGTGGGGAGAGAAGAGATGAGGAGTTAGAGGAAGGGGCTTGGGGGGAGAAGAGGGACTGTCAACGGGAGCAGCAGGAGACAGGTTCTTTGTCTCCGCTTCATCTCCTAATCTAGGCTTTGAGGCTGGCAGGTAGGCAGGAGATAAGCAAGAGCAGCAAAAGAGAAGAAACTTTCAGGCCTTGTCCTTCCTCATCCTCCCCCAGTCTTGCCTTCACCTTGAGCACTTCCACTTTGTATCTCAGGCCTTTTTCCCTCCCTAAGTCACGCACAGGCTCCTGGTTCCAAAGTGCCAGCCATTAGGTACTTGCCTTCCTTGCCCCCACTGCTCCCTTGCCCCCTCCTTTTTCCAGTGGCAAAGCAGACGGTGGGGCCCCAGGGGTTTCAGGGTAGAGTGTGTGGAGGGGGTCTGCTCTCAGCCACTTAGCTTCCCCCCCATACCCTCCCCCACCACACACACATTGTCTTATGCTGCCCAGCATATGGCTCCTTTGTGCCTGTACAATGGAGGCCCTGCCTGCTCTCCCCCTTCTCCAGTCTGGGCACATAGGGCTCCCCTCCCTCATTCCACCCATCTCTCCTTGCTCCCCCACCCCTGTTCCAACTCCTTCACTTTCTCTTTTTCTTCTCTGACTTCTTTGTTGGCCTCATACATAAACTCTCTTCCTCTGACTTGTCAGTCTTTCTCTCACACTGTCCTTTTTCCTAGGTCAGACTTGGTTGTGCTACTGCTGTGCCAGGCATAAGGACTCTATACAGATAAGGACTTCTGGGTTTAGGCAAAGCCAGTGAGAGACAGTGAAGTAGGGTTGGGTTTGGACAGTGGGGAATGGGGGAAGAGAAGAGGAAAAACGGGTTGAGAATCTGGATGATGGACAGAGGGAGGGAGGCCAAAGTCACCCACTCTCTGAAGGAAGGAAAACAGACTATTATGCATCAGAATGAAGACTTAGAAGTCCACCTTCTTCAAAGTATTAAATGGGGTTAGGAGGAGCATTACCAATAGAGTTAAGATTTTCTGGTGCTCCTAGAGCAGCCAGAACCTTTGATCCTCTCTTCCTCAATGGGGAAGGAAGTCATCAATCTAAAAAGTCTAGGCTTCTCCGGGTGGAGCCTGGGAAGGTGGAGGAGTTTGATCCAAAGACTTCTCCTTCCTGTCTCCCCCTACACCCTCCCATTCACCTTCCTCCAAACTGCAGCTAAGTCCTTGTGGTTATTGGTGGTTGAGTGCTGCCCCCTGGTGGCCACTGGCAGAGTTTTTGTTCCAATCACAGTTATTAGGCTAGGGCAGAGATAATCTCAGCCAGAGGCTGAAAGCAGGAAGGAAGGGATGTCTGAGGGAGAGATGGCTAGGGTTCTACTTGAAAAAACTGACTACACTCACTTCACCATTTAGTGTCCTCTTACTCCTCAACCTTTTTCAAGCGTCCTTCTGACACCATCACTTAACGGAATCCTCTCTCCAAAGTCACCAAGAGTCTCTTAAGATCGCCAAATCTGATGACTTCTCTTCTCAACCTACGTGCTACATCTGATACTGTTGACCTTTGTTTCCTAGATACCCTTTCCTCTCTGGGTATTTGTAATATTGCTCTCTCCCGACTCTCCTTCCTATCTGACTGTTCCTTCTCGTTCTTTTCTCTTGGATCATCATTCATATCATGCCTTCTAACTGTGGGTGTTTCCCAAATTTCTGTCCTAGGCTAGCCTCCATTTACACACTTTCTCTTGGTAACCTCATTAGCTTTTGTGGGTTTAACTATCATCTATGTGTAAATGACTTACTGATCTATATATAATGTTACAGAAATCCTGGTCTTTAATAACTTAAAACCGTCCTAAAACTTTTGGGACACACTGTGTATCTAGCCTCAGCCTCTCCCCTGAACTTTGGCCCTTCGTCACCAATTCCCTATTGAACATTTCAAAAACAGTGTCCCAGAGACATTTTAAATTTAACATGTGCAAAACTGAACTCATTATCTTTTTTCCTCCAAACCCTCCTTTCTTTCAGACTCTCCTGTTTAGTATCCAAGGTTCATAGCCTGGACATTATCCTTGATGTTTTCACTCTCTCTTATTTCACATAGCCAATCAGGACCTTCTACCTCCTCAACATCCTTTTGTATTTGAAGTCAGTCCTAGCTCTGGCCTTCATTATCCATTTTCCTAGCTCTTCAGCTAATGAGAAAACTGATCATAACTATGCAGTACCAGATTCCCAGTCACTCCTGGCTACAAGTGGGCTCACTTGGATCGAGACAAAGGGTAGGATATTTTTCATATTCTGCATAGCCTACCAGGAAGAGCAAATCTGAAGATTATCTAAGGACTACGCCTTCGTTGGCCAGTCCTTTCAATTCATCAATACTTTGAGAACAAAATACTTAAGAAAATACTGGCTTTGGTGGGGTCTAGAATCACACCATATGACCTTCAGGAAGACCTACGTCCTTAGTGTTTCAATTGCACATTGCTGAGCATCCTGGCAGCCTGAGTAAAAAGCTCAATGGAGTCAACACCTGACATTTTTAATGTATGCATTTAATGACACCAAAAATGATGCCATAGGCTACATGCCATATCTGCTTATATGTAGGTAAAAACCACATCTCTCTATTAACATGCTCTGAAATTTCAGAAGATGGAGATGATATAGAGACTCCCAAAGAGTGTATCTGCTGACTAAGAAATCAGTTGAAGGAGACTTCACGTTAAGCTATGGCCTTAGTTCAGAAAAGCTCTGATAGACATAAGTGACTATGAAATTTGTTTGTTGTCAAGATCTTCAGCAAAATGATAGAAATAGCCTAAGAATATCCAGCACATAATGAACTGGACAAATGGTGAGCCATCTCAAACCAAGTGGTTGAAAGGCTGGACAATTTCCAAGTTTACAATATAGTCCCAGGGAGTGTTTAGGGCTCGATAAAGACGATGGATAGCAACCACCTCTTACCCGCTGGAGAGTCAATCAGAGTCCTTAGTGAGAAAGAGGAAAGGAGCCAGTATAGTCACCCATAAGAACTTTGAAGAACCTAGTTGCAGAAAGACTGTTACAGCTAGATTATAGTTGAAAAGATGATGATTCATATGAAGAAGAAACTTGGGGTTGGTATCCATCAGAGGATTAGGGAGCTTGAATTAATCTATCCTAGCTCCAGAAGAACTGTGCAGACAGAGGGGAGAGCTGAACCAAGAGGCAGCACCTTTCTAGCCTAATACTCTTATTGTGTTATATTATTATTATTACTTATTATATTATGTACTTATGCTTACATTATACACTTATATTATTGCATACTTATTATTATATTATTATTATAGATCCTAGAGATTATGAGAGACTGGTTGGGTCATCCACAAGCTCAGGGAGTCCCATTGGAAATGCCAGTGACCAAGCTTTTTTATGATACTTTAGGAAAAAAGGGAGTTGAAGTCTGCTGCTTGAGTGCATGAAGTATGTTTTGTATAAAATGTTTCTCTTCTTAATGTGCTATTCCTGTTTCATGTTTCATTATATGTATATATGCGGTATTATAAATATGTTTGCTAGTATGCAATGTCCTACATGCAATATTGCTATATGTACATGTGCTATGTTTCTACATGTGACCTATATTTTGGGTTACTGCATGCATGTGTACTTTGTATTTCTCTGTCTTTGTCGATCTCTGTCTGTTTCTCCTCCCTTCTTACTCCATCTGCACTTTCCATCTACCCTAAAACTTCAAGAAGGAGCAACAATAAAGAAAATGGATCAGAAATGTATATAGCACCTACTATGTGCCAGGTACTATACTAAGTGCTTTATATTATTACACAGTTTATCCTCACAACTCTGGGAGGTAGGTGCTATTATTATACCCAATTTACCAATGAGCAACTAAGGTTAACAGAGGCTAAGTGACTTGCCCAGGGTCATACAGCTAGGAAGTATCTAAGATCAGATTTGAACTTAGATCTTCCTGACTTAAGGCCTGGTGCTGTATCCACTGATGTATACAGCTGCAAGAGAGATGTATGCAGAATAAAGATCTGAAAGTCAGGAGAACTTAAGGATGGAAGGCGGCATTGTTCCTTGCCAGAGCTGACTGATGATTTCACTGTTCTTCATAGGCTAACCACAGTGATAATTGGTCATAGGTTTATATGAATAACAGGATTCCAAATGGCAAAAATATGGCCTTCAGGATTTATAGTTCATATTGGATCCTGACTTCCATGCCACCAGTGGTCCCAAGCTCTAAGTTCCTCAGTTTTCAGCTAAGGTTAAGTCTTCTTGGAAGTGTGAATAAAATACCAAGTAGGAACTGTTTTGTATTATTTTCCTTTTCTTGTTTGCTCTTAGGAGGAGGTGTCACAGGGACCTAAACAAACTTCTATGTGTCTTCCCTAGATTGCCTGCATTTGGAGTTGTTTATGTATTGGCCAGGGCTTGTTGGGGTCTAGGAGAATGGTGGACATCTAGATGCTCAGAAGATGTTTTACTATACATTGTTTGCTTTATTGTTTATTTACCAAGGTTAAATATTATATGCAGTTAAGCATGTTTAGCAGCTAAGCATTACCTTTTCTGTGTTAGTCTTTTCATGGAGGAGGTTGATTCCATTTGCCAAGAGTGAGTGACTAGGGATCTATGAAATGTAGTAAGTTCAGGGAAGAGTTAGGGGTTGCTAGATGTGGGAGATCAAAACTGATTCTATTTGGTTAAATCATCAATAATTCATACTGTCTCCTCTCCCTCCCCACATGCACATAGCAAGTTGGTGCTTACCTACAAAGAGAGGTGAAACTGGAGAATAAAAGCACTTTATAAGAACCATAGACAGCTCAACATATACTCATTATTTCTTCCCAGTGGGGTAGATGCCTATAATAGGGTGAGTTTGGGGCTGCCCAAAGCTAGA
>NW_020954616.1:608572-610979 GCF_900497805.2 Vombatus ursinus | reverse complement strand
TCCTTTTTTGCTAAACAGACTCAGCATTGGGGGCATTAGTACCACCTGGTGACTAAATACGTGTTATGTGGTTTGTATTTCAATGACATATACTTGGTCTTATAGATATACTTTTGTCATATATGCTTGGATATGAGTAATTTTGTGTTTGTTGAATCTACTGTGGCTAGCTATATATAATTCCATTGTGAGTTTATGTACTAGAGAACTGCATGTACATTTTACTCTGGTTATAGATAACCATCTTAGCTACTTTTTTTTTAACCAGAACTATGATTTCGTTGATATAGGGAGGAAATTCTCTCTTCTAATGCAGATCAACACTAGGTCTGCAATTGATATTCTTAAAGTTTTGTATATAAGCACTTATAATGCTTATGACACTGAAGGGTTCAGTGACTTCTCCAGGGTCACAAAAGCCAGTATATATCAGAGGCAGGACTTTAATTCAGGTTTTCCTGGGTTTTTAACCACTTCTGTCATCATACTTCTTGATTTTAATTATGTTATATATAAATTTTAGTTCACTATGTTGCATGTTCACACATATAATGTGGTATATCACATCTACTTTTCAAAGACTACAAACCTTTTGTTTTTTGGAGGGGGGGTGATATATGGCTATTTAAAGCTAGGATGTCTATAACTAAGGCTTCATACTAGCCACATATACATATTAAAGGTTGGAATGTGACCCAACAGAAAAAAGACAACGATCATTATGCCATCTAGACAAAGCTAGATGGCATAATGGATAGAGCACTGGACATAGAGTCAAGAAGACCTGAATTCAAATCTAACCTCAGACACATACTAGCTATGTGACCTTGGGCAAGTCACTTAACCTCTGTTCACCTCAGTTCCTCATATGTAAAATGGGGATATTAATAGCACCTACATCCTGGGGTTGTTATGAGGATAAAATGAGAAAACAATTGTAGAGTGCTTAGCACACTACCTGGTTCTGTACTAAGTACTACATAAATACTAGCTGTTATTATATGCCCTTAGCTCAGCTTTTATTCTTACTTAGGTATATTTTCATGGTAAAACCCAAAGGATTTTGGTAGCCCTTCAAAAAATTGAGGTGATTTAGACACACACCCACACTACTCTGTAGAGTTTCTTTGGCAGAACCTCCTGAAATGGGTTTTGGAGACAGGATCACCATGAGAAAATTAAATGAGAGTTACAAGGATTTTCTAGTTCTAAGTCAAATGAAAGTTTGGAACAAGTGTGTGGATACTTTAGCAGAGGAAGATATATTCAAAAATCAGACAATCTTAACCTAGGGGCACTCTGCCAGGCTTTTGAGCTTTAGCTAGGTGTGGTGGTGTAGGCTTGACAATAACTCTATGCTACATGAGACTGGTAGGGAACAGACCTCACAGGAAGAATACAATGACACCAGATGTCCTTCAGCATCATAGGTATGGGTTGCTCTTCTACATAAGCACCATGGCCACATATGATTCCTACATGTAAGCTTTTCCACACATATCTCCTAGGTTTGTCCATTCTAATGAATGTGTATTTGTGAGAGAGCATGCTTCAGGTTTATAGGGTAAATAGTCTATTGTTACTTTTTTATATTATATTATTTCATTAAATGTTTTTGCTTTGAATTAATTGTGTGTTATGGCTGACTAAAAATAAAATCATTTGTGGAGGACTGGTAAGCTATGGATTTGAGTAGATGTGAACCAACAGAGTATCACTTTATTCCTGAGTCAGTTCACTCTCCATCTTCTCATCAGCTATCTGCCCATCTAAGAGAAACCTTTGCTCTGATATCTAAATTTTTTGATTTGTGAGCCCCTTAGCAGGACCACCATTTCAGGAGGTACCTTCACTATACCAATTTTTTCTCAGCTTGACTCATTCTCCAGACTTCTGTGTCTGTTTGCCAGCTGTCTGAATACACTATCCTCCTGAATACACAATATACACCTGAATACACTATCCTCCATTCTAACTCCTCCTTATGTGTTGCCTTCATTCAGCAGGATGTTAAGTCAAGGGCCAAGACTATTTTGATTGCTTGTATATGTATCCCCGGCACTTATCACAGCTTGGTGCATAATAACATCTCTCTGTCTCTCTCTTGTCTCTCTGTCTCTGTCTCCCTGCTTTCTTTTAAGTGGAGGTAGCCTGACTGAGAGGATCTATGTGGCAGTGGGGTGCCCCAGGTGCTAGACTAAAATGTGGCAACCAGAACTGAATACAATACCCAGATGTAAGGGAAGGGTAAAGCAGGACTGTTGTTCTCCTTTCTTCTGAGCTTTATAACTTTTTAAAGATGCTCAGCTTTTGTGATTTTCATGTCTCACTGCTGATGTATGTTCACCTCAGAGTAATCCAGCATTCTATTATGTATATAAATATCATCTTTTAAAAGAAGTTTTTA
>NW_020954616.1:605540-608480 GCF_900497805.2 Vombatus ursinus | reverse complement strand
AACTATTAATACATTGAAAAAGTCTGAAAATATATGCAATGTGAAACACTTCTGGACTTCACAGCTTTGTAAAGAGGTGGGGCAGGAGTGTCTTCTCATAGCTCTTTTTTTGTGTCATCCTTGTTCTTTGTAATTTTGCAATATTCACTTTTGGTGTGTGTGTGTGTGTGTGTGTGTGTGTGGTTGTTCTATCTGTTTATATTGTTGTCATTGTGTATGCTGTTTTCTTGGCTCTTCTTACAACACTGCATCAGTTCAAGTAGATCTTTCCATGTTTCTCTGTATTCCCCACATTCATCATTTCTTATAGCACAGTAATATTTTATTACATTCATGCAGTACAATTTGTTTAGCTATTCTTTACTCAGTGGATATCTACTTTGTTTCCAATTCTTTGCTATCACAAAAAATACTGCTACCAAAATTTTGGTGTATATGAGGATTTTCTTCTTATCAATGGCCTCTTTGGGGTATAAGCCTAATAATGAAATCTCTAGGTCAAAGGGTATGAACATTTTAGTCACTTTATTTGCATAATTCCAAAATGCTTTCCAAAATAGTTGTATTGATCTACAGCTCCACCAATGCACCAGTGTGCCTATCTTCCCACAACACTAATTATTGTCATTTGGGTCATTTTTTGCCAATTTTTGGGGCATGAGGTAAAACCTCAGGAATGTTTCGGTTTATATTTCTCTTTTTATTAGTGACTTGGAACATTCTTTCATGTGGTTATATAATAGTTTGCAATTCTTTTGAGAACTGTATGTTCACATCTTCGGACCATGTACTATTGGGGAATGATTTTTGGTCTTATCTGTATATCTGTATCTATTTCTAGATATCTGTTAATTGTCTATCTTGGATATTAAACACTTATCAGAGAAATTTGAAACAAAGATTTTTCTACCACTTCCCTTATTATCCTAGGTGCATTAATTTAGTTTGTGCTGAAGCTTTTCAGTTTAATGTAATCAAAGTTATCTGTTTTATCTTTTGTAATTGCCTCTATCTCTTTGTTACCTATCTCTCATGCACAGCTGTGAGAGGTATATGATATCCTACTCTTCTAATCTTTTATAGTATAGTTCTAATTTTTTAAAGCATTTTTCTAGTACTAATAGTAAGGTCATATATTCATTTAGAATATATTGTAAAATATTGTGTAAGGTGCTGCTGTCAGCCTAATTTCTGCCAGACTGCTTTTCAGTTTTCCTAGCAGTTTAAAAAAATCAAATAGGGAGTTCTTTCCTAAATAATTTATATTTTCCAGCTTACCAGTCACTGGGTTGCAAACATAATTTATAGACTAGTCATCTCTTCTTGAGGTAGCTAGGTGGTGCAGTGGATAGAGTGCTGGGCCTGAGTTCAAATCTGACTTCAGACACTTACTAGCTGTGTGACCCTTGGCAAGTCACTTAACCCTGTTTGCCTCAGTTTCCTCATCTGTAAAATGAGCAGGAGAAGGAAATGGCAAACCATTCTAGTATCTTTGCCAAGAAAACCCCATATGGAGTCACGAAGGGTCAGACATGACTTAAACAACTGAACAACAACATCTCTTCTGTCCCTACTGGCTTAGACTCCTAATTTTCTTTCTCTGTACCTTTGTATGTCTGTTCTCTATAGGCCTTTACATTTCCCTGCTCAAGCACTAACAACCTCTCTTGTGCTGAGAAGGAGACCCAACAATATCAGTTCCTTGCTCTTTTTGGCTGTGCTAATTACTAGCTATATCATGTTTGACAAGTCACTTTACCTCTCTGGGAATCAGAGAATCATATAATAATAATGTACAGGTGAGGGTCAGTTAAGTCAATCACCCCATTCCACTTAAAGTAACAACAAGTTACTAAGACCTTTACCAGGTACGAAGACTTCTAGTAAATTAATCAATCGGTCAGTTAGGGGTAGGAACCAGAAGTAAGGCCTAGACATCTTTATTGAATCCATCTACCAATCAAAGGAAATAAACCAATGTATGCCCTGTCACACCCTGTGAGTTTTCTCCAAGACAGTAAGCTAGTTTGGAGCCCAATATTTAAGACTCTGCTAGCATAGAAGAAATAGCAGTTCTAATCATGTTCATCAAAAAAATCATTTGAGAAGAGAAGAGAGGAGAGGAGGAGAGCCTCTATCCTCCCTCCCCAAAACTTAACCAGAGGAGGATCTTGTGAGCTTCAGAGGGCTGGAGGATTTGGGCTTTGAGCTGGCATCCTAGCAATTTTCCAGGGAGAACAGCTACTGGTGACAATGTCTGCTTTGAGAGTTTAAGACAAACTAACCATGTGAAAGAAATCTAGTTTAAGATGTCTACAAGGAGCCCTGTCATCAAGGAGTTCTATCATCCCAGTGGGAAATTCACTAGGGCTCTATGGGAGTGGGCAGGAAGAATTACATGCAAAAGGATTTCCCTTTTAGCTAAATGTGCTCATTAAGCTTGAACCTACTTTCCCCTGGATTCTGTATGTTCTTCTGTGTGCTTATAGTTTGGGGAAGGCTATTTTGTACCAACTATTCTTAGTTAATACCCACTTCTTCTTCTTCTTCTTCTTCTTCTTCTTCTTCTTCTTCTTCTTGTGAGGCAATCAGGGTTAAGTGACTTGCTCAGGGTCACACAGCCAGTAAGTGTCAAGTATCTGAGGCCAAATTTGAATTCAGGTCTTCCTGACTCCAAGGCCGGAGCTCTATCTACTGTGCCACCTAGCTGCACCAATACCAACTTCTAAAAGTCAATTGTTCGGCTAACTGATATCAGCTGACAATCAGTGGAGAGGGGGGAGTATATTGGTATAGACTTGTGAGCTATAGCATTAAAAAGACACCCCCACTTAGATCTAGGGATTCCACTTCTAGGTCTATAGTCCAAAAAGATCAAAGAAAGAGGGAAAGATGCCATATATAAAATATTTATAGCAACCCTTTTCATAGTAACCCCAA
>NW_020954616.1:605431-605505 GCF_900497805.2 Vombatus ursinus | reverse complement strand
ACTGTAAACTGAGGGGTGTCTACCTAATGGGGAATGACTAAACAAATTTCTGATATGTAACTCTAATGCAATAT
>NW_020954616.1:605062-605396 GCF_900497805.2 Vombatus ursinus | reverse complement strand
TAGGAGAACAATTTATATGATAACATTAAAGAGAATGACAACTTTGAAAAACTTTACAAATCTGCTTATAAAATGATAAAACATGAATAGAGAGGACTGGATGAAACACTATACCCACCTCTTGCTAGAGAGGTGAAGAACATTAAATGTAGAAGACATATGTTTTTGGACATGACCAATGTGGGGATTAGTTTTGCTAAACTATGCATATTTGTTAAGAGGATTTTCTTTTTTCTTATTCAACTGATAGTTTAATCATCCTGTCAAAAAAGGAATTCAGGTTAGTCTGTTCTTGATGAAGCCATGATGACTCTTTCTAATCACCACTTCCCTT
>NW_020954616.1:604822-604965 GCF_900497805.2 Vombatus ursinus | reverse complement strand
ATAGATGTGGGGGTGAGGAACTGGTTAATAGGGGCCGAGACCTCAGAGAATGGGTAATATCTGCCTNTCTAGATATAATAGGTGTGGGGGTGAGGAACTGGTTAATAGGGGCCGAGACCTCAGAGAATGGGTAATATCTGCCT
>NW_020954616.1:602905-604791 GCF_900497805.2 Vombatus ursinus | reverse complement strand
GCTCCAGATCCATGTGGAGGTTTAGTAAGTTTGCTTCTAGAAGTATGTGATAGAGGAATAGCACAGGGAGGCTTTCCTCTCAGCTTCAGAGCACATGCAGATATTCTCTGACTTTCTTGTAGGCTTAGTTTATGGTCACAGAAATTCTTTTATCTGTGGAAACCGAGTAAGCATACAAGAGGCTTGAACAAATAAAATAGAACTCTCTTCCCTGATAGTGAGCAAGGCAAGAGCTGCTAAATGCCACTGAGTGAGGAGAGAGGTAGCAAGTGCTACTGACTGTCTTATCTCCTCACCCAGGCAGACCCATGGCTATTTCTTTTTCTTCTGTCCCTGTTGTGTTCACTTTTTTTTTTTTTTTGGTGAGTTGGGGTTAAGTGACTTGCCCAGGGTCACACAGCTAGGAAGTGTTATGTGTCTGAGTCCAACTAGCTGGCCCATGTTCACTCTTTCTTGACGTTAATGAGTATCAGAGACAAAACAGACCATATCACAGCCTTTTGAGTTTCAAAAGGTCAGAAGAATAAGTAGAAATCCAGCAATGGAATCCATGGCAGACTAGTCTGTAGCTATAGCAGCCAAGGCCAGAGAAGAACCATCCCTGAGATGTGATCTACTTGACCTGTTCACTAGCAATGAATCAACCTGGCAGCCGAAACATTATGTTCTGTAAGCAAGGAAGCAACCTGACCATTGATGCAGCACCCAGAAGCAAACTTGGTTGGAGGGAATGCTTTACGGTAACCGCATTAATATGAGACCACTTTTCCTGAGACTGAATATAGGAAGAGGGTTTGCCCTGGTTTTGAAAGATATGTTTGCACTTCTATTCTTTTTTTTTTTATTAGGCAATTGGGGTTAAGTGACTTACCCAGGGCCACACAACTAGCAAAATGTCAAGTGTTTGGTGTGAGGCCGCATTTGAACTCAGGTCCTCCTGACTTCAGGGCCGGTGCTCTAACCACTGTGCTACCTAGCTGCCCCTCCTGCACTTCTGTTCTTACTATATGTTCTCAGCAAATATCCCTTTCAAAAGTTAATGAATATTAATTGCTCAAAAGTATATTGAGGCAGTAATTACTGGTTAGATGATTTTGAGAAAACATTAACTGGAGGTAATATTAAAGGGAATATTCTTCAATGGGAGGCTCATGAATGGTAGTTTGAGGGTAAGACATTCCCAAACCTCTCAAAGTTGCCGCTAAAATTCTGAAGGAAGCAGTAGTCATGTTCTAGGGACCACATCTACTAGTCTGAGTGTAGATTGGAAGAATGCATCCAGAACCCGTATGTGTTACATAAATATTTGCTAACCATCTCTTTAAGTATCTGTTCAAGAATTTTCACAGAATTTGAAGACAAGTTCACTGGCCAAAGTTTGTAGATTCTGAAAAATCTCCTATCTTTTGGTACCTCTTCTGCTTTCCATAACCTTTTAAATACCACTAACAATGACTTAGCAATCAATCTGCCAGTTCTATCACGACTGAAGGATGTAGTTCATATAAGCCAGGTGACTTGAATTTATTAAGGGCAGCTAGGTGCTCTTACTATCTTTCCTAACTTGTCTTAGATAAAAACTCCCTGTTAGTAATTCCTTCCTTCCTTACTTCCTTTCTCCTTCCTTCTTTTCTTTCTTTCTTTCTTTTCCTTCCTTCCTTCCTTCCTCCTTCCTTCTTTTCTTTCTTTCTTCTCCTTCTTTCCTTCCTTCCTTTCCTTCCTTCTTTCTTTCTTTCTTTTCTTTCCTTTTTTCTTTCTCTTCCTTCCTCTTTCTTTCCTTCCTTCTTTCTTTTCCTTCCTCTTTCTTTCTTTTCCTTCTTCTTCTTTCTTTCCTTCCTCCTTCCTTCCTTCCTTCTTCTCTTTCTTTCTTTCTTGTCATTCTTTCA
>NW_020954616.1:602436-602873 GCF_900497805.2 Vombatus ursinus | reverse complement strand
TGTGGAGAAAATTGAACCAAGAATAGAGTAATCCTATTTTCTCTGTTGTCAGTTATCATCATCCTGTTCACCCTGCCTTCTTCCCCCAAACCCAACAAGCAAATGGTGTCTCCTTCTTTGATCCTCCTATTTCTTCCCCACCCCATCCCTTTGTGTTTCCCTTAGCTTGCCTCAGCTTATTTTTGGTTTTAGTGTAGTATTTTCATAGCACTATGCCATGCCACACTCATTTTGTATTATCTAGCTTTGCTTCTATTTTCTGTTCATTTCTTTAAAAAGTCCAAGTTGATTGGTGAGTGACCTGGGCATCCAAAGTGGTCTCTTCAGACAAATTTCTTTTTTTCTCCTCACCAGCATTTTAAAGCTGGAAATGACCTTAGAGTTCATCTAGCTCAGGAGAGATCTAGCCTATCCTTGTCATTTTATGTGTGAGGAAA
>NW_020954616.1:602283-602395 GCF_900497805.2 Vombatus ursinus | reverse complement strand
TTGAAGCTTAAAAACATAAAAGGACTTGTCCAACATCAGATAGTTAGTAACAGAACTAAGTAAGATTCAAACCCAGGTCCTTTGACTATAAATCTAGCTCTCTTTCCACTCT
>NW_020954616.1:592138-602268 GCF_900497805.2 Vombatus ursinus | reverse complement strand
CTGAAGCTTAAAAACATAAAAGGACTTGTCCAACATCAGATAGTTAGTAACAGAAGAACTAAGTAAGATTCAAACCCAGGTCCTTTGACTATAAATCTAGCTCTCTTTCCACTCTCTCTAAGTTCCCTTTTAGCTCTGATATAGTCTATACTTCCACGTATCTCATTTCAGATTGCTGAGCTGCTTCTAACTTTCCAGGTGACATTAATCTTGGGAATACTGTTCTCATCTGTTCAGTATTCTGTCTGGAATGTGTGTCCCCCTTCAAAAAAAAAAAGAAGGTACTGATCATATTCTTTTCCCAAGATCTTGGCAGCAGTGATCCTCTCATTTCACAGACTGGAAAACCAAGGCCTGAAAGGAAGGATTCTCTGGTGATCTTATCCTTCAAAATCATTTTGTAGTACTTGGACACCCTCCACATATGGGCTTCAAGAGAAGTTCTTTCAGTTATAAGGCATTCTGTGGGGCAGCACTGTAGAAATACAGAATATTCCCAAAGTCTTAGTTCATGCTTAAGCTATTAAAGCTAAGACTTTTGGAAAATATTGTAAAACTAGGGTCCCAGATGTATAGGCAAATCAAAATTTAAGAACGGCCTAATGCTTTGTTGAATTTATTAGAGCTTTACATTTTTTTTAATTTTTAAAAACTATTCATTGTGGATCAAGGCTAAATAGTCTATGTTCAAAAGTTGGCATACACAGAAAATGCTGACAATTTTTATTTTATGACCACACACAATAGGACTTGTTCTCATAATTTTCTATTGTATGATCCTTTGCAATTTGTAACACTTTTATCTCATTTTGGAGTCCTTGAAACTATATGTTGTGTATTTGTATCCATCACAAAATCAACTTCAACTTGTTTTTCCTTTCTTTTAGAGAAACACCCTGTTCTTGATTTGTAACTTTAATGCAAGCTTTGTAGTTGGAGATAATTGCTAAGAATTTCCTAGCAGCCCCTTGGAATAGTCATTAAATTCCAGGTTTCCTATTCCAAGCCAGAATACTTGATTGAAAGAAAGTGACCTATGCATCAGGCAATTGTCCTTCAAGCAGCTGTTTAACATAACTATATTGTTTCTTGTGGTATATGGGGTGTTCAGGGAGGACTAGCACCTCTGGTGCAAGGCCTTGCTGAGTCCTTTTCAGGGCTGCTTATTCACCTTTGGTGTCTACCTGGCATTCAACTCCTACCTGTGGCTCCAAGAAACTGTAGCATGTGCAGTGAGTGGCCATGTCCTGATAAACTGTTTTAGCAGATGGGATAAACCAGGTTGACTGTAACCTGTGGGCCTCAAATCTGTCAGTGAGTTGGGGGTGTCTACTGCAGGCATGTGAAGACATCCCCTGGGGGAATGGGCAGATGTAAACAATTTGTTCAAACAGTCATGAAGGTGGCTGAAGCAGCCCCTGTGGAGTGCTTAGAGTTTGGTCAGACATCTAAGATGTCAAAGTTGTTCTCTGGATCCCAGGCCATCGCCAATTGTCCTTACTTTTGTCTTGCCACTGGACTTTGTTGACTTGAAGAGAGAGTGAGACTGTTGACTTTGTGCAACTCTGCCTATTAAATCTAATTCATGCACAAGTCAAGACATTACCCCATAATGTCATTGGTCTTCTTTGAAAATGAAGGACAAACAACAACAACAACAGATGAGGAAGTGAGACAAACAGGGTTAAATGACTTGCCCAGGGTCACACAGCTAGTAAGTGTCTGAGGCTGGATTTGAACTCATGAAGATGAATCTTCTTAACTCCAGGCCCAGCACTATATCCACTGCCCCACCCAACTTCCCCATAGAATAAGTATATTAACATATTAGCAAAGAGGCATAATACAGCAAGAAAACACATTGCATAGTAAACATATGTTACATGCAATGCATAGCAACATATATAAGCTAATAGAGAGAATACGTTATATTACATGTATATATGGCTACATGAGTAATAGTAAGAATAATGTGAATATCAGAGACTTCTCCAAATACAGGCCAGTTAAATGTTTACTAATTTTACATAAAGACTTCACAACTTGTGTTGTCAAAAACATCTATGAACACTGAGCAATGTACACCCTCACCCCTATATATTTGATGAGAAGCAAAAAAGGTGTGCTAAAAAGTTCCAGGAGGTATAAAGAGAAACTCATTATTGATTTAGTAATTATTAAACAAGCCACTTGAAAGTACCATGATTTAAGTTGCTGATACTGATTATTGCAAAACCTTTGACTCACTTTCATACTAAAGTCATAGTCATAGTCATAAAATACCAATTGATAAAATAGATGCAAGGACAATAACACTAGATCAGTGGTCTCCAAGGTGGAGACTCCAACCCCCTGGGAGGTAAGAAAATGACCCCAAGGGATGTGTGATCAATCAGAGAGAGGGTGGGAAGATGGGTTTCACTTTGTACATGATAGCCAGTCATGGTGCTTGCCTCTAACACAATCCCACCCATCCTTCATCCATTATCACCCAATCCCCCTGAACTCCTCAATCTACCCCCCTCCCTCTCCACCAAAAAAAAAAGAAAAGAAAAAAAAAATCCCAAATTTTCAAACTATTATACACTGGGTATTTGACTCCTCAGGGTAATTATAACATAATTTTTATCTGTCCATCTAGCTCTACATCCGTGCAGGTAACATTAAGGAAAATACCCATTCCTACTGCTCATACCACTTTCTCCCTCCCAGATTGTCTTGTAGCTGTAGCAAATGTCTCTTGGAGAAGGGGCTCTGCACTCAAGAGTGGTGATCAGTAAGCAAGACACACTTCCCTCTGCCCCCTTTTATTTTTATTTTATTTTTGAGTTAATCACACAGGATGGGCCGACACGGATGGTTTGCAATCTGCATAATATCTCATTATATTATCTTTCTCCCCAAACCTACCCTATTTCTGTCGCCATTATCCTTTCGGTACTTAGGTTCTCTGACTCATAAATCATCTTCAACTCCTCACTCACTCACCCTGAATATCCAAATAGTTGTTGAATACTGGTTGTTTCTCTCTCCACAACATCTCTCCTATCTATCACTTTCTCTATCCTCATCAGGCCACCACCTTAGTTCAGGCTCAGTAAACTACAGGGGCTCTCTAGTGTCTCCAGGAGCAATTAAATTCCTTTGTCTGGCCTTTAAAGTCCTTTACAACCTGACCCTAACCTATCTTTCTAGTCTTATTTTCTGTTACTCCCTTTTCTGCACTCTACAATCCAGCCAAACTGGTCTTCTTGTTGTTTCTCACTTTTTCAAAAATGTAGCTAAAATAATTGAACATGAATATGAAATTCAGATTTGACACCATCCACATAAACAAGAATAGATTTACATTGAAAATTTTCTGCCGAAAGGAAACCAGAGGCTTGCTTGTTGCTGTTGAATTGTATAAAGTGAGTATCTACACACAGAGAAACATGACTCCTGCTAAGAAGCTGTTATAGTCACAAATTTTTATGAACTATTATTTGACGGCTGCACCGTTTCTCTTTCCAAAACAGAATAAAAAAGTTCACTTGAGGGGCAGCTAGGTGGCGCAGTGAATAGAGCACCGGCCCTGAAGTCAGGAGGACCTGAATTCAAATTCGACCTCCGACCAAACACTTGACACTTACTAGCTGTGTGACCCTGGGCAAGTCACTTAACCCCAATTGCCTAAAAATAAAAAAAAAAAATTTTAAAAAAGTTCATTTGCTTAGCTAGCTACATTGATAAAATTTACTGAATAAATATTAATTACTTAAGAGCAATTTTTATTTACAGGACTTCCCTGTTGCCCAGGGGGGTTTTTTAAATTATGAAGCATCATATTGTTCTCGGTAAAATATTAATTAATTATATAGATAGACATAATCTATATAATTATTATTAGTGTTATTATTAATAATATTTTAGTGAGAGAACAGCTTTTTTGTACTCTTAATAAATAACAGAAATTTTAAAATATGATTTTTTCACATTAATCTCATCCTTTAAAATGTCTATTTTGTGTATGTTTTATAATTTACATCTATTATGGGTGCATATTAAAACATTTTTTGCTGATAAAAATGCTTCATAAAAAAAATTTAGAAAGCACTATGCTAGAATATTTGATGTCTACATGGAAAACTGTTCTCGATTTCAAATGTGTACTGACACAACACTATTAAGAACAAGTGATATAAAACTTGGGCATTTTCTAGTTGGACAGGTAAGTCCATTATGGTTCTGCTTAGTCCTGAGTGCATTATCATCACTTAAATAGAACTGAATAAGATTTCAAAGAAGTCAGACCAAAACATCATATTAGTCACCTATGTACATGTATGACATCAAGCTAAGAGTGTTTGTGTTAAGAAACTGACTTGGGTTTTTAAGTCAAAGCTCAAGAGGAAGAATTAGAGCAATTAAGAACTATCTAATTCAAGTCTTGGTACTATAAATTGAATAATAACAGATTTAGAAGGTGTAAAAAACTTCTACAATGTTAATAAAGCATGACAGTCATTACTGCAAAGCAGGTATAGGGATGAATAAAACTTCTCTTCAAAAAAGAGCAGGAGAACTGGCAGATATTCTCAGAACACATAATAAACAAGTTAACATTTACATAAACACTTTTGGAACAAAACATACCTCACCTTAGAAAGCAATAATAAAATCTGGCAACAGACATATACTATTAGTTTTGTCAAATGTAACCAAACATGGTATATCTCTAGATGAAGCCTATGAAATGGCTAAGATCCAAGAATGGAATCAAAAGCCCCTTCTTGAGTGAGTGACATTGATATGAACCCAATTCAACATAAAACAGATGACTGAATCATGCAGATTTCTGTATAGAAATGGAGGAGTTTATGGAGGATAATTATTCAGGAATAAGTCATAGCCACCAGAAATTAAAGACAGATTATCCTTAAAGATCCTGGACTTCTTGATCAATTCTTGCTATGGAATAAAGTGGTAGAAACTGTGCAACATATTACTCTATGAGGCAGGTATTTAGTATCTACCTAGATGCTAGAACCTTAGAAAACATGATCTAGTGGCTAGAATTATATAGCAAAGTTTGCTATGTTTTATAAACTAACGGAAGACAAGTTCTTGTATTACAAACGCAAATCCCCAAATATCACATTCAACAGATAGACCATACCACTATCAAAACATCATTACAAATAGAACTGTTGCCAATAGCTCCACAGATAAAGTATTGATTTATAAAAATTTAAGAAAAAAAGTTTTAATAGCTTTATCCATATTGAATACTCACAATCTCCAAACTATATGGAATAATACCTTTCAAAATATAGAAACTTAGAATGAGACATTAAAACAACAGGGGAACAAGATAAGGTATGTGTTATTCCTGTTATTTTACCTGCTCATGGGATTATCCCAATGGTATTCTAAGGGTGTCTATAGAGGATGAGCTTACACTCCAGTATTTTTATTCAATTACAAAAAGAAGTCATTTTGTCTACCTTGCAATAGTCCATAGAACATTAAATATACAAGAATAAATATAGCTTAGTGACTTACCCTTGGTTCATTTCTAGGTGAACTTCAAGAAAAAAGATAGAAAGAATGAGATACAGTGAGATAATAATAGTAATACATAATGGTGATAATAATGATATAACTGATATTGTATAAACTTTAATTGCTTTAAATGTGTTCTTCCCATTGAGTTTTGATTTCAGGATGCCAAATCTTTTGACATGCAAAACCACAACTTCCTCCTTGATAAGCTTTATGCTCAACATATTTTGCCTGGAGAAGCCAAAGTATTTGAAAGTATCACATTCATCCATTGGTTCAATTTGACCTCTGAATTCAAGTGTGCAGATTTCAGATTCCATTTTTCTTGGTTTACTTGAAGAATTTCACATTCATCTAGTTCAAGGGACATTTTGATACTATTAAAGAAACATTTCATAAGATAGAGAAGTTATGAAATTTTTTTGTGTATAAAGCCCTATAACATTATGGTCATCCTTGTACATCAAATGATTAATATGATGTTTTGATACTTTTTTATTTGAAAGCTTCAATGAGTAGGAAAAAAGAATGAAAGAAAGGAGAGGAGTGCTTTTTACAGTGATTAGGAAGACGATAATGGATGAATGGGTATTCTATCAGGATGGAAGTTCCTTGAGGGCAGGGACTGTCTCACTTTTGTATTTGTCCCCTCAGTGTCTAGCAGAGTGCTTAGCAGGGGCTTAATACATGCTTGCTGATAATTGTTTGAAAGAGAAAGATGAAATACCCAAATTCCTAATTTTTCTATTTTTTTTAAATGTCAAGAAGAATAATCTTTGGACTAGAAAAGACAGAAAAAAATGGTTAAGAGGGAATTGAAACTCAGGATAAATAAGGAGATAATAAGAGAGTACCTACTTCCTTTTGATAAATCTAACACCCAGGCTCAAACAAATTCCATTCTGGGTTCTTGGAAGGAATGACAGATGTGATTATGGAGCCAACTTAAAAAGTTGTAGAAAAAGGGAGACATGCTTAAGAAGGGAAAAATATTGTCCCAATTTTCAATAAAGGGAATAGAGTAGAGTCTAATAGCTAAAGGCCTGTGAGTCTGACTTCTGTTACATTTGGAGATTATGGAGGACTGCAAGGTCAAATTGAGTCAATAGTGGGATATGGCAGCAAAGGAAATTATGACAATCTTGAGTTCCATTAAGAACCATAGATATGTCTAAGATTAGGGAAACGATGATCCTACTGTATGTTGCCCTAATTAAACCTTACCTGGAAGATTGTGTTCAATTCCGGACACCATGTCTTTGAATAAAGGGAGGAATTCTCTCATCTACAGAAACACCTATTTTACATTGGCATCAAGAGATGGAAAAGCAGGCATGTAAAAGGCAGGGAAAATTCATATATCTATACACATGGGCAGTCAATCAACAAGTAAGCATTTATTAAGTGCTTACTATGTGACAGTCACTGGGCTAAGTTCTAGAATACAAGGAAAAAGCAAAAACAGTCCTTACCTTCAAGGAGCTTATATTCTAATGGAGGAGACAACATATATAAATCAGAAAATAGAAGACAAATACAGAGTAGATGAAAGGTGACCTTAGAGGAGATGGCACTAGGAGGGAACCAGGAAAGGCCTCTTGGAGGACATGGTGCTTGAGCTGATTGTTAAAGGAAGCCAGAGATTCTAAGAGTCAGTGTTGGGTAGGGAAAGCATCAGAAACAGACAGTACAAAGGTATGAAGAAGGAGATAGAGAATCATGTCATCCCTCTACTTGATAAACTCCTGTAGCTCCTTATTACCTCCAGTATCAAATACAAAATCTTCTGTTTGGTGTTCAAACCCCTTTATAACCTAGCCTCCTCTTACCTTTCCAGTCTTCTTATACCTTACTCCCCACCATATACTCTTCAGTCCAGTGATGCTGGCCTCCTGTTTCATGAACAAGATACTCAATTTCTGGGCTCTGGGCATTTCCTGTCTCCTATGACTGAAATGCTCCCTCTTCTCATCTCTGCTTACTAGCTTCCTTGGATTCCTTTAAGTCCTAGCTAAAATCTCATTTTTTGACAGGAAGCCTTTCCTGATCCCCACTAATTTTAGTGTTTTCCCTCTGTTGATTACTTCCTTTTTATCCTGAATATAGCTTGTTTGAGCATATTTGTTTGCTTATTGTCTCCACCATTAAATTGTGAGTTCCTTGAGGGCAGGAACCATCTTTTGGCTCTTTTTGTACCCCCAAAACTTAGCACAGTGCCTGGTACATAGTAGGCACTTAGGAAATGTTTATTGACTGACTGACTATGTTTTCTCACAATCCATCGAGATTCTATTCTCCTTTTTAACTTCTCATGAACCAATATTCACGTATAGATTAAATGGACCCTTCTATAGGAAAACTAAACTAGTAATGGCAGCTTTAAACCTCCCTGAGCAGTTGAACACCTGCCACTTACATAGAGTGAGGTTGGGAATTTTTACTTCCTCTACCCAGCTTCTTACTCCTGGAAAGGACTACTCAAAACCTTTATTGGCAAGTGATTGACCCTCAGACATAAATTATCTCAAAGGTAAAGATGCCAGGTGCTTTTTATATTTGTGCACTACATTTGCCTCCCACTGCTTGGCTTGAACCTGCAGTGATGACCATTTGAATTCTTTCATGGGCTCTACCATGTCCTAGTAGATGGTGGGACAATGCCCTGGTAGATAAGATTGCTACTCTGTGTCAGAATTTGGTTTGGTGCGAGAATGACTATGGAGATGGAGATGCTTCCCAGGATTCCTTTGGCCAATGAGGTCATAAATCTGAAGGGTTTTCTGGGAGTGTTCACAGGGGATTTGGGAAAGGAGAAGAAAAGAGGAAGCCAGGTCAAGAAGGTGAGAAGGAGGGTCATTCTCTCTTTGAATTCCTTTTCCTCTCTACAGAAATATCTTCGTCTTTTATTTGGAGTTTGATTCTGGAGTGGTGGCTCACTTGTGGCCATGCTGGCAGACTGTAGCAGATTGAACGATGATTGGTGAGACCCCCTTGCCATAACTCTCTTCCTGCCTCTGAGTTGGGAAGGATAAGTCTCTAGTAACTGAACAACTCCAAGGGATCTTTCTGAGATCCCTTTGCCCTTCTCCCTATGAGGAGGTAAGAGCCAGGACAGGGGAAGCAGAGACCGTTTTTGGAGGAAGAAGCATTTTGCGTTGGCTGCTGTTGTTTCCAGTGACTATACCAGGTACAACACCTTTTATCAACCTCTCCCTGCTCTGGTGATTGTGTTGCCTATTTGCCTCTAAATAAAAGCCATCAGCAGCCACTAACCTTTGTTTTATGTTTGATCATATTTGTGGTGACAGAAATTTAAGGAAAGAGCAGCCTGGGTAAAAATAGTAGACACATTCATTTCCTTCTAGCAGGAGGGCTGGGGAGGCTCTGGCATAATGACTTCTTCTCTGGAACAACACAAACCTGGGTCAGCTTGCAATAGTTTTCCTTAGCCATTCTGAGGTGATAAGCAGTAGAAATAGTAAGCAGGGAGAGTGATTAATAACCTAAAGAGAATCAACCTAGACCTAGAAGAAGAGATAGTTTTTGATTGATTCATAGCCTGATATAGAGGGAAAACAGATAAATTTATCCCCAAGGACACCATAGTTCCCTACTGGAATCCTTTAGAGCTGTTTTCTTGAGTCTCCCTCCTACACTTGCATCCCTTTCGTCAGCATCATTGGTTGAAGATAATTATAGGGTATTGACGACTCTTATCCACTGACATCTATAACTGGTGTTTATTTTACCTTTTTTTTTTTATTGTTGTTCAGTTGTGTCTGACTCTTCATGGCCCCATTTGGAGTTTTCTTGGCAAAGATACTAGAATGGTTTGCCATTTCCTTCTCCTGGTCATTTTACACATGAGGAACTGAGGCAAACAGGTTTAACTGACTTGTTCAGGGTCACACGGCTAGTAAGTGGCAGAGGCCAGCTTTGAACTCAGGGAGATGAGTCTTCCTGATTCCAGGCCTGGTGCTCTGTGCACTATAGTGCCACCTAGCAGCCTTTACCTTATGTATAACGTAGGGGCACAGGACCATAGACAAGACAGTTCGACCTCAGAGTCAATCTAATCCAGCCTCATCATTTTACAGAATAGGTAACTGAGGCCTAGGAAAGCCTCACAGAGTAACCCTAGGTCAGGTACTGTCAAGGTCTATCATCCCAAAGGTCTCCAGCATGATTCTGTGGCATCTGGTTTGTATTTCATCTGGGCTGCCAGGGGCCATATTGGAAGTTTATGCACTGGCAGCCCCAACTCATGAATGCTCAGGAGTCAGAGGGACCTCATAGGTAGAAGACAGAGAGAGATGCAAAGCCTGCCTTTCCCTTTTGACGTCCTATTAAGATCATGATCTGGTGTGACCCTGATAGTCAATTCTTTATGATATCCAAACATTTTCCTCATCTCCTCTTCTGTCTTTCCTTGGGACCTAATAGAAGGTAAAAGGAAAAGCATTGGGCACTTGTTCCGTGTAAAGGGTTGCATCTGAAAGGGTACTAGTAAGTTCAACAATGACAGTGACCATAAGTGGGCAACCGAGATAGCGAAGTACCTTAAGATCATGACATATGACAATCAT
>NW_020954616.1:574728-592107 GCF_900497805.2 Vombatus ursinus | reverse complement strand
TGAAGGAATTAGGGATATTCAGCTTGGAGGACAAAAATCCTTAGGGAATGGGGGTGGAAATGGGACACAAATTCTGTCTTCAAATATCTGAAGGGCTGTCATGTGTAAAGAGACACTAGATTTTTATAGCCTGGATCCAGAAGGCAGAAATAGGAGAAAGGGTTAGACATTGCAGATAGGCAGGTTTTAGGTCAATGTAAGAAAAGCTTCTTAACAATTAGAGTTAACTAAAACTAGGATGTGCTGTCTGGAAGGTATTGGTTTCCCCCGTACTAGAAGTCTTCAAGAGAAAGTTCTATGGCCAGCTGTCTATTTTATTATTTTTTTAAAGAGTGCATTCTGGTTCAATTACAGATTAGATTAGATAGCCTTTGAGATCTCTTCCAACCCTGAGATTATCTTGTTTCCCAGGGAGCCAAGTAGAGTGTGGGCAGGGAGGCAGGAAGACCTAAATTCAAATCTGGTCTCAGACATTTACTAGCTGTGTGACTCTAGGTAAGTCTTTTGACTTTTGTCTGCCTTAGCTTCCTCAACTGTAAAATGGGGATAATAATAGCACCTACGTCCCAGGGTTGTTGTGAAGGTCAAATGAGATAAGATTTATAAAGTGCTTAGCACAGTGCCTGCTACATAGTAGGAAAGAGGTACTTGAACCTTTGGACATTGTAGGTGCTTATTGGCACATAGTAGGTGCTTAATCAGCACTTTTCCCTTCCTCCTTCCTAGGGAAATCTAAGCCTTATCTTTGGGCTTCAGTTTCTTCATCATCTTCATAAATCGAGTGTAAAGTGTGGATATGTAGAAGCCAAGGTGTGCCCCTATTTCTGCAGTGAAGAGGCAGGAGTCCTGGACTCCATATGGGAATTTATTAGAATGGGGACTGCTACCAGGAACTCTACTTTAGACTCACATCTCCAACTACTGTACATGATGAAATTCAATTTAATTTATTTAAACAAATATTTATTAAATGACTAATTGTTCAAGCTGCTGTGTTGGGCAATGAAAACTGAAATTAATTTGCATACTAGGCACTGTGCTAAACACTGGGAACACAAAGGCAGAAATAAAAGTTTTTGCTTTTAAGAAACATATTCTACTTCAGGGATACAATATGTACATAGATTAGTAAATGCAAATTAATTTCATAAGAGAGAAAATACCAATAGCTGGAAGGATCAAGAAAAGCTTTGAGTAGGTAGTTGTACCTGAACTGAGACTTGAAGGAAGCTAGGGATGATAATAGTAAGGGTATGGTTGGCTTGTATTCAGGTGTGTGACAGATAGTCTGAGGCAGGGCAAGGAGGGAGAAGAAAGAACGTTGTTTCTGGCTAGTAAGCCAATTTGGCTGGAAAGTAAAGTACATAACGGAGTATAAAGGGAGGCGCAAGCTAGACTGTGGAGGGCTTTAAATGCCAGGTTGAGGAGTTTGTGTTTTACCCTAGAAGCAATAGAGAGCCAGTGAAGATTTTTGAGCAGGGGAATCACATGGTCAGACTTGTGCTTTAGGAATATTAATTTGGCAGCTCTGTGAATGATGGCCTAGAAAAGGGAAAGCATGTAGGCAAGGAGGTTATTGCGATTTAAATGACAAATGATAAATACTTGGAGACTGACTCTCTCTCTCTCTCTCTCTGGACGTATGTATGTAAAGAGACAAATATGAGAAAGGTAGTGATGGTTGAATAGACAAAATTTAGCAATTGATTGGATTTGGAGAATGAGGGTGAGGGAAGATTCAAGGATTAATCAAATGTTCAGAAACTGGGGCAGTGGAAGGATGGTGGTACTTTCAACAAAAACAGGGAAATTTGGAAAAGGAGAGAATTAGGGAGAAAGATAGTAAGTTCCGCTTTTGACATGCTGAGTTTGGGATGACAACGGGAAATTCATGTGATCTCATTTACAAAATATATGAAGAATTGATTCAAATTTATAAGAACAATAAATAAATAAATAATAAGTAAATGTACACAAACAGGCAGGTTTTTAAAGGAAGGAATGTAAGCTATCAACAGTTATATCTAACAATTCTCCAAATCACTAATAATGAGAGAAACGTAATTTAAAACAACTCTTTGTTTCTACCTCATAGCGATCAGCTCAGCTAAAATGACAAAAAAAAAAAAAAAAAAGAGAAATTTACAGATGTTGGAGGGGCTGTGGGAAGATAGGTACATTAATGCATTCTTGGTGGAGCTGTGAATTGGTCCAGCCATTCTGAATAGTAGTTTGGAACTATTCCCCCAAAGTCACTAAACTATGGGTATTCTTTGACCTAAGAACTTTGGAATTGATTGTGTGACATGGGAGACATGGGCACAGGACTGCCCAGCATGGCATGCCCTCATTAGAGGAGGTGCTGTGTTCTGTGAGCAAAGCAAAATTGAAAGTAGTTCGAAAGAAGTGTGAGATGTGCAAATTTAGAGAAGCCATCCCAAATGTTCATATGGCCTATTTGTGCTCGACCAGTGGTAGAGCATTCCGAGCTTGTATTGGTTTGATCAGCTGCAGTCAGATACACTGTAACTTGACATTAGCATAGTGATGTCATTTTCGTCCTCGTAGAGAATGAAGGACAACAACCAGCAACCAGTGATAATATTGTTAGGCTTATACCCCAGAGGAAAAAAGACCCAAAGAAAAGGAGTCATTATGTATAAACATTGGTCATAGCTGTTTTTGTAGTGGCAAAGGCTTAAGGGGGAGGCTGTTCATCAATTGAGGAATAGTTAGACAAATTGTGGCATATAAATATAACGGAATATTATGCTATAAGAAATGGTAAAAGAGTGTGTTTCAGATAAACCTGGAAAAACTTATACTAATACAGAATGAGGTGAGCAGTGCCAGAAGAACAATTTATAAAGTAACAACAAAAACATACTGATAAATGCAATAACCAACTACTGTTCCAGAGTACCAAAGATAAGGCATGCTGCCCATCTCCTGACAGAAAGATGATGTACTTAAGATACAGAAAAATACATACATACATGTGCATATACATATGTATGTATGAATGTATATATGATGAGACCATTGTGGGAATTTGCTTTGCTTAAATATGTGTATTGGTTACAAGGGTTTTGTTTATCTTTTTTCTTTTTTTTTTCATTTGGAAAAAAGAGGTGAGGGTGGAGAGAGATTAAGGATAAAGTCCCCTTCCCCCCAAATGACAAAAGAATAGATGGAAGGACAGAAAGAATGACAGACAAGCAAGACATCTTTGAAAATTACATTTTGAATTTATTGTATTCTTGCAAAGCAAACTTAATATTATAGAAATTTGCAGTTTCATGTATAATCCTCTCTCACTCTAAAGGTTAATGGAAATATTTATCTTGGTGTTTATTAAGTTCCTATTTTTTTTACAATTAAAGATTAAATCAGAGAATAAGAGGATTGCCATGCAGTGGTGAAGACCAAGTTGATATTAGAAAAAGTAGATCCATAGTGGAGCTAGCCAGTAAGTTTATGTCTTTTCCTGGTAAAATTCAGCAGTACATGAGTTAGAATGAGATGGATATTGGGGCTAATTGAGAGTTGGGATTTGGCAAGGCATGAGCAGCAATAAGACAAGGAATTTAAGGATAAAGGACAGTGTATAGTTGAACCTATAAATTATAAAGTCAAAATTGTAAATGGAAGAAAGTGATTCTAGAGAAGGAATGATGAGCCAGGAGAAAAGAGATGGGTAGAGAGTTTGGAGGTCATAGGTTGAAGAATAGGTTTAAAAGAGTGAGGACAAGAGGAAAATGGAAACTAGAATTAGAGGTGATGATCAGAGAAGGATTTCAGAGTTATCAGTTATAAGAGTTATGCGAAATGGTAAAATTAAGATTATGGTTGGATTAAGTGGAGTGGAGATACACAGAGAGAATTGAAGACATTGGGTAATTGGAATGCTAAGGTATTTGAAGTGACAATGAAATGATTATTGAATTCTATCAGCATGAGGGCAGGGGTTAGGGTGGATGGGAAGGCTGTGAAAAGTGTACAGAACTCTGAGAAAGGAGAGAATGACTGGGAAGACAGCAGATGATGGCAAAAGATAAGAAGAGTGTGAGGTGAAGTGATGATGAAGGTAGGTGCGAGGGGACCTAGTTAACAATGGGGTGGGAGGTCCTAAAGAGCTAAGGAGGATATGGACTATACAGGGGTGGAGCTCAGCAGGATTATCATGAGAATGTAGGTAGAGGTAGGAGGGGGAAGGGATTTACTTCTTAGCTCTGAATCATAATGACAAGGGCAGCAGAAGTTGAGTTTGCTTGGCTTGGTGAAGGGGAACAACCAATTGATTAGGGATCTCCATGGTCCTGTTATGATGAGAACAGGTAGTGGTGTTCCCATGGCTGGTCACTTCAAACCTAGAGAGGACATAGGTGGTGGGAGTAGTCAGTAGGGATTTTTGTCCAGCAATCTGGGTCAGTAATAACTGGTGCTCAGTCTCAATCTGGACTGATGCTTTGTGCCAGCCGTATAACGTTATCTCAAATACACCCAGAAGATACTTCCCAAGTGGGGTGAGTACTTTCATTCCAATCGTTGGGTCTCCAAAGGCCAGTCCTTTCAGTATCTTTGGTAGCCAGAGAATCAGTATTATGCTCAGGACCTTAGATGGATACAGATCTCCATTGTAGGCCCATTAGTACTTCTGGTACTCTGAACTCCAGGACCTCAAATGTATAAGAATCCCCTTGGAACAAGCTCTCTCCTTCCCTTAACTCCTCAACATCTCCACTTAAATGCTCAAATGTCACTTCACATTCAACCTGTTGAAAACTGTGCTTAATATCTATCCCCCTCAACCTACTTTTCCTTCTGTATCCCAATTTGTATATGTGGCAGTGCCATTTGCCCATTGTCCTGTGTTTGCAACTTTGGAGCAAAGCCCCATTTTCTGTGTCTGGGTAAACTTTCTCAAAGTGTAACTGATCAGGGAGAGCAGATTGAAAAGATCCAGAAATGAACTTTTAGTTAGGTGAGATGAGAGAAGATATAGAGATTATGGAGCAGTGACCTCAGTAAGTAGAGACTCTAGCTCACAGTGAGACTGTTGGGGAGGGGAGTAGAAATATGGTAGCCTCTTATTTTAACTAATTATTTTTATTAATAGGATCACTAGAATAATATTGATTTTTTTTTAAAGATGGGCCTTTGTTTCAAAGAGAAGGTTGGGGTCATTAAGAGAACAGTACCAATTCTCCAGAGCAGTGCAGCCTTCCTTTCAGTTTAATTCTAGACCCAGTTCCTTGTCCATCCATAGAACCTAAGATAGACCAGCTTTATTTATCTGGTCCCAATTCTGTTGTCTGTGTTACTACCATTTGCCTATTCTCCCAAATTTGTAGCTTTGGAGCAGAGCCTTGAATAACATATCAGAGCATAACAAAATCTGGACAATAAGCATCCTTTGTTTTTGTTTTTTTTTTGTAGGCACTCGATAAAGTTTGACTTAAAATTGAATATTCCTTTCAAGAACTTTATACAATAATAACAACAATAATAAAGAAATTAAAGGTGAGATTTATAAAATTGCACATAAAAGAAAACCATTGAATTAATAAATAAAACTAGGAGCTGGTTTTAGAAAAAGAACAATAAATAGATAAACCATTGGTTAATATGATTTAAAAAAGATAGAGAAGAAAACCAAATCACCAGTATAAAAAAGTGAGAAGGGTGAATACACCACTAATGAAGATGAAATTAAAGCAATTATTAATAATTTTGCCCAATTATATGCCAGTAAATTTAACAATTTAAGTAAAATGGAATACTTACAAAAATATAAACTGCCCACATCAGCAAAAGAGGAAATAGAATATCTAAAAAACTTATTTTAGAAAAAGAAATTGAACAGGCCATAAATGAGTTTCCTAAGAAAAAAGCACCAGGACCAGATGGATTTACAAATAAACTCTACCAAACAATTGAAGATCAGCTAATTCCAATGTTAAATATATTATTTGGAATAATAGGCAAAGAAGGAGTCCTACCAAACTCATTTTATGGAATAAATATGGTGCTGATACCAAAACCAGGAAAAGAAGAAACAGAGAAAGAAAATTATACATCAATTTCACTAACGAATATTGATGCAAAAATCCTAAATAAAATACAAGGTAAGAGACTACAGCAATATATCATAAAAAGTATACATTATGACCAAGTGGGATTTATACCAGGAATGCAGGGCTGGTTCAATATAAGGAAAACTATTAACACAATTGATTATATCAATAACAAAAACACAAAAATCATATGATTACATCAATAGTTGTAGAAAAAGCTTTTGACAAAATACAACACTCATTCTTATTAAAAACACTGAAAAGCATAGGTATAAATGGATTTTTCCTTAAAATGGAAAGAAACATCTACCTAAAACCATCAGCAAGTATTATCTATAACAAGCATAAGCTAGAATCTTTCTCAATAAAATCAGGAGTGAAATAAAGATGCCTGTTATCACCAATATCATTCAGTATTGTACTAGAAATACTAGAAATAGCAATAAGAAAAGAAAAAAGACATCAAAGGAATCAGAATGTGAGATGAGGAAAGAAAACTTTCTCTTTTTGCAAAGGACATGATGATATATTTGGAAAATCCTAGTGATTCAACTAAAACATTAGTTGAAACAATGAATAGTTTTAGCAAAGTAGCGGGATGTAAAATAAACTCACATAAATCATCAGCATTTCTAAACATCACCAACAATGCCCAGCAAGAAGAGATAGTAAGAGAGCTTTAATTTAAAATAACCATAGACAACATAAAACATCTGGGAATATACCTGCCCAGACAAACCCATGAACTATATGAATGTAATTATAAAACATTTTTATACAAATAAAGTCAGATTTAAATAATTGAAGAAAAATTAATTGTTCATGAATGGGCAGAACCAATATAATAAAAATGACATCTACCTAAACTAATTTATGTATTCAGTGCCATCCCAATTACATGACCAAAAATTATTTTACTGAGGAAAAAAAAATAACAAAATTCATTTGGAAAAACAAAAGGTCAAGACTATCAAAGGAATTAATGAAAAAAAATGCAAAGGAAGGAGGTACCAGTACCAAACCTTAAACTGTATTATAAGGTGATAATTATTAAAACTGATACTGGCTAAGAAATAGAATGATGGACAAGTGGAATAGAGTAGGTATACAATACTCAGTAATAAATGATTATAGTAACCTTGATTTTGATAAATGTAAAGATTTCAGATTTTGGGATAAGAAATCACTATTTGGTCAAAATTGCTGGGAAAACTGGAAAGCAGCCTGGCAGAAACTAGGTATAGACCAATATCTTATACCATTTGCCAAGATAAGGTCAAAATGAATACATGATCTTGACATAAAGGGAGATTATCTTAAGCAAATTAGAAAAGCATGGGACATATTACCTGTCAGACTTATGGACAGGAGAAGAATTTATGAATAAGCAAGAGACAGAAAGCATTGTGAGATATAAAATGGATAATTTTAATTACATTAAAATAGAAAAGTTTAATATAAATAAAACCAATGTAGCCAAAATGAGAAGGAAAACAGAAAATTGGGAAAAATTTTTATAGATACTTTTTTGAATAAAGGTCTTATATCTCAAATTTATAGAGAATGGAGTCAAATGTGTAAGAATATGAGTCATTCTCCAATTGATAAATAGTCAAAGGATATGAACAGGCAGTTTTTGGAAGAAAAAATCAAAACTATATATAGTCACATTAACAATCATTATTGATTAGAAGAATGCAAATTAAAAGAATTTTGAGGTACCATCTCACACCTATCAGATTATATAAAATGGTAGAAAGGGAAAATAACAAATGTTGGAGGGGATGTGAAAAAATTGGGACACCAATACATTGTTGGTGGAACTGTGAACTGATTCAACCATTTTTGGAGAGCAATCTGGAATTATGCCCAAAGAGTTATAAAACTCTATATACCCTTTGACCCAGCAATACCACTATTAGGTCCGTTTCCCAAGGTGATCAGGGAAAAAGGAAAAGAACCTATATGTTCTAGAATATTTATAGTAGCTCTCCTTGTGGTGGCAAAGAACTAGAAATTGAGGGGATGGCCATCAATTGGGTAATGGCTAAATAAGTTGTGATATGTGATTGTGATGGAATGCTACTGTGCTGTAAGAAATGATGAGCAGGTTGATTTTTAGAAAAAACATGGAAAGACTTATATAAAATAATGTAGAGCAAAACAAGCAGAACCAAGAGAATGTTGTGTACAGTAATAGAAATATTGTTCAAAGAATGACTAAGATATTCTGAGTAATACGAGCATTCAAATCAACTACAAAGGACTTATGAAAGAAAATTCTATCCACCTCCAGAGAAAGAACTGATTTATGAAAGTATGTATTATATGGTTCCACATATATATCTGTATCAAATGTTGGCCTTCTCTAATGTGGATTTAGGAGGGAGGGAGGAGGCAACTCAAAATGTAACCAAAAAAAAATTTAAAAAATTTAAAAAAAAAGAATAATAGCTAGCACTTACATAACACTTTAAGGTTTGCAAAGTGCTCTACAAGTATTATCTCATTTTAGTCTCACAATGGCAATGGGAGGTAGTTGCTATAATTATTATTCCCATTTTACAGATGAGGAAACTGAAGCAGTCAGAAATTAAGTGATTTGTTTGTAAAAAGTGTCTTAGGTTAGATTTGAACTTGGCTCCTTGACTTCTGACATCCTGGTCCAGCTCTCTATCTACTGCCCCACCTAGCTACCTTTAAGAATATAACATGATATAGCACGTTATATTATGACACAATATAATACAATATAATAAATCTAATACAATATAATAATGTAACTTGATTGCCATTCAATAATTTTGTATTTATCCTTGTAAGAGATAATTGTAGAAACATATGACTAATGACTAATGTCTATGCCTTAATACTCTTTTTTTTTTTTTTTTTGGGTAGGCAATGGGGTTAAGTGTCTTGCCCAGAGTCACACAGCTAGTAAAAGTGTTATGTGTCTGAGGCCAGATTTGAACTCAGGTCCTCCTGAATCCAGGGCCAGTGCTTTATCCACTGTGCCACCTAGCTGCCCCCTTAATATCCTTTAATTAGATGTAGTGCAATTCATTTTATACTTTTTATATTAAATTTATATATAGATACACATATGGTTGGATGAATGAATTCTGCCTCTCTTTTAAAATAAATTAGAATTTCTCCCCCAAATGGACAACACTGTTTTTTTTTAACCTTTTTTCTCCATTCCTATTCAAACTTTTTAGTAATGCCATTGGTCAAGTGTCATTTCAAATAATTAAATCACTTAAACATAACTTTATCATGTGGCAATTTTAATAATGTTATGGCGGCTAGTGGACATGGAGAAAGGAAGACTTGAGCTTAAATCTTGCTTCAATGCACTTACTAGCAGTGTGATTCTGGGAAAGTCACTTAACCTTTCTCAGTCTCAGTTTTCTCATCTGTAAAATGGAGATAATAATGGCACTTACCTCCCAGGATTGTTGTGAGTATCAAATGAGACAATATTTGTAAAGTGCTTTGCAAGCTTTAAAGCATTCTGTATATGTTAGCTATATCTAGCACCACTTTAAGGAGAGGGAAGGATCCTGACAGATACATCTGGTGGAAACTTATGTCATTTTAAAATATAGAAAGTAATTATTGAAATTGGGATGGTTAAACTAGATGAATATTGAATAAGGGCTTGCCTTAGGTGTCATGGAGCGTGAAGAGGGCACAGTTGGACCAAGGCAAGAACTCAAGTTCCTGAGGCCTAATTTCTCCATAGGGAGAGTAGAACCCTACATTAGTTGTAGGGGTACTCAGCAGCTTGCTTTTTTTGGGCTTGAAATAATTCTCACAGCTACTTGTTTCCATTTCTCTTGGGCTCTGTCACAGCTATGCTGCTTGCAGTGAGCCCTCAATGGGTGGCCTTCTAGTAAATTCACCCAGTGCCATTTGCAATGTGTCCCTAAGCCGTGGGATTAAGGAACCTTTTTCCTTCTCTACTAATTTTCTGCTTTACAGTTTTGAGGCTGCCAAATCTAGCTTGGAGGCAAGCAAGGGTAATTTTGGAGGCTGGGGAATTTGCCAGTCTCAAAAAGCAGAGTAGCAGAAGTAGTTTCATAATTTAAAAAAAATATATAGTATTTGGATCTTATCATAGGGAGGCAGTGTGTTACAGTGGAAAGAATGCTCTATTTGGCATCAGACATATGGTAGATGCATAATAAATGCTTACTGACTGGTTGACTGAATCGCAGCTGTTCTACTTACTACCTACGTGACCTTGGGTAAGTCACTCAGCCTTTTGGGTTTCAGTTTTTTCACCTGTATTATTGGGAGAGTTTGGGGGAATGATTCTATAAGTGCTCTGAGTCCCTTTAAATTTTAGTACCAGATGTCAAAGCCCCCATGGTTCCACTCCTATCACAGCTCTGCCTTGGGATTATCTTTCCAGTAGAATGTAAGGTCCTTGAAGGAAGGGACCTTCCTTTTTATTTTTGTTTTTATATCCTCAGTACTTAGCACAGTGCCTTGCAAATAACGTATAATGTCGATTTAATTAAATCTTTGACTCATCTCATTCCTTTCCTTTACTTCTCATATCCAATAATTTGCCAAGTCCTATTGATTTTTGCCTCCATGATATCTCTTTTCCCCCATATCGTATCTCTGGTATCCTTTCTCACTCTCTCTTCCCACTGCCACTGCTCTGATAGAGTTCTTTGTTACTAGTTATCTGGATAAGTTTTTCTGCTCTATTTTCCCCACTACAACCCCTCTTTCCAAATGTTGCCAGAATTTCTTTTTCCATATAAAACTCCTCTGTCCAAAACCCTTCAGTGTTTCCCTCTTGTAGAACCAGCGAAATTCTATTTCTTTTACTTGGTATGCAAGTTCTTCTACGATATACCATTCCACCTTTCTAGTTTTATTTCAAACTAGACTATTCTCCATTCCTCAAATATACCCTAAGCATTCTAACTTTGTGTCTTACTATGGAAGAAGTGTTGGATTTGGATTCAAAAGACCTGGGTTTGAAGCTCAGCTTTATTACCTGTATGTCCTTGGGCCAGTCCCTTATAAAGGGAAGGGTTGGACTGAAAGCCCTTTAAGATCCTTTCTAGCCTCCAAACTATGATTCTATAATCCTTTGGCCATGCTGTTTCCTATGCCTGAAATTCTTTTCTTCTCTTCACCACTTGAATTTCTATCCTTCCTTTAAAAGTCAACTTAAATGTTACCTCCTTCATGAAGCCTTCCTTGATTTATTTGTTCCATAATCACTTTTCCCATTAGATCGCATATAAATGCTATATGGCTATGTCTTAGGTCCCTACAGGCTCAGTTTTCTCTAGTTAATTAAAACAAGTTTTAATCTTATCCAGCTATCATTGTGTGTGTGTGTGTGTGTGTGTGTGTGTGTGTGTGTGAAATATGCAGCAATCTCCTCAGATTAGAGGGTGGGAAGAGGTGGTCCTGTGGGAGGCTTGAGGAGAGATAAGTCAGCTTCTATGGAGATTGGAATTAGGAAAGAGAATAATTACCTTGTTTCAGTGAGGGCCCATTTGATATTAGATAACATACATTTGTAATGGACTTAGTATAGTTTCACAATTTTTTCCCCCAATTCCATTTAGCAGCTCATGAATAGGAGGAAAGGAGGTAAATGTTGGGAGCAATTTAGAGTTTGGGTTTGGCAAGCTGTAATTGGTAATAGGTAAGGGATTCAAGAGCAGAGGACAGAGTAGAGTTGAGTTGATTCACAAAGGGGTCAAGATAGGGGAGGGAAGAGAGTGTAGGCAGTGCAAGGGTAATAGCCTGGAAAAGAACTAAGGGGTAGAGGTATTAGAGGTCACAGAGAGGATAAAGAGCAATGTTAGAGGTTTGTTAGGCAGAGGGAAAGCTGGAATGACCAAAGATTATTATCAGATAAAGGACTTTTGGACATGGAAATGGAATATGTGGATGATGGCAAAATTAAAGGCAGGATAATCTCTGTGTATGGCTGAGGTGGAATAGAGGAGTTGGTCATGAGAACTGATTAGATTGAAGAAATGGGAAGTTAGGGTGTGTGAGGGAGCATTTATATGTGAATTAAAATCTGGGGGCAGGAGTTTCCTCTGAAAGAAAGCCTGGAACTCACTGAAGAAGGAAGGAGAATATTTTGGATGATGAGGGGCCATTAGGCACTCTCCTACTTTCTCTCTACTAATATTAGGTATTAATTCTATATTATCTGTTTTTGTTCTCTCTTTTTTTTTCCAATCCAAATATTAGTCTTCTTGGTAGAGAAAAGAAAAACAATATAAAAGATGAGTCACTCTTTCTTCCTTCAATCACTTATTCTCATCATCTTAACCACCCCAAGCAGCAATGGTTCTATTCCTTCTTTGATATTCCTTTTCCCCCAGTGCAGCTAAAAACAAAACAGAAGACTTTTTCTCATTCTTAGCCATTATTTTTTTCCCCTCTGGAAACTTTCTTCTTTCTGATTTCAATATTTTCATCTATTGCTCCATCATTTACTGGCTCTTCCATCTTCACATTTTTAGCATTATCTGATGGCTGGTCAGTCAATTAACAAACATTTATTAAGTGCTTATTATATTCCAGGCATTTTGCTTTGCACTGGGCATGCAAAGAAAGACAAAACTTAATCCTTGCTCTCAAAGAGCTCATAGTCTAATGGGGAAGGCAACATGAAAACAGCTTAGTACAAACAAGACACATACAATCTTCAAAATTCTTTTTTGTGATATAATAATATTTTGAGGTCTTCAAAATTCTTCTTTTTTGTGATATAATAATATGTTGAGGTCTTTTATAAACTGATGAAGATTGAAATGAACAGAACAAGTATGACAACTTATACAATAACAATAACACTGTAAAAATAAACAACTTTGAAGGTCACAAGAACTATGTTCAATACAACGACCATTCCAAAGGACTGATTATGAAAAATGAGATAGAAGTTATAGATTTAGGGAGCAGATGAAATATATATATATACACACATATATATATATACACACATATATACACACAATGTGTATACATAATAAACATATACACACATATATGTACATATACACACAAGATATACACACTGTATATACATACATATACACACATATATATGTTTTGTGTGTATGTATACAACCAATGAGAGAATTTGTTTTGCTTGACTATGTATATTTGCTACAAGAAATTATTTTCCTTAAAAAAATAAGATGTAAGTGGGATGGACAAACAATAGATTTCTATTATTTTTTTTTAAATAGAGAGGAAGGGCATGCTAATGATGCAAAATGTTGCATGCAGTGTCAGACAAGGACACTATATTATTAGTTTTGCTCAATTGTTTTGCTTTATTACAAGAGAATTCCCATGAAATAGGATTATTCAGTGAATGTTTATAATGTGAAAACAAACATTAAGGGGGCCATGGGATGGGGTGGGGGTTGGTAAAAGCTTCTTGTAGAAGGTGTGATTTTAGGTGAGACTTGAAGAAAGCCAGGGAAGCCAGGAAGTAAAGATGAGAAAGGAGGCCATTGTATGGATGGGGAACAGCCAGTGAAAAAGAGAACGAATATATATGCATACAAACACATCCATCCATCCATCCACACACAAAAACACATATATACATACACAATTTTAGATGTATATGTACATGCATGTATGGATATATACATACATATATACATATATATACATACATGTATGTGTATATATAGGCATGTATCTATATATAAATGATATCCAGGTCGAGATGTGTAAGAGACAGTTGATGATAAAAAACTGAAGGCCAGGAGAGATGTTAGGACTGGATAAATAGATCTGATAATTTTTCTGCATGCAGATGATAATTGAATCCATGGGAGCTGATAAGAGATCACCATTTAAGACAGTAGAGAGGAAGAAGAAAAGAGTGCTCAAAAGCGAACCTTGGCAGGCACCAACCATGAATGGTAGAGATCCAGCAATGCCACTGAAACCTAGAGAGAAAAGAGTATCAAGAAGAGAATGATAGAAATGATAGCTTTTTCTCAGTTCCCATCCTATTAGTCTAAGAAGAGGGGCGAAGAGCTGTAGGTGCTAGGAGTAGCAATTAGAAGTGACAATAAGCAAACCTTCTAGGGAAAACAATCATTTCCATTTTAGTGCTATAACCCTTGATGATATTACAATCCAACTGTGTGTCAGAGGTAGGGAAGCATTGGTCTTGGATTTAGAGGACCTGGGTTCAAATCTTACATCTTATCCTTATGCTACCTTTGGAGTATAACTGTAGGATAACATAGTAATCATAATCATTCCTATTCCCCTCCCCACCACCTTAACACTCCTTTATGTGTTGTATTCCCTCAGAATGCTGACTCCTTGATGGCAGAAACTGTCTTGCTTGCTTGTATGTGTATCCTTAGCACCTAGCACAGTGCCTAGCCTGGGGTAAGTTCTTAACAGATGCTTTGTCTGTTGGTCTATTTATCTATCTCTCTTTCTAGTCCTCTTGCCTCACTGACCAAAATATCAACTATCAGTTGCCTCCTGCCAAAAGTCTTCTAGGAAGGTGAGAGGTCAATAAGAAATATTTTTAATGGCTTCAGAAGTCCGAGATTTGACTCCTGTTATAACAAATGACCCACTGGAAAGTATAGCTAAGCTTGGATCTATGGTACTAAAGATTTTCCAAACTTTTCAGGAATTGCCTGGGTCTGGTGGTGACCCTAAACTTTGGTAACCTTTCTAGCTTTGTACTGTGGGCCCCTCTCTCTAATTCTCCTGGCCAGGAGTTTGGGACAAATAGGCCATTCATTTCTCCCATTCCACCTGTAGAGCCTCAGTGACCCTCTATCAGCTTTAGGATCAAATATAAACTCTCCTGTTTGACATTTAAGGTCCTTCACAACTTGTCCCTTAAGTTCCTTTCCAGTCCTGTTGCATGTTTGTTTCCGTTCTGTACTCTATGATTCAGCCAAATTTGTCTTCTCTCTGTTCCTTACGCAGAGAACTCCATCTCCCATCACAAACCTTTATGCTTGCTTCCCCCTATGCAAGAGAGGTACCTTCTCCTCATAGAATCCCTCTCTTTCTTCAAGATACAGTGCAAGCATCATCTTCTACCTGAAATCTTTTCTGATCTCCTCTCCAACTGCCAGTGCCCTCCTTCTATAACTACCTTGTATTTAGCTCCCTTGTATTTTATTTTCTTAATATTTGTTCCCTATATACTTGCACTTCACTCTGTATGCTTAATTTTGCGGTGTATATATATGTATATGTGTACACACACGCATATATATATGTGTACTCCTGTATCTCTCCTTTAGAATGTAAGGTCCTTAAGAAGAGGGACCTTTCATTCTTGATTTGTGTCACCATCATCTAGTGCTTTGTTTGGCATATAGTAGACATTCAATAAATACTTGTTGATTGAGTGATTGGCTTCAATCTACTTTTTGCTCATTATTCCCTAGCCAAAATAGCCTTCTTGCTGTACCTCAGATAAGATGCTCAGTCCTCTGCTTCCTTGCCGTGGTACCTGCCGATCCCCATGGTTAAAATGCTTTTTAGACTCACTTTCCATCTTAGATTTCCTAGTGTCCTTCAAGACTTAGATGAAGTCCAACTTTTTGAGTCCTGTACTGATTCCCCAAAGCTAATAGTGTCTCTTCCATTACTTTTTCCTTATTTTGTGCATAACACACATATAGAAATATATGTGTGTATGTATGTATATATGTGTGTATATATGTATGTAACGTTATCGCCTCTGACTAGACTGTAAGCTCCTTGAGTTCAAGAGCTGTTTTCTCTCTTGTCTTTTTATCTGTTTGCTTGGCACACAGTAGGAGTTTAATAAATGCTTTTTAATTGACTGTCCTCCAAACCTAAAACATTACTTTATTGTCACTTCTACTACGTAGTGGCTGCTCCGTAATGCTTGTAGAATTCATCCATTCAATAGATAACTTGCTAAGCAGTTACTGAGTGTAGGCTACCATACAGTCATGGAGGAAGGAGGATCTGTAATTTCACAGCCATAGAATTCCCTCTAACTTGATTTACAGTCTTTCCTGAGAGTTGCCTAGAGAACTAAGAGGTTAAATGACTTGCCCAGGGTCACACGGTCAGTATCTGTCAAAGGCCAGACGAGAAACCGGAAAGACCTCTATCCACTACACCAGGCTTCAGGGGAGATAGAAAAATTTCCCTCCCCCATCTCAACTCAACCAGATACGTCCCAGTTTCTTCACCTCCCCTGCTTCCCCAGGGCGGGTTTCCCTTTGTAATTAATCTCGAAGCTCAAACCTAAGGGGAGAAGAAAGTGCTAATGAGGGAGCATCCCCCTACTCCCCGGGCTGGCTCAGCATGAACGCCGAGTAATTAATTTTTGGGGGGAGAGGGCAATCCCGGCACGCATGGGGAAGGGGGGAGCTCTTGCTATGGATCCCGGTGCAGACTGCCCTCTCTTCCCTAGCCACTGGGGGGTGGTGTATCGGTGTGAGAGAATTCCCGGCTTCTCAGATCCTTAGCTTTTTAAAACAGCTACGGGGCAAAGAGCGGGGAGCGTCCGTAGCATCCTCAGGGTTTGGGAGCTACGTCTCGGACGAGGCGGGAAGACATCCCCATCTCCAGTCCCCGGAGAGGCTGCCGGCTGAGCTGGGCGGGGGCCCGGGAATTCTGGTCCTGCCGTCTCACAGTTCCAGGACTGGGGTCGCGCACCCTCCACGACTACTTTCCAAGAACCCGAGGGCCTTGGAGAGCTAGGAGCAGAGGGGGCAGGGGGAGGGGAGGGGTGAGTAGCTTGGCTGGTCGGAGAACTGCGGCTCCGCAGACAATGGACGAGGCGGCGGGAGGGGCGGCGGCAACCGGAACAGCCTGGGAGGAGGTGCTGGCGAGTGAGCTCTCCCCCCGCTCCCCTCCCCTCTCCCCTCCCACTTCTCCCTCTTCCCCCTCCCCCCTATGTTCAGCCGGCTCCTGATGTGAATCCTGATCCCTGATTCCCTGATCCCCGATCCCGCCATGGGAGCCTGAAGAACCCCTCCTCCCCCCTCGACCCCCGCCCCCCGGGGCCCAGAGGGGGAAGAGGCTGCGGTCTGGGATAGAGCTAGGGGGTGACCAGGACCCAGAGCCCCCCGCGACCCCCCTCCCTCGCCCGCCCCCTCGCCAGCGCTGCCCGGGAGCGCGGAGTTCGCTCCGAGCGACCTGGAGCGCTGCGCTGCCATACAAAGGCTCCGGCTGGGCCGGGGCGGAACTGAGCGGACCGGGCCAGCTCGGGAGCGGCGGGTGAGTGCTGAGGCCGCGGGGGGCGCGGGCAAAGTTTGCAAAA
>NW_020954616.1:573109-574673 GCF_900497805.2 Vombatus ursinus | reverse complement strand
GTCCCGGGTGGGGGAAGGGGGGCTTGGGTTTTTTGGGGGGGTCTTGGGCTTCCCCGCCTCTGGCCCGTCCCTCCACCCTGCAGGGCCCCCCTAGTCGGGGAGGGGAAGGGGCGCACGGGGGGGCGGGGCTCAGGCCTGGCAAGCCGGGGACTTTCCTGGGCCCGGGGCCGGGGCGGGGGCCTGAGAGGTCCCAGAGGGAGCTGTTTTCAGCCCGGGACCTGGAGTCTGGAGCGGGCGGGTGTAGAGGGGGATCTGGAGGTGTCTTTGAAGCTTGAGGAGGGGATCGGTGTGCGGGCGTGTCGCGTCTGGGGGGTTGCATGGAGTCCCGGGAGGGCGCTGGAGGGGCTGTAAAGGGGGAGCGGGTGTGGAGCTTGGAGAAGGGGACTGGCGAGGCTTTCTTGGGGGCCCGGAGGTCAGACCCTAGCAACCACCCCTCTTCCCTTTTCTCATGCTCCCCTCTTTGGAGGGCAAAGGGACCTGCCACTGTAAGAACTGTCGGGGGGGGGGCATGTGTGCCCTAGTCTGTCTTTGTGTTTGTGTTCGTGCACGCCTGTCCCTGCAGGTGTGTGCCTTCGTGTTTGGGGTGTGTAGGGGTTTCTTTCTAGCTACTAGCGTCTATATGGGGGCAGGGAGTGTCTGGAGTGTCCCTAGTGTTAGGGGATCTGTATGTGTGTCCTTGTATACTGAGGAAGGGAGATGTGTATAGTAGGAGAATGAGAATGTTTGTCTACATAGGTGCATGTATGTTGGTAAAGGTGTATGTATATCTTGGTAAGGGTTGTGTTTGCAGGCCCAAATATTGAGCAGGATGGGGGCGTGTGTCTTAGTGAAGGGTGTGTATAAGGAGGACCAGAGGTGTGTACGGAAGATAGTTGTTTTTATTTAAAGGGTCTGTGTACTTGTGTATGTGTGTACTACTGTGTTTTGAGATGTTTCATATGTATATCAGATGGGTGTGCCTTTAAGTGAGTGTCTGTCCCTGGTGATGGTGTGTGTATTGGGGAGGCGGGAGGTGTTATGCCCTCCCCATCTAGATAGGTGAGGTGGACTTGAAACTCTTGGCGGAAGGGTCTCCCCGTGACCCCTGGAGTGCGTGGACGATTTGGGAACAGTAACAGTAGGTTTATTGTTGGAAACAAGAATGGGGTGGGAATGGGTGGGCAGCCTTTTGTGGGTCAGGCAGGGCTTGCTAGTGGCTGGTGTGTGTAAGTTGTGGCATGTTCTCATCAAAACTCTTTTCTACATCCATGCCCAAGGGGAAGTTGGTAGAAAGTGGAGACCTTTATAGAGCTGGGGGGGAGGGGAGGGGCTGTAAGTAAGGGTCTGCGTTTGATTGAGTGTTTTTTTCAACCCTTACCAGAAGGACTAGGGGAGTCCAGACTCTTGGGTTCTCTTCCCAAGTTTAATGTCTTATCTGCTATGGCTTTTGGCCTTCCTCCAAGCACTTAACCTTTTTTCCCCCTCCACTTTGCCCACACTACTTTTCCCCAGGGTTAGTATTTCGCCACCCAGTTCTGCTCTTGGAACTTTAAGGCCTTTGTGGAGTTTTGGGATTCTGATACAG
>NW_020954616.1:570958-573069 GCF_900497805.2 Vombatus ursinus | reverse complement strand
GAAGTAGGAAAGAGGGAGAAGAATGGTTGGGGAGGTGATAGGGTAGTGATGAACTTAATCGACTAGGAAGCCAAGCTTTTGAGATTAAGATGAGAGATTTGGGAAAAGAGAACAGGATGATTGGAGGTAATGGAATGACTGGTTGCTTGTGGAGTACAATTCAGGGCCTCCCTTCTGCTCTCAGAAGAGCTGTTTAGGTTGAAGTCAAACTGGAGGGTGGAGGATGAAAGCTGGGTATGTAGGCATAAGATGGAAGCAGAGGATGTATGAGATGGTTCCACCTGAAAGTATGGGATGTGAGCGGAGGATATGGGCTGGGGCTGAGGAGAGGGAATAGGAGCTGAGGGTGTGGGGTAAAGATTTGGAATAGGAAGTAAGGGATGAGGTTGAAGATCTGAGATGATACTGAGGCCTGAGGGTTAAGGGTGTGGGATGAGGTTGAGGATATAGGATAGGGCAGAAGACATGAGATAGGGATAAAAGCAGAGTGTATGGATTTGAGCTGAGAGCTTAGGATCTACTTGGGGGTTGAGACCTGAGAGTATAGAAGCTGAGGATGTGGAATTAGGGTTAAGTATATGGGATGAAGGGTGATAGTGTGAGCTGAAGGATAGGAAGGGAACTGAGAGTTAGGACTGAGGGCTGAAGGATGTGGACTGGGGCTAAAATCTGTGAGTAGTTTGGGGAGGAGGGAAAAGGGAAGCGTACTGTTTACAAATCTGCTCTCATCTATTACTGTGGTGTGGGGACCCAGTTGCCCTACTCCCAAGTGGAAATGTTTCTCGTCAGGGCATATAATCTGCTTCTTCCTTCCGTGTTTGGGGCTAGGGAGGAAGTGGCTGGCCCAGGACCCCAAGAGACAGACTTTAATGGTAAGCCTGGCAAGGGAAGGGACCAAAGTTTAGGACAGGACTTACCTTTTAAAGCAGCATGTTCAAAGATTCATAGCATAACTACCTTTAGGCCAAGGGATTAGGGTTCCAGTCTAAATTAATAGGTGAGGCTCTTCTAGAAACAGAGGCACTCTTACTTAACTTAGTGAGCTCTGACCTTCCTAGATCGTACTTCATAGTGTCATTGTCCACAGGCTGTTCCCCAATCCCATTAGGATTCACTTGGTAGTCAAAGGGATCTTAGTCAGTAGACATCAATAATCAGAATACCAGAATACCAGAAGACTTTGATTGAAGAGTACCTCTTGCCATCTTTCTGGTTCTGCCCCCTCACATCCTCACACCAGTATGTATGTGATCTCTTGAATCTCATGGATAGGACACTTAGCTGGATAACTGTTTAGAAGAGCTGCTGTGAGCAAGTGGGAAAAATCTAGGACTTTCCTGTTCCCCCCAGGTGAGTTTCAGGAACTCAGACTACCCTAGCAGCTACTTTTGCCTTTGTTTTGTCATTCTACCCTTGACTTGTCCCCCTGTTATAAGATTAAATGGAGAAAGCCCTGAATAGGGAAATACAGAACCTGGGTTCTTGTTTTGGCTTAGCCTTTGATGTATCCTGTGATACTGTTCAAGTTTCTTTCTTTCCCTGGACCTCTGTTTCCCTTTCTATAAAATGGGACTAATGATACCTGTCACTCCTTATCCCTGGGGCTAGGAAGAGGATCATGATGAAAAAAGATGGGAGATACTGAATCTCTCCATGCTTTCAACCTCCTGTGAAGTCCACTTGATCTTGACCTGTTGCTTGATATGTTAGACTTGATACCTGATTTCTTTTTTGTGCCCTGGATTCTTGATTCCTTTCATGTCTTGTTTCATCTCTTGAATTTTCCTGGTCAGATTCCTCCTGTATCTAGCCTTCTTTTTAACTCCCTTCTCCTAACCCCGTCTTTGTCTGCCAGTGATGGTTTGTAAGGATGGTCCAACTAGCTGCCTGACTACCGAGTGAGTTACCCCCTTCGAGATGAGGTCTCCATACCAGATTGGGGGCAGGGCTGAAGACAGAGTGCTTATACTCCTGACTAGCAGTTTTGTTTTGACTGCATCTCATTCTTCTTTCTGTGTGGAGCTGGGAAGGCTCGGGGTAAATCTCCAACTGGGACTTGCCTGGGTTGCCATCTCCTCTGCCCAGCTCTTTGCAGATCTGGGACATAGACA
>NW_020954616.1:567869-570923 GCF_900497805.2 Vombatus ursinus | reverse complement strand
CCCTTTCTGTTGGACCCTATGAAAATGAAGACCTATACGACCTGATGCCCCTGGCGAGGCTCGTAATTACAGACTGAACACCTGGGAAAGGGTTTGGGAGAGTGGCTAGGCCAAGAATCTCTTAGTTATCAGGGTGGGGTAAGGAGAGGGGAGAGTGGGAAAGAGCTGGGGGCAGGGGTGGGGCAGGCATCTTGGGGCCCCCTTTGTCCTGTGGGGCCTCGGCAACTCAGACAAATGTGGCAGTTAGGTTGAAGGATAGACTGTGGGACATGTAAGGTGACTCAGGCCCTCTTCTTCCCTCATTATTAGGGAATGCCTTAGCTTCTGGAGAGGAGCACAGACTCTTCTGAGTCTTTATGGTGTTCAGTGGCCCTATGTATTATCTGACCTCTTAGGAGACAGAGAGGATCATAGGACTACAGGTTCATAGGTCTATGGCTGCAGGGGACCTTAGAAGTGGTATAGTATAGCCTCATTTTGCAGATGAGAAAACTGAGGCCCAGAGAGATGAAGTGACTTGTCCAGAATTACACAGGATGTACAAGTCAGAGCTGGAATTGCAATTCAGGTTCTGTGATTCCATGTTCAGTGTGCTTTTTGAACAGTATCCTTTCCGGAATTATAAGTATGAAGTTTCACAGACTCTGGGTGTAGTGCTAAATTTATCTGTCTAAACTTTGCCTTCATTTTCTCAAGAAGGATGGGGAATGATGAGGTCTCTAGGAACTCCAGAGGAAAAAGCGGTGAGTAGAAAAAAGATCTCAGTAGGGTCTCCCCTTCTTAAAAAGTATGGTGGACATGGCCTTTGTTAGGGAGGTGTTGGAGTCTGGGACCCATCGGAGCACAGGGCCTAAATTTGGAAAAAACTATCATGGTTTTGGATGAATTATATTGACTTCTTAGAGCCCTACTGTAGGAAAGCAGGAAGGAGGTGATCGGTGCTGTACTCTTAATGTTGAAGGAATATAGCATGGGAATATTAGCCAAAGGACTCTTCCCCACCATTATGTTAATCATCCCCTATTCTGCTTGCTGGAGGTGGGAGATCTAGAGGAAGACACTGCATATCCTTCTAGTCTCTTCCCAATTTCCAGTCTGATGGAACAGCTACCCTAGGCAGATTTCTCTATGGGAGATTGGTGGGGTGTGGGTGGGGAAATCACCTTTCATCTAGGATTGTTGCTTTTTGTGGTCTTTGTATCCACAGAGCTTCTTCGTGCAAGATAAACATTTTTAATATTATTGTCACTAGGGTATTCCTGTCACCACCATGCTGGAATTTTGGCTTGGGGATGTCTGATTCCCTCTCCAGGGGGCCATTGTATGTTATAGGGATGTGTGGTAATGGTTGACTGGGATGGTGGTATTCTATAATTGGGAATATGAAAAAACATCACTTTGCCACCCTCTCTACCCTCCAGTTACCCCCTCCTCCCCAAAAGACCTTTCATTTTGTTTGTGCTGACCCTGGATTCTCTGCTCTTTGTTATTTATTTATTTATTCTTAAGGGGGAAATTGGGGGTGGAGAGGGACAGGTGCAGAGACTGAGGTGTGAACAGAGGAACTTTAAAAACAACTGAGTGTGAATGGAGACACTCGTTTTCTCACCTGCTTAACTCCAGGAATGGCTCTGTGGGGAGAGGAGGGGTGCTAAAAATCTTTTATTAGAGTTAAAAGCTTTGGGTAGGGATGGGGTAATGAGAAAATGGGAGGGGCCTTCTCACTGGGGTCCTTTTTGAGTTGAGGGGGGATTTGCACCTATCTGTGTTTGCCAGTCTGCCAAGAAGGAGGAAGAGTCTGAGCTGGGGAGAAGACATGGTCAAAAGAAACCCAGGATGGCTTCTCTCTCCCCTGTATATGTATTAGACCCTCCTATCCCATTGTATCAGTATACCCTGCAATCCATTTAGGCCTGTTGTAGAACCCCTTCCCTCTCCCTTATGCACACACTTCTGCCCCTCCCACTTTTCCAGCCTCTTTTGAAAAATGTTCTGCATAAAACTAGATTCACCCCACACTGGTTTCTATTCCCCCCTCCCAATTATGCCCCTTCCCTCCTAATGCACAATTAGGTCTATCCCATTGCTTTTTACCTCCGTTACCCTCCAAGGTCTGCCTTTTCTGTATAGGTCCATCCCAGGTTAATAACTCTCACTTCCTCTTACACATATCAGCCCCATCCCATTCTCTCCTGCCCTTCTTTTAAGAAGGCCTATCCTATAAACCCTCCCCTCCTAGGTCTATCCCACACTCATTCTCAGGTGGTCACCTAAGTCCCCGCCTCTCCTTTGTCTTCTCTTCCCAGGGCCCCTCATATACACATAAAGGCCCCCCCTGTTGCTTCTCTAGCTTGCACGGCCAGGTAAGGGATGGGTTAATGGACTCTGGGAAACCTTCCTAGGGCATGACAAGCCAGACCTTGGTTTTGTTGAAGACATTGACGGAGCTGGATTGTGGGGGTGGGAGAGGGAGATAGGATTATTTGGAAAAGGAAGATTTTTTTTTTTTTTGGTTGGGGAGCACAGGGGAAGTTGGCCTCATCTATTGGAATCCAGGGCACACACTTCCTGTTATCCACATGTCTGTTCTTGCCCCTCCTCTCAGGTGTGTGTGGGGAATCCTTTGCCACTCTGGAGTTGTCAGGAAGCTAGCTGAAGCTTGTGATTTGGTGGGGATGCTAAATCCTGCCCTTGGAGGGAGAACCCAGGCATCCAGATTCTCTCTGCCAGCTCCACTGCCTCTTGCTCCCTCCCTCTAGCCCCTGCCTGGGACAGATGCCAATGAGATTACTCAGCCTATTCTCCCGCCCCCCTCCCCCTGTTCCCCCCCACTCCCCAAGTCTGCTGTTTCTGTGACTGGTTGTGGGAACAGTGGGAATGGGCCTGGGATAGACTGGGGAATGGAGGGTGGGGATGTGTGTGTGATCCTGGGAGCCAAGGTGGGGGTGGGGGTGGGGGTGAAGAGAGCAAAGCAGGTCTCTGCAGAGCCCGCTGGGCTGGGTGGGGTAGAGTGGAGCTGGGTGGAGCCAGCAGGAGCTTTTCCAGGTTTCTGAA
>NW_020954616.1:567232-567825 GCF_900497805.2 Vombatus ursinus | reverse complement strand
GGGAATAGCATATATAGACCTGAAGGACCCTTTTGCTTCTCTGCCCTTCTCACTTCCATGCATTGATGGCCCAGTGGTGAGAAGGCCTTTCTTCCATGAGCCCAAGCACAGGGCTTTTGACCAAGAAATAGCCTTTTCCCTTCTGTGGAGTCCAATGGAGAGGGATCCTTGATCTTTGCCTATCATCCCCCCACCCCCTCAGGACAGTGAGGATGGTGAGCTCATGTCTGAGGCTGCTGGAAGCTGCCCTGGGAGAGTGTCAGGTAAACAGGGTGGGGGAAAGGATACCTGATGCCAGCTTCCAGTGGACAACCTGTGGCTCTCTGAGCCCAGCCCCCATCCACCCCCTCTCTGTAATTTCTTCATCTCATAGTAACTCCACCTACTTTTCTGACCTCCCAGTCAGATGTGCCACCCAAAGGGGCAGTGCACATTTTCTCAGAGCTATTCTATTCTTCTCTGTGCCTTAGTTTTTCCTTTCTTGGGTAGAGAGTCACAGTGCACAGTCAGGGTAGGAGATGCCTTCTCTCCAGAGGGATGGATTTGTTATATTGTCAAAAGATTTCATGTCTACTTCTTTGTTAGGTAGAGAA
>NW_020954616.1:563733-567222 GCF_900497805.2 Vombatus ursinus | reverse complement strand
TAGGTCCTCAAGTGCTGCCCTTTGACTGAATCCAAACTTCACAGAACAAATCCCCTTAATAGAAAGATTTGTCCTGTAAAATTTGGACTCAGTCAAAAGACCGCACCCAAGGACCTAGGAGGCCACATGTGGTCTCATCGCCGAAGGTTCCCCACCCCTGCTTTGGGTTGATGCTCCAAGCCTTTCCTGATGAGAAGGACCTTGAAGAACCCAGGCTTCCCTCCATATCATGATGAGCTATAGAGAATGACTTCAGTGAGCGTCTGCTAATGACAACCCTGCGAGGTGGGTAGTACAGGTTTTATATTCCTCATTTGAGGTAAACTGAAGCCCAGAAAAATTAAGTCTCTGGTCCCATATCAGAGAATCTCAGATGTAGAAGGGATCCTTGAGCTCATCTGGTCTAATCCTTCCCTGACCAGGCTTATCTTCTACAAAATCCCTTACTGTGAAGTCTGGAGGTGTTTAAGACATATACTTAGCAGCTCGATCAGTGGCATGGCTAGGGTTGGAATCCAAGTTGTCTCATTCTAAATCCAGAGCTCTTTCTACTATACCACACAACTTTGTGAACTTGAGCGAGTCTCACCATCCCCAGGCCACTATTTTCTCCTTTGTCCATATTAAAGATGTTGGTCTGGATAATTTCTTAAGGCCTTTTTAACTCTTAACATTCTATTCTGTTGCCTCTGTTGTGTTTGCACATTTGGTTCAGTGGATCACTCAGAGCCTGAGAATTTAGATCCACAATTCCTTTGATAAAAACATATCCAACAACCCTTAGGGTAAAAGCAGTCCAGGAATGTAAAAGCAGGTAACAACAGCTAGGAAGTCAAAAGCAGTCTCAAGGAACTCCCTGGAGTCTTCTCCCCTGCCAAAATCTTAAAACAGTTTTGATATCCTCTGTGCCCAAGGCCTGGGCCCCAGATCCATCCACCTTGAGGCACAGTTATAATTTTTTTTCAGAGTTATTAAAAATTATTTGTGCATAATATTAAAAAGTTATTCAGGAGCAGCTATATCACTGATGCAGTTGGTAAAGAGCTGAACCTGGGATCAGGAAGACCTGAGTTCAAATTTAGACTCAGACACTTATTAGCTGAGTGACCTTGTAAAGTCACTTAACCTCTGTTTGCTTCTGTTTCTTCAACTGTAAAATGGAGATGATAATAATACCTATCTCCCAGGGTTGTTTTGAGAATCAAATGAGATAAAACACTTAGCACAGTGCTTGGAACATAGTAGGTGCTATATAAATGCTAGCTATTATTATTATTATTATGAATTATATTATGATTGTTATTATGTGAACTGTCCCAGATCTACCCAAACAACTTTTGACTCACAATCGCCCTGGTTGGTGATGTGTAAGTGTGGGGTAAACTTAAGTTTCCTCAGTTCTACTAGTTTCTCCTGGCCTGCAATATCTATGAACCTGCTGAGAACCAACTACAGTTAGACTAGAGTCTTAGGCAAAAAATAAAAATAAAAACAAAACCCTACTTCTCATAGTATCATAGATTTAGAACTGTCCTCCTTGCTGGATTTTAAGTAGAGACTCAGGGGAATTGTGATTTGTGCATAGTAAGGGGGATGTCACTTCTTTTCCAATGAAGTCAAGTCAACCACCAATGACCACCATGCTTCACCATAAGACCCAGAGCAGACCTAATCAGCATCCTGTTATTTGCTCATTTTGCATATTCAGGACATAGTGGAGATGCAGATCAATAATCCCCTGGCTGGTTGTCCCAGGCCCTGTGACTTCTAAGAGTTAATTATGAGCTTCAGAGATCAAAGTCTAGAAGTTTTGATATAGTGGAAGCAGGGATGGGGCTGCATCCTTCCACATTCTGCTCCTTTTCAAATCTCACTGGAGACATCAATGCAGAGTACACATCCATGATCTATAAAATGAGAATGTTGGACTATTAGCAAAATGTAGTTGAAAGAATGATGAATTTGGAGTTAGAAGACATAGGTTCAAACCCTGATTTTACCACTTAATAAGAGAGTGACCTCAGACAAGTCACTTTCAATTAAATTCAACAAGCATTTATTAAATGCTTGTTTCATGCCAGGTACTGCACTAGGTGCTTGTTATATACAGAGGCAAAAGTGAAAACAATCTCTGCCCTCAAGTGGCTTTTATTTTATCAAGAGGAAACAATATGTACAAAGATAAGTAAATACAAAATATAATTCTGGTGATGTTAGGGAAACACAAACTGGAGAGAAGGTCCTTGTAAAGGTGGCAGCAGTTGAGCTAGAGATTTAAAAAGGTAGAGAGGAGGAGGGAGAGAGTTCTGGATGTGGACTGGAGAGGGGTGGGCCCCAGAGGGTTTGAACACTGTGAATTGTAGGATAATGGGAAAGGCAAGTGGGTCAGTTTGACTGGAATGTAAAGTATATGAAGGGGAATAAACCTGGGATCTGTGTTGGGCTGAGGTTGTAAGGCTAGAACCAGGGATAAAGCTAGTTATTAGGGAAGGTGCGGGCACGCACACACGTGAATGTGTATGTATGTGTGTGTGCACACACAAATAAGCGTTTACATGTGTACATGTGTTTGTGGTGGGCAGAGTGTGGAGTCAGGTCCAAGCTCTGACCTGCTTGTTGGAATGTGTTTCATACATAGTTCTGTAGGAGGGGGCCTGATGGAATTATTTTGCTCATGCTAGAGCTTCCTAGAGCTAGGACTAAACTTTCCTAATCTCAAATGTATGGATTAATTTCTATTTAAAAACTACTCCACACCTCCACTTCCTATCCCAGAAGATTCTGCTTTGGACCCTTGTGTATCATAACTTTTATTTCTAGAAAGTCCTTCTACCTTCTTCCTGTTGCAATATCACCTCAGTTCCTCCATTCCTATCCTTCGTGGGGATTAGGAGTCATGGGGGCCCCTCTTTTGTAGTGATTCATAAAGAATGTCATAGGACTTTAGAGCTGGCATAGACTTTTGAGATCATTTAGCTTTAGCCCTCTTACTTTATATATGAGAAAACAAGACCATCAAGATGAATTGACTTGTCCAAAGGCACATGAGTAGTGAGCTGGGACTAGGATTTAGGTATCTGGAGTCCTAGGTTCCAGCCTTAACCTTTTCTCACAGAATAACCCTCGCCCCTTGAGCAATTTCCCTTAGTCCTGGCTTCTCTGACTTTCTATCCATGGCCTTCTGTAGCTTTGAATGCTGAGACTGGGCTGTGAATTGGACCAGAACTGGATGTAATTGAGAGAGATGTATCATGGTCCTAATCCTGATTCATTATACTTCTGTGTGCCTGCCCCCCTGTTGTGCTCTTGTGTGTGTACTGAGTGTACATGCACATGTGCCCTATATTTGTTTTGTCTTGGGGATCAGGTGGCCAAGCACTGTCCAATCTGAATGGCCCAATATGAATGGGGCAGGGTCCGTTACTCCATTGAGTTTTGGCCAGCACTGCCTGTATGCCTCCAGCCTCAAAGGCTGCTTTCCCTTCTTAG
>NW_020954616.1:554897-563687 GCF_900497805.2 Vombatus ursinus | reverse complement strand
TCTCGGGTGGGAGAGAGCTACAGCACTAGGTTTGTTTTTTTCTGGGGCCTTTGCTTCAATTGTTTCCTGGAGAAATCTGATCTCAGAGCCCAGACAAAAGCTGGGGCTAAAGGAGAAACCCCATTCTTTCCTCTAGTCCCTAACCTCTCCCCTACCCCATCCCCATAACCTCTCTCGCTTTAGATGCTGGGTATGGGTTCCAGGACCTGGCTGCCATCACCTAGGCAACAGGGGGCTTTGGTTGCTATGGTGATCAATGTGGGAGAAGCTGGGCAGCAGGGACAAAAGACCCCCCCCCCCCAACTCCCTCGGGATGAGGCTAAGACATTCCATTAATTTTATTTCTGAAAGACCTTTGGGGGGAGGGGGTCCCCCCTCTTTTTGTGAAGGGTCTTTTCCCTCCTTCTGGCCTTCTTTTAACCCCATATGGGCTGTTGAAAAGAATTAGTTTTTTTTTGGAGGGGAAGATAGGTTGGAGCTGGGATTGGAGTCCCAATTTATAGGCCCTCTCTTATCCCTCCGAGCTCCCTGCTCCGCCCCAAGCCCATAATTCCCTCCCCCTCTCCCTTTCAGCATTCCCACTTGTTGCTCTCTCTTGTCCCCACCCCCTTTCCTGAGAATCCTGCCTACCCTGGAGACACTGATGCCCAATCCCTGGGACTAACTTAAATAAGGAAGGATTCCTCCCCTTTCCTTTCTGTTGTGGCTGGGTTGGTAGTTGGATGTTTCGGGGAGCAGCTGGCTTGAGTCCCAGACTTTTGGATTCTGTCCTAGACTTTCAGTGACCTTTGGTGGGTGGTATTTGGGGCTTTCTAGGTACCCTGTCCTATTTTTTTGGGTGGAGGTTAATTAGTGCATGAGGGTAGTGGGGATGGTAGAAGAGAATGGAACTTGCTGTCTCTTTAAGAGTAGCTTGGGGAAGGAGGTGGATGCTTGAGCCTGTTCCCCAGGCAGGGGGTAGGGGTGGGTGGCTGGGAAGGGGCCTGTGGGCTGAACAGGCAAGAACAAAGGACTAGGGGGAGGGGGCTGCTGGTGGCTGGCCCTGTGTCTGTTTTTAAAATTTATCGGTGGGGATAACACAGCCCCATCAACCTCTCTTCTGCATGTGTTTGAAGTGACTTTTCTAGCCTGGGAGTATGTATGTGTATGTATCTGTCAGAGTGGGTAGGTATCTGGGCTAAAGTGTACTTCTGTCTATTTGAGTATGTCTGACTTTACTGACTCCGCCAAATCTTGGGGATTCAGTCTCTCTTTTTCCCTGGAGTCCCTGAGGAAGATCTGGGACTGGAATGTGCCTGTTCCCATAGCTGTGGCTCATCTAGCCTCACCTCTTAGGAGACCTGGATTGATCGATAACACAAATTTATTAAGTGTCTGCGGGGAAGTGTGTAGGAAGAAATGGGGAGGAGCTTCAGGTTTTATGCTCTAGTCAAACTGGTTTATTTTCAGCCCTTTAAATGTGCTCTAATTTCCCAGCTCCATACCTTTGTTTATACCTTTGCCTGTGTTTGGAATGCACCCTCCTCCCCCCCTTTGCCTGTTGCATTCCTATTTATTTTTAAAGTCTCAAATCAAATACTGCCTTTAAAATTTTTTTATTTTTAAATTTTCTTTATTTTATTTTAACTTTTCTTTTTTTTTCTTTTCTGTTTTTAACTATCTAGAGACCTGAAGTCTTCCCTTCTATAAGTAACATCCCCTCCTCAGTGCTTTGTCTCTTACTCCTGACAATGCGGTACTTATCATGTAATATTTTGTGTTAGCTTATTTTGTACCAAATTCTATGAGGGGGAGGATACGGTCTTGTTTAAGCTTTGTATCTTTTTCTTGTTCAGTAGAGGGGTAATAAATACTTGTTGAAATGAATTGAATCAGACTTTTTTTTTAATGTATAGACTGGAGCTTTGTATAGAGTATTGTCTATTGGAAAATCTTCAGTGACTCATGTCTACATTTTATATCCTGTCAGTTACCAAGCCCTGCAGATCCGAGATTCCTCACAATTCTCCTTATCTCAGGTTCCCACTCTAGTACAGGCTGTCTTTCATATTAGAGAGCTCTGATGATGAGGCACTTTGATTTGAGCTTTAAAAGTTGGGTAAAGCCAAGACTTTCCAAGCACTGAGAACCATGTGATCAAAGGCAGAGAGGTAGGTGGGAGAATGCAGGAGGGTCTTGTGTGGTTGTGGCTAACCTAAAATTTATGGAGGGGAATAAGGTGAGATAATGCTTCAAATGTAAGAAGTTCCAGATATTGAAGTTCTTGAGTGCTAGACAAAGGCATTGAACTTTACTTGGTGATGGTAAGGGAGCCACTGAAGATTTTTTTTTTTTAAGTAGGGGAGTAACATGAAGAGATTCTCTTCATAAAATCAGCCAATGTTAGGTTCTCCCTTCATGTCTTATGGGGGCCATGATGAGAATGAGTGCTAAGGTAGGGGCCATTTTTAAAGTTTGTCTACATACCAGGGATGGCCCAAGCTGTGGGCCCAGTTGTGAGATGCTCATGTGGATTGAGTCCATCTAGGGGACAATGGAAGGAGAGATGCACCCTAAAAATGTTTAGCTAGAGGTCTTTCTTTTTTTTTTAATAATAGTTTATTTTTCCCAATTACATGCTAAAACAGTTTTTTAAACTTAAAACAATTTTTTTGAGTTCCACATTCTGTCTCTTCCTCCTTCCCTTCCCTCTCCCCTCTCTGAGACTAACCAGAGGTCTTTCTGATAAAGTTCAGCATCCTTCACCATAACATCTGAATTAGGGGCTTCCTGGGAGGCTTCCTTGGAGGCTACTTGCTGGCACCTAGGGCAGGAAGTACAGGCATCTTCTCGTCCTCTGGGATTTCTTCTGTGGAATATAACAATATGTCCATCAGTTTAGATTTTGATTTTCTCTGAAACTTTTGCTTACAGCTCCTTGAATTCTCTCATTCAGGAACAAAGTCAGGACAGGGCATATAGAACTGAGAGTGATCTATATAGAGTTGGGAGGTAAGACCCTGAGAGTGAGTAAGATTGTCATGGGAGGGAAGAAGGCCAAGGACAGACCCTTGGGAACACTCACATTAAGGAGATAAAGAATAGGATGAGTAAAGGGCACAGAAAAAGAGCGGTTAGAGAGGCTTAGGAGAACTGTAGAGTGTGTGATATCTTTCAGACCAAAAAAGGAGAACATATCCAGTAGGAGGAAGTTACAAAACTGTCTAAAGCTAGAGAACGGTCAAGAGAATCAGGACTGAAAAAAAGACCATTGGTTCTAGAGAGTAGGAGATCTATGGTAACCTTTGCAAGAGCAGTTTTAGTATATAGAAATGTAAGCTAGGTAACAAGGGGTTAGGAGAAAGTGTGCAGTGAGGAAACAGAGGCTTCAGGTGTAGAGAACTTTTCCCAAAAGTTTAGTTTTGAAAGGGAGAAGAGAGATGGGATAATATCAAATGAGAATTTTTTTTCCTTGCTTGGGGGGACCTGAACATGTTTGTAAGCAGATGAGAAAGAGATAATGGAGAGGGAAAGATTGAGGGTTCAGGAGAGAATGGATAGCTTCTAGAGCTTGGTCCTAGAGTAGTTGGGAGAGATGAGCATCAAAGGCACAGGTAAAGGTTAAGAATCAGTGAGGCTTAGAAATATGGCTGGTTCTGTGACCAAAAGAGAGGGTGGGTGCTGATGTTGAGAAGTTTTGAAGACTGGAGGAATGCACGTTCTGAAAACAGTTGGTATGTAATATATGTTTGATGAATGATGAATGAATAAATGAGTAAAAGTGCTTGCCTTTCGGGAACTTAGGACAAAATTATTGATTGGGAGATAGTGAATTTTCCCTAGAAACCCATGTCTGTTTGGTCTGGAGAGAGAGAGGACTGAGTCACAATTCTGAAGATTAATTTTTAAAGAATCCAGAAATCCTAGGTTCTATTTAGGAAGTTACTTTGAACCCATGCTGAAAATGCATCACATCTTTGGTGAGTGGGCCATGGCAGACTGATTATGAGACCTAACGTAAGAGATAGGGGGCTTTCTTGGGTTTAATCCATACATCCATAATTTTTTGAACCTTTCTTCCTTCAATACATGCCACTGTCTTCTGTGAGTTGATTGCCCTCAATGGATCCCAGGTTGTTTCTGTGAAATGGGGTAAGTTTTAGTTTTCAAGAAAGATCAAAAGAAGAGATTATCTTTACTTACCTGAGCAGACAAGTTTCCTGATTTGGGGGCTGGGCAAGTATATAACACACTAGAATAGGTTTCTGAGAGGAGGACTACAGGGTTAAAAGCTAGAAGGAAATGCAATCTGGTCAACTGAGTCTCGGGAAAGTTAAATGATTTTCTTAAGGCTACACAGGTCATAACTGTATGCTTCAAATCCACTTCCTTTGAATATTTATTTATTTATTCCATTTGCAATATTTATTCCATTGCATCACACTGCCTTTTCCTTTGGTGATTCTTGAAACCAGACAATTCTCTTTGATCCAGGAGGATGGACAAGATGACCTAGTGGCTTAGTGGGGTCTCAGTCAGTGTATGATGTCTCATCCCAAACAGGAGCACCTGGAAGATCTCCTCTGTAGGGAATCTGTCTCCCATTTGGTCTCTATGCTGGGCATTCTCCAAGACAATTGCAAACACTGTCTCTTTTATGTCTCACTTGATAACGAAAACCAGGTCATCAAATGAAATTCTCGATATTGTTCTATTTTCAACCCGACATAGCTGCCAAATCTTACATTTCTCTCTCCACAGCAACTGTTGCATACGTCCATCCCTTCCTCTTCACTCATACATGAACCATCCTAATCTGGCTCTTATCACCTCTTAATTGCAAAAGCCTATTTGGTCTCCCTGATTCAAGTCACTCTTCTCTCCAATCCATCCTCTGCATAGCTACCAAAATGATTTTCCTAAAGTGCAGGTATGATCATGTCATCTCCCTGCTGAATAAATTTCAGTGGCTCCTTATTACATTTAGGATCAAATTTAAACTCCTCTGTTTGGCATTTAAATCTCTTCACAGCCTGCCCCCTTGTTCCCTTTCTAGTCTTTCTACATATTACTCCTTGGCTTACTTCAAGTCCCAGCTAAAATCCTACCTGCTACAGGAAGCCTTTCTCTATCCCTCTTAATTCTAGTGCCTCCCCTCAGTTGATGATTTCCAGTTTTAGACATGTTGAGTTTAAGATGTCTGTGGGATATTCAGTTTGAGATGTCATTTGGAGGCAGTTGGAGATGTAAGTCTGCAGGTCAGGAGAGAGATTAGGAATAGATGGAAGGATTCAGCAAATAGAGACAGTAGTGTAGGCTAGGATGGTAAGAAAAGGCTTTCTAGAATAGATGGTGCTTGAGCACAGCCTTAAAGAATGGATATGATAGGGATCAGTTGAGAGGAGGAAAGAAAGGTATTTCAAGAAATACGCCAATTACTATGTGAGAAGGGAAACAGACTAGATTAAATATGTGCGGGTGGCCACTGTCCCAGTCTATGGCAGTTGCTCAGACTTTCCCAGAAGAGGTAGATGGTCAGTGATGCTAGATCTGTAGGTTCTTAATTTTTTTTTTTTTGGCTAGGCAGCGGGGTTAAGTGACTTGCCCAGGGTCACACAGCTAGTAAGTGTTATGTATCTGAAGCGGGATTAGAACTCAGGTCCTCCTGAATCCAGGGTTGATGCTCTATTCACTGAGCCACCTAGTTGCCCCAGGTTCTTACTTATTAATGTGTTTTGATTAACATAAGGGAGGCCAGGAGGCCCAAAATGAGATACCTGTGTTTGGGCAGGATCATTTAAGGATGTACCTAAATGGATGGGGGCGATGAAAGATACAAGCAGGGAAATTTCTGGATTCTTGGCAAGCAATGAGCTTCTGGCTATGGCAAGAGGAGGGAGATTGTGGTTCTGCAAGAGTCTACTCTCTGGACTTGGCACATACAGGTTCATGACCGGCTTTATTCACTCCTTAAATCCCTTATACAACAAGGTAGCACAGGCATACCAAAAGATTTTTGTTTTTAATAGGGAGGGATGTGATCTGACTGTTTCCCTGGCCTCTGATGTCACTTGTGGGCAGCCACAGCAAATTAAATGAGTGATCCTCTCACTGTACTCTACCCTTGTCAGACCATTTCTGTAATCCTGTATTTATATAGTATTTTAGTCAATACATTTGACAAAAGAGGGTATGTCCAGAGGTAGTTTCGGAGGATTGGGAAGGCCCTGGAGTTCATGTAGCATGAGAATCTGTGGTAGAAGGAACTCGGGTGTTTAGCCTGCTGAGAAGACTTGGGAAGGTTTAGGTGGGTTAGGATGGCTATTTTCATTTGTTTGCAAGACTGCAATGTGGAAAAAAGGATTAGATTTATTTTTTTTTTTGCCCCAGAGGTAGAATTAAGAACAAAAAGATTGGCTAAGTGGCAGGAAGTTTTCAGCAGAGGATTCCTGATTTTAGGAGTGGAAGGATGAGAGGGAAAGGAAGGATTGGGGATGTTTGGGAAGGCAGGGATCCAGAAAAAGGACTGGGATGGGATGTGGTGGGTGCCGCAGCAGGGGAAAGGGGTCTGTCTAGAGTAGGAGTGGGCTGTGAATATGAGCCTTAAGGACCTTTCAAAGAACCACCATGAAAAACACAACAAAACAGCAATAAGAAGATCCAGATATTTTCTGGCCTACCATAACATTGTTCCTTCACTGGGTCATTTTTTTTTTTTGGGACCAGACCTATAATTTCATGGGTGTAGGAAATTTTCAGTGATGAAATCACTTCTCCAACCAATGCTTCTCTTTTGCTTAATGTTTTAGAGAGTTGCCTGGGGACACAGAGAAATTAAATGACATTTGTCATAAGCAAGACTTGAACTGAAGTCTTCCTAACTCCAAGACCGGCTATCTATTTACTACATTACCTACTTATCTCACCATGGGAAAAGTTTGGTCTTGTCCATTTTAGAGCTTCAAATTCTTTAGCCTCTTCGCGATCCTCCTACAGGAGGCAGCGTTCTGCAGTGATAGGAGTGATAGATCTGAAATCAGAGAATGTGGGTCCAAATCTGGCCTTTATCACTTTATAGCAGGGTGACCTTGGTTAAATCACTTAACCTCTGTGAATCTTCTCAGTTTTGCTTTTTGCTTTAAAGTGAAGAGGTTGGATAAAAATTCGGTCTCTGAAGGTCCCTTCCATCTCTGAATCTTTGCACCTATGATTTCTTTCATCAGTGACTCTATTGCTTCTCTCTCCTCTCCCCCACCTCCAAACAAACAACCAAAAAACAAACCCTCCTCAGGTCATTGATTTGTATGTGTACTAAATAGAGACACTGAGGAAATGAGACCCAGAGAAATGACTTTGGAGAACCCTTTGTGTAAGAGATACATGAGCAAGTATATGGGATGAGGGAAGAGTCTGAAGGGAGCTGGAGAATAGATGCTATCTGGTGCCTAAGAGTACTCGACCAGGAGTGTGCTAGAGCCAGCTCCTACCTGGGAAACAGATTATTAAGTTTTCAGTATGAGCATGTACACCTTGGAAAAACTACAAATCAAGGCTTCATTAATTCTTCTGTTGATTATCTAGACTCAAGAAAGTGATGGAGAAAGTCTTAATGCAGATTAAACTTAAAAGTATGTCTAGCCTACTTTTTTTTTTTTGGTGGAGAGCTGGTTGTTAAACATTTACTAGCACACTCCTGCTCTCTACCCATTGAATTGTAATTGAAATTACTTTGTATTTACTTTTCTGTGTCCATGTTGTATCTTCTGTGTAGAATGTAGGCTTCTAGAGGGCAAGTGCAATTTAATTTTTATTTTTAAAAAAAATAATTAATTTTTAGTTTTCAACATTTGCTTTTATAAGATTTTGAGTTCTAAAATCCCCCTCCCCACTCCCCCTTCCCCAAGACAGCATGCAATCTGATATGGGCTATACATGTATGATCATATTAAACTTATTTCCACATTAGTCATGTTGTAAAGAAGAATCAGAAGCAAAGGGAAAAAACCATGAGAAAGAGAACACAAAAAACAACCAAAAAGAGAGAAAATAGTATGCTTTGATCTGCATTCAGACTCCATAGTTCTTTCTCTGGATGTAGATAGTATTTTCCATCATGAGTCCTTTAGAATTGTCTTAGATCATTGTGTTGCTCAGAAAAGTTAAGTCTGTCGAAGTTGATCATTGCACAGTGTTGCTGTTACTGTGTTCAGTGTTCTCCTGGTTCTACTCACTTCACTCAGCATCAGTTCTTCCAAGTCTTTCCAGGTTTTTCTGATGTCTGCCTGCTCATTATTTCTTATAGCACAATAGTCCATTATATTCATAAAGCATAACTGGTTCAGCCATTCCTCAATTGTTGGGCATCCCCTCAATTTCCAATTCTTGGTCACCACAAAAAAAACTGCTATAAATATTTTTGTACATGTGGGTCCTTTTCCCTTTTTTATGATCTCTGGGGTAGAGACCTAGTAGTGGTCTTGCTGGATCAAAGGGTATGCACAGTTTTGTAGCCTTTGGATAATTTTTATTTTTCTATCACCGGTGTGTAGCATAGCACCTTGTACATAGTAAATGCTTAGTTCATTTTCATTAAAAGCAAATTAAATGAGTGATCCTCTCACTGTACTCTACCCTGGTCAGACCATTTCTGTAATCCTGTATTTATATAGTATTTTAGTCAATACATTTACAAAAGAGAGTATGTCCAGAGGTAGTTTCGGAGGATTGGGAAGGCCCTGGAGTTCATGTAACATGAGAATCTGTGGTAGAAGGAACTCGGGTGTTTAGCCTGCTGAGAAGACTTGGGAAGGT
>NW_020954616.1:552325-554790 GCF_900497805.2 Vombatus ursinus | reverse complement strand
ACAATTAAGTGGTCGGAAAGTGAAATGGGGAATTGGTGGTTTTGCCAGTCTTTCAAATGGAGGCTGTCTGAATGCCAGTGGTGGAGATGTTGAGGGTATTCCTCCTTTCATGTATGGATTGAACCGGATGGCCTCTGAGTTTCCATTAATTCTGTAATCCTCCCAGATCTTCACAGGAGTGGTGGAGTCATTAACACGGGTCATTATCTCCTGGGAATTCAGCCCTTTCTGGGTCATTCGTAAATGGGCAACATTGACCTGACACCCAGTACTGGGATCCTCCAGATAGGGCTTGATCCTCTTGGGCAGACTCTCCTGGCCCCTGTGCTCCATCCAGCCCTTGGTGCCTTGAGAACTTTTCCCATCTGGCGTACCTGAAGCTTTAACAGCCTTGTCAGAAAGTTGTTCTGGCTTTTTCCTTGAGGGGCAGGGTAAAGTGAGAGAGAAGGGGAGTGGAGTCACTGATGGAAAAAAAAAAACCATAGCATCATAGATTTAGAGCTGGAAGGGACCTTAACAATCGTTTAGTCTAACCCCTTCATTTTACATTGGGGAGGAAAACTCTGGAGGTTGAGAGTTGTGACTTGCTCAGTATTACACTATTAAGTGATCCTCCAGAGCTCCCTGATAGAGATGTGAGGTAGAATTGACAAGACTACTGGATTGGGGGTGTGTGTGGTGGGGAATGGGTGAAAAAGAGTGAAGAGTTGGGGAGGATACTGAGGTTATGAACCCCAGACTGAAAACATAATGGTGTCTCAACAGGAATGGGGAGGGAAGTTAGGAGGATGGGCTTAGTTGGAAATAGTACAAGATTTGTTTTGGACTTGTTGAGTTTGAGGTGCTTGTGGGACATCTAGGTGGAAATGACCAGCAAGCATTTGGTCATGTGATTTTGGAGCTGGGTTTTGTCTACACCTAGGTTGGGAGATTCTCCATGAATCTTAATCCTTCACAGGTTAGAAGTGATATTGAAGGTGGAAGGGCTCCATTCCCCACATAATCTGTTGTGCTGTTCTGTTTCAGTGGGAGAATCAATGAGTCAGTCAACAAGCATTTTTTAAAGGCTTACTATGTTCTAAGTATTGTGTTAAGCTCTGGAGAAACAAAGAAAGGCAAAAACATTGTCATTGTCTTCAAGGAGCTCAGGGTTCTAATGGGGGAAACAAATGTAAGCAACATGTGAACATATGAGATATAGATGGAGTAAATGGGGGGTAATCTTAGAAAAAAGATGCGAACCGTGGGAAGGACTTGGAAAGCCTTCTTAAAGGTTTAAAGGGGTTCAGCTTTGAATATCAGCTCTATCTGATCTAGGGTCATTCTTATTTCCTTATATCTCTCTAGGAGGAAAGGGTTGGGCATCCTTATACCCATTTTACAGATTAGGGTGGCTGTGAAACTAAGACCTGAGTAGTCTCTGACTTCTCTGAGCTCCCTGAGGGGAGGGATAGAAACTGGGGTTGGGGTCAGAAGCTTTGAGACCTGATTGCCTGTCTCCCATTCTCCATCTGTTTATCCTGAGCTCCTGGATGATGTACCCTTGCCATGTCTAACCCCATTCTCTTTCTGTCAGGAGTGCCGCTTAGTTTTCTCTGAGACGAGCCCACCCGCCCAGCAAAATAGAGTCCCTCAGGGTGACAGTTGACTTCCTGAAGGTGCCTCTTGGCCTGAAGAAGCCAGAGCTGAAGGAAGTGGTCTTGGGGCCCCCAAAGAGGCCCCAGCCCACGGCCCTGGAGCGCTACAAGGCAAGGCGCTCTGAGGCCATGGACACTGAGTCCCAGTACTCCGGTTACTCCTACAAGTCCGGCCACTCCCGAAGCTCCAGGAAGCATAGGTGGGTGTGATGGGTACTGATGGGAGAGCAGGGGAGAGAGAGGGGCCTCTGTTTGAAGTTGGGGAGGGGGCAGGAGATGAGGCAGCCTGTCAGAATGAGAGGGCAGGTGAGGGGAGGGTGGGCCTGAATGGGACATTTATTTTCTCCTCTCTGACTTTTTGTGTCTGCTCCCTTCCCTTTTTACCACAGGGACCGGAGGGACAGACATCGCTCCAAGAGCAGGGATGGAGGCCGAGGAGATAAATCAGTGACGATACAGGCCCCCGGGGAGCCCCTGCTGGACAATGAGTCAACCAGAGGGGATGAACGGGTGAGGAGCTGTGAGAAAGAGGTTCTATAATCACAGAATTTTGTAGCTAGAATTGTCCTTAGAGATCATCTGATTCAGCCCCCTCATTTTAAAGGTGAGGAAAGTGCAGTTAATTTGGAGTCGGCGCAGTAAATACTAGTTGTGTCAGATATACCGTGCTAAAGGCTGGGATTACAGAGAAAAAACAAAACAAAACAATCTCTAACCACAAGAAGAAGGTCAGCTAGGTAGTGCAGTGGATAAGAGTGCCAGGTCTGGAGTCAGGAAGGCCTGAGTTCAAATCAGGCCTCAGACACTTACTAGCTGTGTGACCCTGGG
>NW_020954616.1:539103-552288 GCF_900497805.2 Vombatus ursinus | reverse complement strand
CAAGCCACTTGACCCTATTTGCCTCAGTTTCCTCGTCTGTAAAATGAGCTGGAGAAGGAAATGGCAAACCACTCCAGTACCTTTGCCAAGAAAACCCCAAAGGGGGTCATTAGGAGATGGACATGAAATGAACCACAACCACAAAATGGTGTAGAGCAGTGGTGTCAAGTTGGGGGCCGCTAATATGCACATAAAGATCCCTGCCAGCTGCATATTGACTTAGAAAACCACATATTAACATTATCTATATTTTATTTATTTATTTATTTATTTATTAATGTGTTTTCCAATTATATTTTCATCTGGTTCCAACCCCCTCTTGGGAGTTGACACCTCTGGTGTAGTGGATAGAGTCCTGGCCTTGGAATCAGAAAAACTTGTTTTCACATCTTGCCTCAGGTGCCTCTAGCTGTGTGATCCTGGGCATTCTCTGAGCCTCAGTTTCCACATCTATAAAATGAGGCGGAGGATGGCCACTTAAGGTTTTTTCTAGCTATAAATCTGTGATCCTATGAAGTCATACATAACAATTATGAAGTCATTTTGGGGGGTAGGGCACTAGCAATCGGGGGATTGTGACAGGTCTCATGTAGGAGGTGGCACTTTGGTATCTGCTCACAGACGCTGGGACATAATCTACTCAGGCACAAATGCTACTCATAACCTTATGGATACTCCAGTTTGTCAGTGACCTCACACAAATGCCTGGATATACATATGAACTTTCAGGCATACATTTCCAAATTCATGTAAATAGAAACTCAGACATACATAGATAAACTCAGATATCCGCGTACTCTGTTAAGTACCACGGGCTAGCCATCCCTCTCTCCCCATCTATGTCTGTCTCCCTGTCTCTCTGTGTACTTCCCTACATATCTTACCCTCCTCTCCAGCTCTTTCTACTCATGACTCTCCCCAGTTTTCTACCCCTCAGTGTTCCCCCATCATTTCTATATTTCATCTGGGTTTCTGTCCCTAAGATTCTGCCTCCAATATCTTTATATTCTCTGTGTCTCTCTAGATTTGTCCCAGGGTCGTACATAATTGGTAAGAACTGGGACCTAAGTCTCCTGAGGCTCAGGTTGTTTGGAATCAGTAGGTAGGCAGGATAAGAAGGGAGGTCCTTTAGGGATCTACTATTTCTTTCTGGGTGGCCTTGGGTAAGTTACAGTCTCTCTGTCTCTGATCCTTATTTGTAAAGCGGTGATACTTGCATTTAGGGTTAACCCCAATTCATGGAAATGTTGTAAGAAAAATGCTCTGCAAACCTTAAGGTGGCAAATCAATGTTCCATCTCAGAGTCCCAAGCTAGGGTAGGTGGAAGAAATTTCTATAGCAATAAAAGCCATCAATTTAGGATTTAGAACTATATGGGTCATTAGGAGTAATCTAATCCAGCCTATTTGTTTTATACATGAGGAAACTGAGGCTCAGAAAGCTTGAGTCTTGGTTGAGGAGGAGAGCAAAGAGTCAAACCCAGGTATTTTGACTTCCAATCCAGTGCTTTTGGGTTGGTTTTTTTCCCCCTGCCTTGCACTACTTCCCTTTTTCATTGGGGACCTCAAAAGAATGGGTCCTGGCTGGGCATTGCAGTGGGGACCTGCCCCATTTTCCAGCACTGCTAGGCTAAGAAACTCCCATGGACCGGGGGGTGGGGTGGGGGGAAATCTGATGCCCTCTGCTGGCATTTTGTAGAATGACACTTTGATATGGTTCTTGAGTTCTATGGTGCTGGGAGCAGATGAAGGAAGTAGGAAGAAGAGGGCCAGAAAATCGGTGGATGAGGCTGGAAGGTAAAGACTAAAGTTCTTGGGGAGTCTATTTAATGATGACTACATGGCCTTTTGGCCTGCTGGCCTCATGGATTAGAGGTGGGTGTGTGAGGACATGCAAATACCTAATGTTTCTGTGTCCTGAGAATGGAGAAGGTAGCTATGAAATTGATGCATTTTGTCCCTTCCATTCCTGTGGGGGATCTTATGCTTCTAATTCCTCTTCCAAAGGAGGCTTTGAGACTGAGGTTCAGGGAGGTTAAGGGATTTTTCCCAAAGTCACAGAGATAGTAAATACCAAGAGTGAGGTTTGAACCCAGGTCTTCATGCTCTGTACCCAGTGATCTTTCCACCTCTACACTCCTCTACTCTACACCCCACTCCTCGCTGCCCCATCACATATCAACATCCTGCTGCTTTTGCAGGAGTGGAATTATCTTTTTACTTTTTGATAGAATCATAAGATTTCAGAGTTGGAAGAATCATAGAACAACCTTTACCTAAACACGATTCATTTGACCTTAACTTTTAATTAGTCACCAAATACCATAGCCCTTTCCTTCTTCATATCCCTCTGTCCATTCTTTTCCATTCAGGCTGTTACTGACTCTTTTTTATCACCTTATTCTGGGACTAATGTCATAACTTCCCAACTGGTCTCTCTGACTCAACACTGGGCAATTTCTGTCCTCTCAATCCATCTTGTGTCTCCCTTCCCCTCCTCCCCTCCAATCAGATTAATCTTCCAAAAATATTGCTTTTGCAGTCACTCCCCTGCCCTTAAACCTGCAATGGCTCCCCCTGCCTATAGGTTTGTTAGTTTTTTTTTTTTTATGTCTATTTGTGTTTTGTCAGGTCAGGAGTTCAGAGTAATGAGAAGAGCCCTGGTTTTGGATTTGGCTTCTTTAGCCTGATATTCAGGGTCCTTTACATTCTGTTTCAAATCTGTTTTAAAACTCCAGATTGATCTACACCCTGTGCCATGTTCTTTTGTGTCTCTTTGCTGTTCCTTTCAAAGTTTCATCCACCTGGAATGTCATCCTTCTGACTTTACCTCCAATTCCTCAAAGCTCAGTTTAGGTGCTACCTCAACCAGGACGCTCATAGCAATCTGTCCCTTTTCCGAGCTCTATAGTACTTGTGGTCTTTACTGTTCTTTTGGAGCTTGGCACTGACTGCCATGGATGTCATTTATTTTTGTATGTGGCTGTGTTTTTTTCAGGTCAGCAGTGTGGTGAACAGTCCTGGATTTACCATCTATTGCCACCTATTAGCTCTGTGACCATGAGAAAGTAACTTTGCTTCCCTGAGGTTCAGTTTCCTCATATGCAAAATGAGGATAATGATATTTGTATTGCTGACTTCACTGGACGGTGGCAGGGAAAGTGCTCAATAAAACTATCAAAATATGTTACTATCTTTTGAAAATATTAATTATTATTAACTTAATCAACAAATCAAATATTCAGGGGAAAAAGGAACAAAAAAAGAGGGTGGGATTGAAACCACAAACTTCTATAATACATAGGTTTTTTTTACATTATATATTAAATTTAACACAGTACTAACAACAAAGTTGTCCTGTTTGTCCCTTTTTAAATTTTAAAAAATTTCTTCTTCTGTGTACTTTTAAAATGTTTCATTGATGCTCTTTTTAAATAACTTGTTAACCCCTCCAATAGAATCTCTCACTTATAACAAATAAGTATAATCACGCAAAATAATTCAGTACCTTAGTCATGTCTGAAAAATGCATGTCTCATTCTGTACCTCTACCAAAGAGCAAGATTCATATTTCATCATCCATCTTCTGTAGCCATTTGGAGCCATTTTTCTTTATATTATTATGGCCATCATGTGGATTGTTCTGCTTATGCTTATTTTCCTTTCTAATGAGTTCATATATGATTATCCAGGTTTTCTGGATCCAGTCAATCAACCAATCAGTCAACATTTATTAAATGCCTTCTATGTGCCAGTGCTAAGTGCATCATATTTATGATTTTGTATGGCTCAGTTGTATTTCATTACGTTCATATAACATAATTTTTTAGCCACTTCCCCAGTTGATGGGCTTGTGATTTTTGTCTTCTCCTCTTGATCGTAAGTTCTTTGAGGACAGAAGCTGTTCTGTATTTCTTTGAACCCAGAGCCTGATAGAGTGTTGGGTACCAGCAGGTGCTTGATAAATACTTATTAACAGAACACTTGTTGTTTACCATCCTCTCCCCTTTCTGCCTTCTCCTTTTCCATCATCCTTTCTCCCCCTTTCCCCTGTCTTCACCTCTCTTCTTCTTCCTTTTCCTTCCCCGTTTCCCTCACCTTCCCCAACATTGTGCCTTTTGTTCTTCTCCACATTCCCTCAAAGGATGATAACTGGGGTGAGACAACAACGGTGGTGACAGGCACATCAGAACACAGCATCTCCCACGATGACCTCACACGCATTGCCAAGGACATGGAGGACAGCGTCCCTCTGGACTGCTCACGTCACCTGGGTGTAGTGGCTGGGGCTACCCTGGCGCTGCTCTCCTTCCTCACCCCGCTGGCCTTCCTTCTGCTGCCCCCGCTGCTGTGGCGGGACGAGCTGGAGCCATGCGGGGCGGCCTGCGAGGGACTCTTCATCTCAGTGGCCTTCAAGCTGCTCATCCTGCTGCTGGGCAGCTGGGCCCTGTTCTTCCGCCGGCCCAAGGCCTCACTGCCCCGCGTCTTTGTGCTGCGCGCCTTGCTCATGGTGCTCGTCTTTCTGCTCGTGGTCTCCTACTGGCTCTTCTATGGGGTTAGGATTTTGGAGGCGAGGGAGCGCAGCTACCAGGGTGTGGTGCAGTTTGCTGTTTCCCTGGTAGATGCCTTGCTTTTTGTGCACTACCTTGCCGTGGTCCTGCTGGAGTTGCGCCAGCTGCAGCCTCAGTTCACCCTCAAAGTTGTGCGTTCCACCGATGGGGCCAGTCGCTTCTACAATGTTGGCCACCTCAGGTACAGTGTGTGTGTGTGTGTGTGTGTGTGTGTGTGTGGGTGTGTACACATGTGCATGTGTGCATGTGTGTATATGTGCTTGGGTGTGTGTAGGGGAGAGCATGAAGGAGATTAAGGGCATTGAGATGGCGTAGGAGAGGGAATGGGAGATTGACTAGGTTAGAACTATGACTATAGAAGGGCAGGGAGAGAATATTAGCACAGGAATGGATTTTGGAGCATATAGGAGATAAGTGGGTGGGGGTTTGGGTTGGGTGGGTAAAGGGGTAGGAAGAATGTTGGGGTGCTGGGGACCTGAGAGTTACCTGGGCGAACTGGGGTATAGTGCCACACTCGATAGATAATAGTTGATAGGGCACGGAGGATAACTGGAAGTGCTGAGGGACAAATATGTTGGGGATGGGGGCTCTGGTGGGGCTGAGGGGGTGATCAAGGCCAGTGTATGGTGGGGCTGAGGAACTTGGATAAGAGAACTGGTACAAAGTTTGTAGAGGAAACGGAATATTGGAGGTAAGATAAAATGGAAGGGATGGGAGGAGTTCTATGTAGGAGAAGGGTATGGGCCAGCACCGGTGGCTTTCTTGGGTACTTTTTACATTTCCCTGAGTTGTGACTATCACAAGAACATATCCTGTCTGGTTACTCAGTGAGTGCGAAATTAATGGAGCTGTACAGGGCAGAGGGAAGTTACTTTGAAAAGAAGGGTGTATTGGGAGAGGCCAAAATAGAGGGCTGTGATTCATTGGTTATGTACTACTTAAGAGTTAACTTGGGAAAGGGTATGTGTATTTGTGTGGGTCTGTGTGTGTTTGTGTGTGTGTTTGTCCATGTCTGTATGTGTGTGTATGTGTGTATTTTTGACAGGATGTATGGAAAAGATACTTCATTTGCTCAAGATCTGGCAACTTGGCAACTTGAGTCTTGACCCTGGCCCTGGACCCTAATTAGGCTCTTGGGGGTTCCCATTTCATTGTCCCTTAGGATCTAGTATGAGAGGGTGGTTGATTTCCAGCCCTCATCTGGGAAATTTTCTGTGTCCAGCAAGATTCCAAAGGCATTGATGAGTAGAGGCTATTGGTGGCATGAAAGGACCTCATAGAAGGTCCCACTTGTATAGACTCTTAAGTGTGGGATTCGATGACTGTCACAGCCAGGCCATGAGAAGGGCTCTGATCTGGAGGCTGGAAGGAGACCAAGGGGGAGAGACCTCAGGGTGGCTTCCTTAAGCTGGGCTTGTCAGAAGCAGCTTCTCCCCATCCTTCGTTCTTTCTTGTCTTGCCGTCCTGCTCTGATGTGTCCCTCCCTCTGGACGCCTTTGTCTATGTCTGGGAGTGGAGGTGACCATGAATGTTCCCCTTACCTCCTTCGTATTCCCTTCCCCCTTCCCCTTCCCTTTCCCTGCCTCCCCCACCCATCTCCCCCACAGCATCCAGCGTGTGGCCGTGTGGATCCTGGAGAAGTATTACCATGATTTCCCCGTCTACAACCCTGCCCTCCTCAACCTGCCCAAGTCCGTCCTGGCCAAGAAAGTGTCCGGCTTCAAGGTGTACTCCCTCGGAGAGGGTGAGCTGCCAGGATCTTCCACTTTTCTGCCCTTCCCTGTCAGGGCTCCCCTTGCTACTCCTCTCTTTTTTCTCTCTCTTCCTCTCTTACCTTCTCCCTCCACTTTCACTCCCTTCACTTCTCACTCCCTTTCTTCATTCCCTTTTGTGCTATCCTTCCCTTTGACTCCAGGTGGAGGGTCTCAGCCTTTGGATTCCTTCCCCTACTTCTTTCTCTTTCCCTCTACCTCCCCCACCCCTGCCCTCTCAGGTTTCCCCTCCTTTGGCTGCTCTGTGTCTCCTCACCAGCCCTGGCCCTCTAAGCCCTTCAGCCATCTCAATTCCAAATCTCATGGACCTCCTTGGGAGTGCTTGCCCTTCTTCCTTGCTGTTCCCTGGGTGCCCTCTCTAAAGGTGGTTGGGGACAGTACCTCCTGAAGACTGTGGATAGTCAGGCTGCTACCCTCAACCCCAGGTCTCCCTGGACACCTTCACATTCTGATCCCAACCTCTGCCTCCCTGCCCTCTCTCAGAGAATAGCACTAACAACTCCACTGGGCAGTCTCGGGCAGTGATTGCAGCAGCAGCTCGGCGGCGGGACAACAGCCACAATGAGTATTATTATGAAGAGGCGGAGCATGAGCGGAGGGTGCGAAAGCGTAGAGCCAGGTATGTGCTGTGCAAAAGAAGAGGGGGATGTGTGAGGGAAAAGGGGACTGAAATAGGATGGGCTGAGATTGCATAGAAACTACCTTTATGACTTTGGAGAAGTCCTCTTTTGGCCTCAGTTTCCTTATTTGTAAATTGTTTAGGTTGGACTAGATGATCTTTAAGTCTCATTTTGTCTCTAAATTTTTTGATGATCCTTTGAACCCAATTGGGAGGGAGACTCAGTCCATCTAGGGGATGAAGGTTGTGAGTAAGGCTTCATGGTCTCTGAAAAGAGTAGGCCAATGGGAGAAGTTGTTTGTATTCATGGGAAAGAAAAATGGAGTTGATCCCCAGGAAGGGAAAATAGGTAAAAATCTGTAGCATTAGGAGTGGAGGCTAGACTAGATCTAGGGACAAGAACTAGGGTCCTGAATCATTAGCTTTGACACTAATAGTGGCCCTCAAAGCCTTAGCTACTCTTACTTGCTTAGGCACTGTGCTAAGTGTTTTACAAATATCTCATATGAGTCCCACAACAACCCTGGGAGGTAGTGCTGTTATTACCCCCATTTCACATTTGATGAAACTGAGGCAGACAGAGGTTGAATGACTTGACTAGAGTCATACAGCTAGTAAATATCTGAGGCTGAACTTGACTTGAGATCTTCTTGACTCAATGCTCTATCCACTGAGCTGCCTAGTGGAACTTAGAGCTGGTCACAGTTGTCTGTGTTTGGGACACCTCTCCACCATACCCTCCCTGTCTTGGGTTTACTAGCATCTTCATAGGAAGGAGAACATAGCTTTCGGCAGTGTCCCATCCTCTGCTTGTAGGGTCATAAAATGACGGAGCTGGATGGACCTTAGAGAGCATATAATTCAATTACTTCATTTTATAGATGAGGAAATTGAGTTTAACAGACTTGCCTACATTCATACTTTTTCTCAGAGATTTCATTGTCAAACTCTTTTATATCCCATACTCCAATTTTCTCAAGGCTTTGGGTAAATGGAAAAGTGGCTGCTCCCCTGCTGTACAACCCTGATACCAAATCCTTGTTTTGTGCTTGTCCAGGGTGTTATTGGTAGTGGTGGAGTATGGTCATGGTGTCATAGTCTCAAAAGAAAATTATTTTAATTCACCCTAATTAAAAAAAAAAACCTATAAACTTGTACAACACTTAGAAGAGGGGAGATATGAAAGGAAGATGATTAAGAGAAAAATTCGGGGCATGATAGAGGGTAAGAATAATGCAAAATCAGTCTCAGGAGTAACTTCTTCCTAAAGAAAGTGGGGTAGGAAGTTGTTTAAAGAGCTGGTTCTCATTGTGAGTTTTGAGAAGTCTAGGTGTAGATAGAATGGTGTAGTTGAAAGATTAGAAGACCTGAAGACCTGGAGTCCTAGTCCTGGCTCTGTCACTTAGTTGTATGACCATGTAAATCACTTAACCTCATTTTCTTCCACTGTAAAAATGGGAATAAAAATTCTTGTACTGTCATACTTACGGGGCTGTGATCAAAATGCTTTGTAAACCAGAAAGAACTGTGTAAATATGTGGTGGTATTATTATTGATAGTAGCTGTTCTTGCTTTCCATGGAGAATAGCTATAAGCTGCTACAGGTAGTAGTGGTGGAGTTTAAGGGTTTCTGAAATGTCAGAAAGTAATTTCCTGAGTTGTAAGGGAAGGTGTGATATCCTGTCATTCAGAGAGTTCTCCCTGGAAAGGATTGGGAGAGACAGAATCACCCATTTTTGCAGAAGTCTGGCAAGGCTCAGGCTTCGTTAATGATAGGAAGTCGAAAAGGCTTTGGGACGTGAGTGGTCTTTGAACTGCTTTCCCTCCCCTTCCCTTCTTCTCTTCCCTGAGACCATGAAGTCTCACTCACAACTCACTCACAACCTGCCTTCCCTCCCCAATCAGACTGGTGGTAGCAGTGGAAGAGGCCTTCACACACATCAAAAGGCTACAGGAAGAGGAACAAAAGAACCCGAGGGAGGTGATGGATCCAAGAGAGGCAGCCCAAGCCATTTTTGCCTCCATGGCACGAGCCATGCAGAAGTATCTTCGCACTACCAAGCAGCAGCCCTACCACACCATGGAGAGCATCCTGCAGCACCTGGAGTTTTGTATCACCCATGACATGACACCCAAGGTATGCTCTGTTTTGCCTCCCATCCTCGTGGATAGAGTGCTGGCCTTGGAGTCAGGAAGATCTGGGTCTAATCCTACCTTAGATACTTACTGAATGTGTGATTCTGGGCAAGTCATTTACGTGACTCCTCTCTGGGTTTCGTTGTCCTCATTTCAAATAAGGGGTTGTATTCAATGGCCTCTAAAGTCCATTCTGGTTCTTGATCTTGGATACTATGGTCCTGTCCCCTTTCTCCCTTCTTCCCTAGACTCCTTCCTTCTCCTGGTTATTCTTTCACCTTCTCTTCTCCTTCCATCTCTCATCTTTCTTCCTTCCTTCTTCTTTCACTCCTTCCAGTTCATATTCCCTCGCCTTTCTCCTTAGTAAGATAGTTTCTAGGGGTGGAGTAAACTTCTTTAGGCATAGGGGTTGGGAGGAAGTCTGGCCTAATTCTCTCTCTGTGTCTCCCTCCCTCCCTCCATCCCTCCTCTTTCCCTCCTTCCCTCCTTCCTCCCCCTCTGACCTTCTCCCTCTCTCCTCCTCCTCCTCTCTCTTTCTCTGTTTCTCTCCCTTTCTCCCCCCTCTTTCGCTTCATCCCTCTCCCTCTCTTTCGCTCTTTCCTCCTCTCTCTCCCCCTCCCTCCATCCCTTTCTCCTCCTCCTCCTCCTCCTTCTTCTTTTCTCTCTCTTTCTCTCTGTCTCTCCCCCTTCCTTTCCCTCCCCCATTCTTTCCCTTTCTCTTCTGTATTTTCCTTTCCTCCTCTCCCTCTCTCCCTTTTTTCCTCTCTCATCTATCTCTCTTTCCCTCTCCCAGCTCTTTCCCTGTCTCTGTCTCTCTCTCTCCACCTCTGTCTCTTTCTTCCTTTCTTTCCTCACCCCAGATGTTTACTACCTGTGTGACCTGGAGAAAGTTATTTAACCTCTTTGGGCCATAGACTCTAACTGTCAGATGGGGTGGTGGTGGCGGCCATATGACCTCTACAGCCCCTTCAGCACTAGATTTTTGATCCTCGGTCCAAGAACAATTTTTCACTTTGACTTGTTAGTGTTTGCACGTATGTGATCTGCTGTTGCCCCCTATTGCTAGTTGTTGGAATTGCTCTCCTTTCCAACTCTGACCAAACATTTGGGAGAGTAGTAGAGCTACTCTGGGTTACTGATATTGTTACATTATAGATTTAGAACTGGAAAGGCCTTAGACATCATCTAGTCCAACATTTTTACATATGTGGAAATTGAGGCCCAAAGAGAAGTGACTTGTCTAGAGTCACAGGTTTCATCACATCTGTAATCATACTATACTATTTGAACTTTGATAATAATAGCATATATTACTTATACATATATGTCAAGTCAATGAACATTTGTTAAACACCTACTACATGCCAGGTACTGTGCTGAAGATACAAAGGAAGGCAAATACATAGTTTCTGCCCTCAAGGAGCTCACATTCTAATCAGGAAGACAACATGCAAACAACTATGCACAAACATACCTCTGAGATTAGCACCAGTTTATCCTATATATATATCTGTACCAGATAAATTGAAGCTGGTTTCAGAAGGAAGGCACTGGCATTGAGAGGATTGGGAAAGGCTTCTTGCAGAAGGTAGGATTTTAGCTGAGACTTCAAAGGAAGCCAGAGAGTCCAGGAGGCAGAGACCAGGAGGATTAGCATTCCAGGCATGGGAAACAGCCAGTGAAAGGTCACAGGGGTTGAGTGTCATGGGTGAGGAACAGCACGGAGGCTGGTGTCACTGGATTGTAGAGTACGTGGAAGGGAGTAAGGTATGAGAAAACTGGAAAGGCGGGAGGGGTTCAAGTTATAAAGGGCTTTAAAAGCCAAACAGAGGATTTTATAGTTGATCCTGAAGGTAGTAGGAAGCCATTGGAGTTTATTGAATGGGGAGGATATTTGTGATGTGATCAGACTTGTGCTTTAGGAAGACCAGTTTGATAGCTGTGATTTTGAGGATGAACTAGAGAGGGGAGATTTGAGCTATAGTGACCAACCAGCAGGCTATTGCATTAGTCCAGGTTCAAGATGATGAGGGCTTGCAGCAGGGTGGTAGAAGTGTCAAAGAAAGGGGGCTTATATGAAAAATGTTACAAAGGTACAATCAACAGGACTTGGCAACAGATTGGATGTAGTGGGGGAGAAGAGGAGTGAAAGAAAGTGAGGAGTTGAGGCTGACTGCTAGGTTGTGATGAGTTTGGGTGACTGGGAGTCTGGCGGTGCCCTCAGCAGTAATGGGGAAGTTAGGAAGAGGAAGGTTTTGGGAAAAAACATGAGTATGTTGAGTTTGAGATGTCGATGGGACATCCACTTTGAGATCTCCAAAAGGCATGGAAAGGACATGCAAGACTAGACCTCATGATATAAATCTGGGAATTATTTGCATAGAGATAATAATTGAAGATTAGCTAGAGAGTAAAGATAATAGAAGGGGCAATCTGCTGGTGAAGATGGGATACAATATGATAGCGTGTAGAGGGTTTTGTCTTGGCAAGAAGAAAGGCTATATCTCTTCATGGGATGTGGGTAAAGGAAGAGATTATGGAAGAAGGAATCTGAGTGATGTTAAATGAAGATCAAAGGAAAAAGGGGAGTTTATGGTGAATGGCTTCAATTTTTTTTCAGTGAAATAAGAGTAACATTCTCAACTGAGAGTGGAGTGTAGCCATGAGACATTTGAGAAGGGGTGAAAAGGTTTGGAAAAGCGGTTGTTTTGACAAAGATAGTGAATTGATTAGGGAGATATAAAAGGATTCCTTGCTACAGTGAGGGCCCAGTTGAGATTATTTAACATTAATTTGTAGTGGAACCGGTCATCACAGTTATGTGCTTTTTTCCAGTTTTGTTCAGCTCCAGATTAATAAAATCAAAGGCAGTAGATGGCAGAAAAAATCCAAGGCTGGACCTTGGCCAGGCAAGATCAGCTCTAGGATAAAGGGGGCAAATGATTAGAGAGAAGAGGATGGTGTTAATTGAATTGGTTTACCAAGGGGCCAAGATGGGGAAGGGAGAAGAGTGTAACCAGTGAAGGGGTGATGGCCTGGGAAAGAACTGAGTGGTGGAAGGATTTGAGGTTGTGGGAAGGATGAAAAACAGTAGTTGTATGATAGAAGTAGAGATGGAATGATAAAAGACTATGATTAGATAAAGGCATTTCAGTTTATGAACATAGAAATGGAATACTTGTGGTGATGACATTACACGTACGACCATCTCTGCGAGTAACTGAGCTGCAGTGGGGAAGTAGGTCATGGGAAATGAATAAGTTGAAGAAATGGAAGTTTGAGTGTTTGTATGTCAACATGTATGTCAACGTCCTCTAGTGTGAAGGCAGGAATTGAGGAGGAGAGAAAGACTGTGAGCCAGGCATTGTGTAACTCTTTTAGGAAGGAAAGAGAGTATCCTTGAGATTAAACAATAATCCACAGAATCTTGATTAAGTGGTAAATACAGATTGAGTGAACTTTAGAGGGGAGGTTACTGAGTGATGGTGCTGGTAGAAGGGGCAATGGGGATCAAAGAGAATGATGACTTACCTGCAATGACCCAGTGAGTCTGGCATTAAGAATGAAATTGCAACCAGTGCTTAAAAGTGTGGCCAGGGAAGCTGTGTCATCAGGACAGAGCCAGGGCTCAGTGAGTCCAAGAAGATGGAAAGAATGAGAGAGGTGAAATTTTAAGATGAAAGTAAATTTATTATATATGGAGGAGGTATTCCACAGTGAGTAGGTCTTGAGTGGTGTTGGGGTGAGGTGTTAAGGGATATAAAAGCAAGGGAAGGGACATTGGGTAGTAGGGAATAGGGGTTGTACAATCACAACTGTGGGTTCAGAATCACTGAGATGGGGAGGGTATGATCAGGTGGGTGGAGGCTAATCATTGAAGAGTAAGCTCAGGCAAATCATCATTGTCCCCAGAGGGCCAGGCAGCAAATGTGGAGTTGTAATCAACCTGAAAGGGTGATTGATGAAATGGCTGGTCCAGGCAAGGACCCTCCTTTTGGGGAGGAGAGGGCGTCTGGTGTGGAGCGGTAGCATACATGTTGTGTATATACACATATTGTAAAATAGAGCTCATAATAGTACCCCCCCCC
>NW_020954616.1:538670-539093 GCF_900497805.2 Vombatus ursinus | reverse complement strand
TTAGGCCTTTCTGGAGCGGTACCTGGCAGCTGGCCCCACCATCCAGTACCACAAGGAACGCTGGCTGGCTAAACAGTGGACACTGGTCAGCGAAGAGCCAGTGACCAATGGGCTCAAAGATGGCATTGTCTTCCTCCTCAAACGCCAGGACTTCAGCCTGGTGGTCAGCACCAAGAAGGTCCCATTCTTCAAGCTGTCTGAGGAGTTTGTGGACCCTAAATCGCACAAGTTTGTCATGAGGTTGCAGTCTGAGACCTCTGTGTAACTGTGCAACAGAATGGGGCGAGGTGGGGGTGGGGTGGGGGGCTATGGGAGGCTCTTGGGGGCAGTGGGAGGGGGCTTGAAGCCCAGGCCTCCGCCAGTCCTGCTTCCTTCCTTTCTGCCTCCAACTCTGTTTTTTACTTGAATTACTAACTTACTTTA
>NW_020954616.1:533658-538598 GCF_900497805.2 Vombatus ursinus | reverse complement strand
CAATCCCATTCTATCTGCTCCCTCTCTTCCCTTCCCTGCCCCATGTGAATGGGGAAAGACCACCCTGAGGGTAGGGGCAGCAAATCGGGAGATACCTATTCTGGTTTTCCCATTCTTTCCCACCTCCAGCCCTGTGGGAATGGGTTCCTCTCCTCTCCTTTCTCCTCTCTTCTTCTCCTCCCCTCCTTTCCATTTCTCCATGAAAGTCTCTGCTGAAAGGGGATGTGGCCCTTCTGTCCCCTTCTCTTTCTTCTCCACCCCTCTCCCCTTTTCTCCACCTAGGTTATTGTAGCAGTTCTCTCCAGTAGCCTCCTGGAAGTGCTTCTCCCAAGGGGTGAAGTCATGATCATAGCAAACCATGGTGCCAAGTGATCCCAGGACAGGGCTAGTCCTCTCTGGCAAGCAAACTGAGGTGAGGCTGTTCTTCCTGCCCATCTCACTAGGCCTATCTCAGGAACTCTGAGTTTTGGGGGCAACAGGACTCTTGGGTCTGTGGCCTTTTTAATTCCCGCACAAGCCACCAGGGTCAGGAGTCTCCCACAGAGATTTTTTTTGTATTGCTGCTGCTGTAGCCTCTTTCCTGTCTCCTGGTTATGCTCTCTCTTTTATGTTCCCTTCTCCTAAACACACGCACGCACGCACGCACGCACGCACACACACACACACACACACACACACTCTCTCTCGCTCTCTCTCTCTCTCTCGCTCTCTCTCTCTCTCACTCACTCATTCCCAGAAGGGAAGCTCATTTCCCTCGAGCCTTTTCAGGGAGAATTCTAACTTTTCTTTCCCCTTTCCTGATCTCTTCACTCATACGGAATTGCAAAAACACTGGGGAATGTGGTCCCTTTGGCCGCTTCCCCTGGGGCATGGAAAACACTCCTCTCCTCTCCATCTTTCTTGTTTGCCTTCCTTCCCTAATTCCCTACCCTACCTCTTTGCTACAGGATGGATTTTCTTCCTAATCCTCCTTTACTGGTAGGTCCCTATCCTTCCATTCACATTGTGGTCCAATGGAGAGGTGAATTTAGAGCCAGAGGACCTGGGTTTAAATCCTAGCTCTGCCACTTACTCTGCCATGGGTGAGTGGCTTTCACCTCTCTGGGCCTCAGTGTTCTCATCTGTAAAATGACAGAGTTGGACCAAAATGTGTCTCGTAGCTCTATATCTATGATTCTGTGATACTTGGAGTTTTGGAAAAGACCCCTGTGAAAGTCAATGAACCTAGTCCCTTCTGTTCTTTTTACCTTGGTATAGGTCTTTCCATTGTCAAACAGGTGATGTGACTGAAAGGAGTGAGCTCCTGAGTGTCTCCTTTCTTCCTCTGTGACAACCTCCTCAGGCATTTCTTCCTTTGGCAGAGATACTACGTCTCTATGTTGGGGAGGTCCCCCATTGCTCCTTCTCTTCCCCCTTTAAGTGAAGCTCTTTCCCTGAGAGACCTCATCACTTCAGTGCTCTGGGGGCCCTGTTTTGTTTTCTGATCTCTGTACTGGGGTCAGGAGCCTGAGCCCCTGCCATTTGAGATCACACAGTCCCTTGCCCCACCTCAGCTTCCAGATGTTTCTGGCAGGCCTGAACACTTAAAGCAAATGTGAGCAAAATTCTCCTTCCTCCTATTTTCTGTATTTTTGATGTAAACTTTTCTGGGTACTTCCAGCTACTGGTCTTTTAGCCAAGGGGAATGGGAATTTGAAGCATCAACACCGCCTGCCACTCCCAACCCCTATCCTTCCATTCACATCCAATCTGGATGTCAGTGTAGCTCCAACAGCTAGGTTGGGGTCCACACCCTGGTTGGTGTGCCGAAGGTCCCACAGTGCCCCCATTTTGGTCCCTCTTCTTCCCTGCATCATTTATTGCTTTCCCTTTGTGTGCAACTGCCTGGGAAATTCAGAGACAGGGCACCCTCTGGTTCATCCCCATGGAGACCTTCTACCTTTAAAATAGATACCCTGAAGGTGACTCCGGGCTCCAAAGCCTGCTTACCTTGCTAGAGGAGGCAGAGCCGTAGCCACACTTATCTAACAGAGTCTTTCTGACTAGTGCCAATCTTGGACTTGTACCTCAAACCCTTCCCTTCCCCTTTGGAAATCCTCAGGGAGGTATGGGGGTTCCCTCTCTCTAGGCACCAGTTATACCTGGTGTTTGCAATTTTGACTTTTCCAGGACTGCAAGTTCCCTGGGTTAAACCCAGGTAGTTTTGAGGCACTGCTACAGGGTTGAAGTGCAGGTACTTTTCTGTCTACAAAATTTAATGTGGGAGGGGTTTCTCCTGGTCATATGTCTAAATAACTCTCTTTCCTAGAAAGGGGTCTTTGATGGATAGTGGGTAACTGCCTTTGCGAAAAGGGTATTGGGAACAGGATGGGACTTTGAGGTTGTAAGGGGAAAGGTATTTAGGACCCTCATTGCTTTCCTTGATTATGGGTAGTGGATGTTTCTTTTAAAGGACCTGCCATGTTTTTAATCACTGTGATTTTTTCATTCCTTTTTCTTTAAAAAAAAAAAGAACAAAAAACTAACAAAAAAAGCCACGCTAATTTTTTTTTCTGTCTCTTAAGCACTAAGGGCTGTGATTGAGAATGGCAATGTTTTGGACCCTCTGTGTCACAACTGTGGTATCTTTTTTTATTTTTCTTTTAAAAAAAAATCAGGATGAATTGTGAAGTGTATGTATGTATGTATGTATGTTTCTTGTCTATCTCTCCTCTGTGGGAAGTAGTCTTGAGGCTGTGACCAGTAGTGGGATGTGAAATTAACACTCTTCCTAGGAGTGAGCTCCTTCTTTCTCTCTCTCTCTCTCTCTCCCTCTCCTTTGTAATTCCCTTTCTCTTCTTAAGGGGGGCTTCTGCAGTACTGTCATCTTTTGGGGAGGTACAGGGTATGTCCTTCTTCTATTGTCTCCATCTGACCTTATCCTATCCATTAACTATTCATTTTAGTTTTCTTGACATGCCTAACCCAACCTTCCCACCCTAGGGTCACTGTGCCTCAATCCTTCACCTACCTCACCATTCTGCCTCTGTCCTCATTGACTCCTCTCTGTTAAGCTCACTTCTATGTCATCTGCCTTCATTTCCTCTTAGAGTGTCACCTTCCTCCTTGTCATCCTTCATCCTGTCCTTAAATTCTTTCCTGACATCCCCATTGGAACTCCTGAGCTGTCCCTTTTTTGTTAGAAAAGATGAGGTAAAACAAATGGACCCTTGGAGACCCTCAGCTGGGCCATCTGTTTTTGCAGGCTTATGCTTTCCTCTCTGTTGGGCCCACATAGGCTCCCCTTGTCTCTGTATGGTGTCTTGTCTGTCAATTTGTCTTTCTTCTCTTTCCTGTGCCCACCCCCTAGGGCAGTATCTGCTGATGGATTCAGTCCTGGTGTGGGACTGGTGTTCTTCTATGTGCAGAAGGAAGGGGGAGGCAGGGGGACTAACTAGGTCCCTTCCAAGTGAGATTGTAAATGTAGAATTTTCCACTCAATTCTAGAATTTTTTTTTTTACAGAGCTGAGACCTTGTGCATGCATGTAGAAAATTGTAAAATGTAAAATTGTTTTTTTTAATATATAAAAAAGCTTGTTTTTACAGTTTGCAGTGGATCTAAGCATTATGGCAAATTTAGGGATTTTTTTTCTTAAAGCATAGGAACTAAAACTGTACAAATTTTTTTTATATAAAATAAACACATTTGACTTTTTTGGGGTGGTATCTGATTGCTTTATCACTGGGGTAAGGAAAGAGCTTCTTTGAAGTCAGCCCTGGAAGGTCTGAATTTCTCACAGTTCTGCAGCCAGAAAGACCTAAGCAGTTGATCAGATTATAAGAAAGGATCAGCAGGGGGCAATGTAAGCTTAGCTTAAGTTGCTAGTTTTGAGGGTGAAATGGAAAGGAAATCTGGCAGCAGGTAGAAGGATTTGAAAGGAACTATAGGATGGGCCATGCTGCTTGGAGGATCCTAGTACTATAGGCACAGAACTGGAAGGAACCTTAGGGACCAGCTGGTCCAAATCCCTCATTTTAGAGATGAGGAGATGGAGGCTCAGAGAGGTTAAATAATTTGCCCAGTGTCACATAGGAAATAAGGTGACGGATAAGATTGGAACCCAGGTCTTTTGACTCCAAATTCAGTGTTCTTGGGACGTGAGAAAGGGGTCTTTTCTTTTTTCTTTTCTTTTCTTTTTTAAAACTATTTCAAAATCCATGAAATTCAGGACTTTACTATTGATCAGAACCATTGACAAAACCTTAAATTATGAGTATGATGAAAACTATAATTTACGAATAAGTCCAAGACAACTAATTCCCTTAAATTTATCCTTTATCGTTGGTTTGCACTAATCCTACTCAAGCACATAAAAGGGGTCTTTTCTTGAAAATAGATGCTCTAGAACATTCCCAGTTCTTATTTGTGTGACTGATCAACTTCGTGTGTTCCTGGCTCCTGAATTCCAGCAGGTAGGTCTCTTAAGAGCCAATTGGGGTTATGCCTGGAAAATCCCAACCAACTAAGAACCTGCATGAAGATATGTGCCCTTACACCGAAACCTGACTTTTTTCCTTATGGCTGCTCAAGTTTCACATATACCCTGTTTGCTTTCCTGATTCTTGGTGTTGCCTTAGTTACTTCATTTCAGCATCCCTGGCTTTTCCTTTTGTCCTTTTGACCCAGCTTGTTTTTCAGCATATATGCTGACTTTCTCTTTGGCTCTTGGTGTTTCTCGGTGTGTGGTTTCAGAAGCTTGGGTGCTTCAGAGGCTACTTTGTCCAACATATTCCTCCACAGCAGTCTCCTCCACAGTATCCATGACAGATGGGTACATTCGTCCTCCACTTGAAGACATCCACTAATGAGGAGCTCACCACTTCCCCAGGAAGCCCATTTCACTCTTTGATAGCTCTAATTGTTAGGATATTTTTCTTTACATCAAACTGAAATTTGTCA
>NW_020954616.1:517527-533578 GCF_900497805.2 Vombatus ursinus | reverse complement strand
ACTCAGGTCCTCCTGACTCCAGGGCCGGTGCTCTATCCACTGCACCACCTACCTGCCCCCAAATCTTATCTTTATCAAGGCAAACATCCCAAGTTCTTTCATTTGATCTTCACATGGCATAGTCTCCAATCCTTCCGCCATCTTAGTTATCCTTTTGGAGCCTGCTCTTATATATAAGTCTAGAACAGGAGTAGTTTGTCCCATGTAAACTGGTCCCAGAGCCAAGAAACCTACCTCAAGGGCTAACACTCTCTCAAATGATCTCCTCCTTCTCTTCTGGGAACATGATATGGAAATTAGGAAAAACAATATGGACCCAGAGCTAGTTGGTCAGCATGCTGCCTTCTGAGTGACAGAGTTGTGTTCATACTTTTGGTCGAGAGTCCTGGTCTAGTCAGAACCCAAGAGTGGGATCCTTGGCTCAAATGTCCGTAAGAAGAGTTTGGAAGGAGGCATTTAAGTAGTTTCTCTAGCAGACCCAGAAGCCAAACCAGATAGACGCTTAATATCTGTAATATCACCATCTCTCTTGTACTTCCTCCTTCTAGAATGCTATGGTGGTGGTTCTGGGTAGAATGCTGGGAAATTTGAGAATAATAGAAGCACATGAATTTCATGAATTTCCCGCCTCTTCAACTAGTCTAAGAGAGTATGGAGAAACAGAGCCGTAACTAAATTGGGATGGCTGGGGCTTTGTCCTCGGGTATCAGATTTAGATGATACTGATAGCACCTGGAATCCTTCAGCAACAAAGAAACAATGGAATTTAGTAACTAGTTAGCAAGGATAATTAGTTAAAATAGGAATCTATAAATGGTGGGCTCCGTCTGATCCTTAACCATCTTTCTTCCACACTGTAGCCGCCTCTGTCAGTGGTCTCATGTCTCTGGTTTTTTTTTTTTCCTTGATCATCTGCTTCATACTACTTGCCCAGGGCATGGCTTGCAATGCTTGCTTCAGGTGCAGTAATCTCTAGTTATAGCTATTAGTGCATGTGGAGTCAGAAGACTTGGTTTAAATCCTAGATCTACCTTTACTGCTTGTGTGAGAGGCAAGTCACTACTACCACTCTCGGTTTGTTTCCTTATCTTTTTAAATGATGGGGTTGGACTAGGTAATTGTAAAGTCCTGTTCAACTCTCGATTCCATTCTAGGTAGCAAGCCTGGTTTTGCAAACAAGATAGGGCCTGTTGGCCGTAGGGAAGGATCCTGAATAAGAAAGATGCCCAACAAGGAAGGTGCAGAGCCTGAGCAACCCATTCTCCAACCCACTACAGTTATCCCTTCCAGCTTTCCCCACTGCAGCTTTCTCTATCACGATTTCGATATGTTGCAGGTCAGTATTAGAGATTAAATGGGAATTTTTTGGGAGCTTTGCAGAAACCATCGACAACACATGAAGGACAGCAGATGACATAGAGCCTATGACCAAATACTTAACCCAGATTTTACAATAAGGTGTACTATAAACACTCCATTAAAAAAAAAGAAAACTTTCAGATTTCTTCTCTGGTACAAAGGGAGGGCCAAAAAATTTTACAAGGATTTTTCCAGTTCATAGGGTCACTGTGCCCCTAAGCCCCGTGATATGAAAAGCATAACTATACTTAAAAAAGTTTTATTGATTCCGCTTGTCTTTACAGTATTATTTTCCCACCTTCTGTCAGATTGCACTCTTTCTTGTGTCAAAGAAAAACAGTTAAGCAAAAACATCTGTTACTGAGACTAACAATGTATACGATATCCTAGTGGCCTTCCACCTCTGCCATGAGGGGAGAAAACTGGGAGCCAGGGACCTACCTTTTATCCTTTAAAATCATGTGATCAAAACTGGTTGACTTTTTGTCACTTTGTGTTTTAAGATGTACTTTATAGAGGTAGCTAGTGGTGCTGTAGATGAAGTGCCTGGCCTGGACTCAGGAGGTTCTAAGTTCAAACATAGTTTCAGACACTTATTAGCTATGTAACCCATAGCAAATAATTTTACCTCAGTTTCCTCAGCTATAAAATGGGAATAATTTCTTACCTAACTTTAATCACTGAATGGGCGTTGTCTCAGTCAAACTGACACCTGGGAAGGACTTTAGCTTAAAAAGGCCAAGGTCTCCCATTGCATCTAGGGCCATCTCCAATCCTGATCTACATCTTGCTGCTGGACCCAGATGGCTCCGGAGGAGAAAGTGGGTCGGTGACTTTGTACAGCCCTCTCTCACTTAAATCCAACTCACTTGCATGCCATGTCATCATCTCGCTGATGTCATGGTCGTCTTCGAGAACAAAGGACAAAAACACCACCATTACCACCAGTAGTTGTGTAACACATGACAAGTCACTTAACTTCTGTTTGCCTCAGTTTCCTCAACTATAAAAGGGGAATAATAATAACACCCTCCTTTTAAGATCATTGTGAGGATCAGTATGAGAAAATATTTGTAAAAAGTGCTTAGCACTGTGCCTGGTGTTACAAAAATGCTTTTTCTCTTCCCCTCCTAATTACAACACTAAAGTATTTTATTCATATACATCATCAACCCTCACTAATACTGTATGTCTGGAATAGTCTAATCCAGAGGTTCCCAAACTTATTTGGCTTACTGTCCCTTTTCAAAAAAAATTACTCAGTGCCCCCCTGGAAATCTACTTCCTTTAACCCTTTAATGGTTCTTAAAAAAAAATTTGTACCATTTCAAAAAATACGAAATATTTTTAAAAAATAACATTTTAAATTTAATAATTTAGTGTAAATTTGTGGTTTTTTTCTGCATGGAAATTTTGATAACACAATATTGCATCATGTAACTGTGTAGTATTGTATCGTAAACAAGTCATTACCCACACATACTCCTGCCAATCAATGCATTCTGGACTTTTTGACAATGCCCAACATGCTCGCATGCCAACACTTGCTTGTTAAGACCTGTCGGTGGACTTGACCCCTGATTGGTTATAACTTGCATTTTGTGTTTATTTAGAAAATAATGTAGTTACTACAGCTTTAACTCTGTTACACAACAGAGAAACATGTGCGAATGGTTTTTCAAAATTTTCTTCTCTTCTTTTCTTATGCTTCCACTGCCTCCTTATTTTTATTCAATGCTTCCAATTGTACCCAAGGCTACTACTACCCCCCCTCCCATTGTTCCAGTGCCCTCAGAGGGCAGTATCGCCCACTTTGGAAACCTATGGTCTAATCTGTCAGTTTACCGATGGAAACTTTGAAGCACACAAAGAAGTGATTTGTCCATGATTTACAGGAAAAAATGAATCTATACCAGCCACCAGGAAGTATGGTTCTTAACCTGGGGGGGTGTCATAGACCCTCCCCTAGAGGAACACTGATAGATTTTGGGAGGGGGTGTCCATGAACTTGGATGGGAAAAATTTTTTTATTTTCACTAACTCCTAACTAATACTTCTTTCAATTTTGAATATGGATAACAAACCATTATTCTGAGAAGGGGCCCATGATACACAAAAAGGCATTTAACCCCTGGTATAGAGTGAAAAAAGAAGAGGTCCAGGAAACAGCCTAGTAGGCCTGGAGATTGGGTTCTCATCTTAGATTGGCCACTAACCTATGTTGTTTTGGGAAAATTGTTTATTGTAAAAGAGCTCCTTGGGAATCAGAAGACTTGGATTTTAGTCCCAGCTCTAACTTCTTGTAGAATTTGGGGTAAATCATTTAACCTTTTCATACCTTGTTTTTCTCATCTGTAAAAATGAGGGCATTTGACTAGATATCAGTGGTCATTTCCAGCTGCATTGTTGGAGTTAACTTTCATTAGCTATAGCTATCTTCAACTGGTACCATTATGCCATAGCAATCCAATCCACCAAGCATTTATTAAGTGCTTAATGTATACAAAGTACTCTGCTAAATGGTGGGGATATTAAAATACATCAATGTTGAGGTTCTTAATCAGGTATCTATGGGTTCCTGTTTAGCCTGTGGATAGATTTCAGGGCACCCATGAACTTGGGGGGGAAAATTTGCATCTTTATTTCCTCTAACTTCTTACTGAAATTTAGCTTTTCCTTCAGTTATGAATGTAGATAACAAACACTATTTTGAGTTGGGAGTCTAAAGGCTTTACCAGACTGTTAAAGGGATCTTTGACACAAACAGCTAGCATTTATATAAGTATTTTTAGGTTTGCAAAGTGCATTACAAATATTATCTCACTTGAATACCACAACAACCCCGAAAGGTGGATGCTATTATTATTATTTCCATTTTATAGATGAGGAAACTAAGGCAGATAGCAGTTAGACAGGTAGAATAGAACTCTGGGCCTGGAGTCAGAAAGGCCTGAATTCAAATGCAGCTTCAGACACTGGCTGTAGGACCCTGGGTAAGTCACTTAATCTCTGTTTGCCTCAGTTTCCTCAACAGTAAAGTAGGGATATTAATAGCACCTATCTCACAGTGTTTTTGTGAGGATTAGAGATAAATTTGGTAAAGTGCTTAGCAAGAGTAAGCACCATAGAAATGTTCATTTCTCTTCTCTCCCTTAACACAACTCAGAAGAATCTGAGACAAGATTTGAGCAGAGGTATTCCTGACTCCAGACCTAGCACTCTTAATCATCTGTATCACCTGTCTATTAAAAAAGATTAATAACCCCTGGTTTAATGAAACAGTGATCTTAACCAAATTGGAAATGTCTTCTAGTAATGTAGACTGTTTACCTATCCTGTGAGCCTCTGTATTTTCCTGTAATTCCTACCTTGGGCATTTGTCCTGATGGATTAAGAGTACTCTATCCAGCCACTTGTCATCTTTGCCCATGAGAACAGCCCATCTTCTTTTCTGATTATACAATTTCTTGGTGACATCTTTTATTTCTATTCTTCTTTAAAGTTTCTCATTATTTCTCATTATATGTTGTAACCTACTCACATACCCTGTAACAACTTGTTTTTAATTCTTGAGAGACTGTTATATTCAATGTCTTGCTTCCATTGGGCGGCTGGGAATACAAAGACAAAATGAAAAAAAAATAATCCCTGCCCCGAAGCAGCTTGTATTGTGCTGGGGAGGAGAGAACATGCAACAGTGGTGCAGATAGGTTGAAACCTATCCATCCACATTTCATTCTGTGCAATTTTTGCTGTGCCCTGTGATAAATCTTCTGTTGAGCAACAATTCAGTGTACTGGAGAGCTTCTAATATTCTGTGAGTACAAATACTGTCTAAATGATAACTCCCACGTTCACTACATGAGTGACCTGCCACCTTTTCTGACCATTTATTCTCTGGGTGTTAATCTTCTGTACCACTTCTTGTATGCAAGGTATGACATTAGTAGTATATTATAGCTTACTAATTGTCCACCATATGTCTCTTCATTGCCCTATGGGCCACCAACAATGTTGAGTCTTTGGATGCTGTAGTGTTCCATGGTTCCCAGACCTAACAGAGCACTGGGTGTTGTGATAGTTCAGTCATTTTAGCTGTGTCTGACTTTGTGATCCCATTTGGGATTTTCTTGGCAAAGATACTGGAGTGGTTTGCCATTTCCTTCCCCAGCTCATTTTATACATGAGGAAACTGAGGCAACCAGGGTTAAGTGACTGGCTCAGGGTCCCATAGCTAGAGGCCAGATATGAACTCAGATACTTTTGACTCCAGGCCTGGCGCTTTATCCACTGTGCCACCTTTTGACAGGTTTTCTTGCCAGAGACCATACTGAAATTATGAAAAATTTTGAACAATACTCTCCATAAAGCTTTTTCAGCTTGATAGGAACTACCAGAGTGAATGGTCTATTGGCATAGCAATGTGGTATAGTGGAAAGAACAATAGATTTGGAATTAGAAGATCTGGGTTCACATCCCTATTTTGCTACTACTTATGTGGTCTTTGAGTAAGTCACTTAACCTTTATGCCTCAGTAAATTTACTTAGTTTTAAAATAAGTTTTTGTTGATGACTTTTGCTTTTTACATCAACATAGTTTCCCTCAGTATCCTTTCCATCCCTTTTACAGAGGACAATCCCATATGACAAATAGTATTTTTTTTTAAAACAAAGAAAAAGAGGAAAAAAATCACCACAACCAATCAATACATTGGGAAAGTCCCAAAACTGGTGCAATGTGCAACACCTGTGGACCTATTACCTCCATGAAGGAATGGGTTGAGGTACCCTCTAACATCTTTTTTTCAAGCCATGCTTATTAATAATTTTGCAACATTCACTTTTGATTGATTGTGTGTGTGTGTGCGCGCGCATATGTGCATGTTGGTTCTTTTCATTTACGTTATTATAGTCATTGTTTTCTTGACTCTGTTTACTTCCCTGTGCATCAGTTCATATAGATCTTTCTATACTTCTCCATGGTCATAATTTATTACAGCATAGTAATATGCCATTACAACCTTGGTGAATTTAAATTTAAAATTGTTGTGGAGAAAAGAAGACTGAAAGATAGAGTGGAGCCTTGGAAAGAGTACTGTAGTTATAGGTCCTAACCTCAAATCCCAACTCTGCCAGTTATTGGCTGGTGACCTTAGGCAAGTCATGAAGACTCTTTGAGCCTTAGTTTCTTCATCTATAAAATGATGGGGTTGGATGAAATTGGAGCCTAAGGTCTCTTTTAACTATAAATTTATATCCTATAGGAATCTCCATGTCACAATGAGGCATCAGAGGAAGACTATGCAGGGGAAAAGTTAACAGACACAGTAACAACTCAAGTAAAATTAAGTGCTGAGTTGTTTTGCTCACTAAATGCTGGAAGTTTGTAGAGAAAGGAGATTATTGTGGCATGAAGTATTTGGAGACTGCATCATGAAAAGATAGGACTTGAGCAGTCCATGAAAGAAGAGTTGCATTTGGATAAGTAGAGCATGAAAGGGGAGAAAGGATGGAACAGATAAACAAAGGAACAGAGCTGGAAATGAGTATGATGTGTGTGTGTGTGTGTGTGTGTGTGTGTGTGTGTGTTGGAGGGAGTTTTTGGGAGTGGTTAGGAGAAGACCAATTTGACTGATGAATCTGAAGCAAATGTGTTACCTCTATGCTAGGCTGACCTAGAACTCATCTTCTTTCTGAGCCTCAATTTCTTCTATAAAAAAGAGAAAAAAAATTATAGCTCCACAATTTTGATAAAGAAAAAAGAAAATAATGAAGAGAAAAATTCTTTGAGAGCTTCAGAAAAAGTTGTGTGTGTGTGTTTTTTTTTGTTGTGTGTGTATGAATTAAAAATGGCTTGTAAGGGGGAGAAAATAGGAAGGAAAAGGAGGAGGAAACAAAAGTAGATGCACAAAGGCTAAGGATGGTTGAAGAGGAATGAGCAGTTGCTGGCAGTTAAAGCTTTCGGTCTGATCTTGTTGAACCATTTGTAAATAATATAGCCAAGCCCTGAATCATGTTACTGTCACATTGAGAGATCCTGCTATGATAATAGCAAGCATTTATAGTGCTTTCAAGTTGGTAAAATACTATACATGCTATCTCATTTGATCCCTTCAATAACCCTTTGAGGTAGGTACTATTATTATCCCCAATTTTGAAGATAAGGAAACTGAGGCAGGTAGATTAAATGACTCATCCAGTGTCACACAGCTATTAGTATATGAAATGGGATTTGAACCCAGTTCTGCTGGACTCCAACTCTAGCACTCTCACCCATTGTACTGCTTAGCAGTCTAGGATTTTTTTTTTAATTTGTCTTAGGTTTTTGTTTTGTTTTGTTTTGTTTTTTTGGTCTTAAGTCGATCAGGTGTTTGTCTCAACTCACTCTTGAAGACTTGCTCTCTTTTCAGAATAGAAATGAGAGGTTGACCTTAGATCCTACAATTTTGATACACTATCTTTTAGCTTTCATTATTACTTACTACTGTAATACATGGCATGAGGTGTCTTTGATATCAACTAGGCCACAGGACCTACCCCTTATTATATATGCTATGAAATCTGTGTTGGTGGAGAAAGTCCACAGCAAAACCCTATGGCACTTGGGTGGGGGGAAGGGTCTGACACTTTCACTTGCTGCCACCATTAACTTATAGTTCTCACTCTCTACCCTACTCATACCCCATTACCTGCCACAGACTCATGTAACCCCTTTCCACAGTGTTCAGGGTGACTTCCAGCACCTTAAAACTATATACTCTAGCATTCTCATTGCTTCTTGGTGCCTTTAAGTACACAGTAGAGGGTTACAAGCGCTCACTCTTTTGTAGGTGCTCCCTAAACAACAGGAGATTCAGGAAATCTTCCCATGGAAGGGGCAATGCCAATGTTTGCCTTCCTGTCTCAGTTCAGCAATGCCAAGCTCCTGACCGTTTAGCCAATTGTCACACTGTTCCTTTGGTAGCTTCTTCCTGTAGGTCTGGGCTATTTTCATTGTTTTATATAGTCCTTTTGTAGGAGCAGAACTTAAACTGCAGGGATGCCCACAAATCAAGGGTTTGGGAGGATATGCTACTGAAATGGTGTTTACCAGCCTGGAAGACAAAGGATTTGGGTCTGTTCTTGCCATTTGGAATAAAAGGAGTTCTGCATAAGAAATGGCCTTGGTGATTCCAGATCCATTTCACAGATGAAAAAACTTTTTGTCCACTGTTGCCAGAACTTAGCCATTTAACATAGGAAGTGGTGCTGGTGCAGGGAGCTGTCCACTTCTGAAACTCAGCTCTAGGAACGGAGTTCTTAGCCTTTTTTTTCTGTCGTGGACCCTTCTGACAGTCTGGTGTAGCCTATGGACCCTTTCTCAGAATAATGACTTTAAATGTATAAAATACAAGGGAAACCAATTATATTTAAATGCAGTCATATATATATGTGTGTGTATATATATATATAATATATACTTTTTTTTTTAAAGTTCACAGACCATAGGTTAAGAAACTTCCCAAAAGAATATGAAGAATACCAGTATAATTGCTATGGTGAATGAATCAAATTGGAAAAGATGCTTTTTTTGTTTTGCAAAAACACATTTACATTTGAATTTATATAATATATATGTATATATAAAACAGACACCTTTTTCTTCTTTTTTTCCAGTTCCAAATTCTCCCTTTTCTACCCAATGAGAAGGCAAAAACAACAAAACCTGTAACAAATATGTATAGTCATGCAAAAAAAGTCCTCATTAGCCATGTTCCACCCCCCCCAAAAAAAGCAAGAAAAAGAAAAAAAATATGCATCAATCTCCCTTCTGAGTTCATCAGTTCTCTATCTGAAGGCTGATAGCATGTTTTATCATGAGTCCTTTGGAATTGTTTGTGGGTCGTTGTATTGATCAGTTATTAAGTGAAAAGACATCTTTGTATGAGTTGAAACACTCTTATGGTGTAATGAAAGGAGTACCAGGGTCAGGAGACTTTGGCTGCAATCTTAGTGTTGCCATATTCCCATACTGCAACCACGGACAAGCTATTTAATCTTTATGAGTTTCAGTTATTCCATTTATTGTGACCCTGGGCAAGTTTCTTAACCCCAGTTGCCTAAAAAGAAAAAAAAAAGAAAAAAAGGCTATTGTCAGTTACTCCATTTATAAAAAGAAGATGTTCAGTCAGATGACCTCAGAAGTCCCTTCAAGCTCTATATTTATGATCCTATGATTCTCCTTGCATCAGTACTCTGGCATAATGGACCCTTTGCCTCAAAAGACTCACTAGTTGGTTTTGGTCCCTTACTCCTGGAAATGGGGTTTCTTCAGACTTTGCTTCCAAGACCCAGCTGTCCTGTGGGCTTCATGGCCCTCTCCATGGAAGAGTCTTTGTTTTCAGTCCTGGGGGGTTGCCCCTGTCCTACCTTAGCGTAGGGATGAAGTTGCAGGGAAGGTAGAGAAAACGGTACAATTGAAGCCCTAAAAGTTTGTGACTTACCTAAGGTCAGAGGGGAGGCCAAGAGAACCTCAGTGTCTTGATTGCTTGCTAGTCCACTACTACAGTATACTACCTACCAGACAATGTGTTTAAGTAGCCTATCTTCTGGAAGATCTTGAGATATGGGGTGCGTAGGGAGCTTCCTCTCACCATATGCTATCCTCCACTGAAATTGGAGTGCTCTGCTTTTATTGTGGTCATCTTTATTCCCTCCTGTTTTGTTTGTGACTCAGGTGAATTTGTTTGATTTTCATTCTAAGAGTTTCAGGATGTGATACTTTGGTGGAGAAGGATGAAACAATGGTCTGGAAATCAGGGTGCCAGGGTTCTAGTCCCAGCTCTGCCATAATCTCATTTCAAGAAACATTAAGCACCATATACAAGGCACTGTACTGCTAGGTGCTGGGGAATATAGAGACAAAAACAAAGGCAATCCTTGCCCTCAAGGAGCTTGCATGCTTCTTGAGGGATACTGTGTGATCAGCTGTGAGCATATAGCCTCATCTCTCCTTGGCCTTAGTTTGGGCCAGATAAGATAACCTCTAAGGTTGCTTGAAACTCTAAAACCATAACTTAATGATCAAACATTTTATTATTATAAGCTCCTTGAGGGCAGGGACTCTGTTGCTGTATCACCAGCACTGAGTACAGTACCTTACATCATCCTCATTTTTAATAGTTTTTGTTTTAAATGAATGAATGAATTTTATGACCTGCGCCTATCATCCTCTGGAGAAATATGATCTTTAGGAGTTGCAGTAGAAATCACGTCAGTCAGAAGAGGCGTGCCATCGAATGTACCCTTTGGGAACAGGCAAGGTTGGGGCTTCAGTTGTCCTGGTGTGTCTGATATGGCTATCAGAAAAGCTAATGGCATCATAAATTGCATTCAGAAGAGGCATGGAATCCAGAAAGTCTAATTCAATTTAGTCTAATCCAGTATTTATTAAATGCCTATTATATGCAAGGCACTGTGCTAGATATCTGGGATACAAAGACATGAAAAACAGACCTTGCCCTCTAGGGAGCTTGCATTTGACTGGACAAGCTTATATTCACTCGTTGCTCTGGCCAGATCACATCTAGAATATTGTATCTAGTACCAGATGCCACATTTTAGAAATAATAATGGCTGACATTTGTGTAGCTCTTTAAGGATTACAAAGTGTTTTAATACCTTATCCATCTTCTGGGGCAGCTAGGTTGGTACAGGATAGAGCATCAGCCCTGGAGTCGGGAGGATCTGACTTTAAATCTGGCCTCAGACACTTATTAGCTGTGTGACTCTGAGCAAATCAACCCATTGCCTCAAAAAAATACCTTATCTCACTTCTTTCTGAAAATAACAATGTAGTAGGTAGGTACACTGGACTTAGGGTCATGATGAGGTAGGTTCAGGTCCTGCCTCTGACACTTAATAACTTTATGACCCTTTAGGCTTTTAAGCTTTCTGTGCCTCAATTTCCTCATCCATAAAGTGAGAGAATTATAGTCAGTAGCCTCCAAATCTGTGATCTTATGAGTCCTGTGAGATGAGTAACTACAGTTAATATCTATATTTCCTCAGATGAGGAAACTAAAATCACAGAGGTTAAGAGATTTGCCCATGATGGCATAACTAGTAAGTGTAAGAGGTCATGTTCAAACCTAGATCTCTCTATTTTAAATTCAACACTCTGCTATATCATGAAGGACATTTCCAGGTAATAGTGCATCTAGAAGAGGGTGACTAGGTTGGTGAAAAAGACTTGAGATCATGCGCCATAAGGATTATCACTGTCATAGGTTCCCAAAGTGGGTGATACCACCCCTGGGGAGCACTGGAATGATCTAGGGGGGCAGGAGTAACCTTGGGTGAAATTGGGGGGGCATTGAATAAAAATAACTTTGGGCAATGGAAATATAAAGAAAGAAGAGAAGAGAATTTTGAAAAACTATTCATACATGTTTCATCTGTTGTATAACAGAGTTAAAGTCATAATGATTACATTATTTTCCAAATAAACACACAAAATGCAAGTTATAACTGTTCAGTGGTCAAGTCCACCAACAGGTCTTAACAAACAAGTGTTGCAGGCGAGTGTGTTGGGCATTGTTGAGACATCTAGCATACATCGGCAGGAATATATACATGTGATGACTTGTTTACAATAGGATATTATATGGTTATGTGACACAATATTGGGTCATCAAAATTTCAATGCAGAAAAAAACCACAAATTTATAATAAATATTAAATTTAAGATGTGTCTTTTAAAAAATATATATTTTTTGAAATGATGCAAATGTCAAAAAACTGTTAAAAGATTAAAGAAAGTAGATTTCCAGGGGGCACAGAGTAATTTTTTTTAAAAGTGGGCAGTAGGCCAAATAAATTCAGGAACCTCTGATCACTGTGAAGGAATGGGATGCTTAGCCTGGAGAAGTCTTAGGGAAAGACATAATGGCTGTCTCCATGCACTTGAATATCTGCTAAATGGAATAGGCATTGGATTTGTTCAGTGTGGCCCCGTGGAGCAGATGGGTAGAAGTTTCAGAGGTAGATCAGTAAGAAAAAATTTAGTGTACACGGTTATATATTTAAACCAACGGTTGATGTTCTGGTATGCTGGGAGAGGGGATAATTGTTTTGATGTGGGTTGAACTAAATGGCCATGAGGTCCCTTTTAATTCTAAGATTCTGTGGTCCTGGTGTCAATTCCATTCAAAAAAGGACATCTGTCTCTCCTTTCCTTTTACAAGATGGAAAATTTTGTTTGAGGGAGGAAGGATTCTGAGTTCACCCTGTGGTGGCCCCATCCCCTCAGCTGCTTGTAGACATTCCTATTACCAGATCCTACCCTGCTCACTCTCCACAGCAGCACCACCCTTATCAACTGGGAATGTAATTAAATGTTTGGGATTTCCTGGACATCTTTTTAATTGGCTTGAAGCCTCTGTTTTCATAAACAACTATTAGATTCTCACTCTGCAGGCTGGCCTGGCATCAGCAAAATGGATTCTGCTCAGGGCACTCAAGAAAAGAAAGCTTCTACCTCCATCCCTGAGTCTTTGGGTATTCCTGTCTGAAGAGAAGAAATCTTGGTGTCCTTGGGACACACCTCAAAATTGCTGTTCTCCTGGGCCTTGGGTGTGTGTGTGTGTATGTGTGTGTGTGTGAGACTCTTAGGGCTTTGTTTGTGACTGACTCAGAATGTGAGCCAAGAAGATCAGACATAGGCAGCAAGAGACTTTTTTTTTAATTGATTCTTTTTTATTTTTAATATCTTAAAAATGTATTCATTTTAACATTATTTTCTTTTTAAAATTTTGAGTTTCAAATTTGCTACCTCCCTCTCCCATCTCCCACTCGCTGAGAAAACAAGCAAAATAATGAAAATTTAATTATATATGTGATATCATACAAACCATTTCCATATTAGCCGTATCACAAAAAAAGCCAAGAAAAAAATAAAGCGAGAAAGTTATACTTCAATTTGTACTCAGAGCTTATCAGTTCTTTCTCTGGAGGTGAATAGAGTTTTTTTTTTTATAATGAATCCTTTGGAATTGTCTTGGATCATTACAGTGACTAGAGTAACCAAGTATTTCACAGTTTTTTGAAAAATTAATTTTTTCCTTTATTTTTCTCAATTAAATGTAAATTTTTTTAAAAATTCATTTTAAAAAATTTTGAGCTCCAAATTTTTTCTCTCCTTCCTTCCTCTCCTCTTCCTTGAGAAGGCAATCAATTTGATATATAATCTATATATTATGTGAAATTATGCAAAGCATATTTCTACCTTAGCCATGTTTCAAAAGTAAACACAGACTCCCCCTCCAAAAAAAAACCACCAAAGAAAATAAAGAAAGTTAAAAAAATTTAGTTTCAATCTGCATTCAGACTTCATCAGTTCTTTCTCTGGAGGTGGATAGCATTTTTCATCAAAAGTCCTGGATCATTGTATCGCTCAGAATAGCTAAATCATTCAGAGTTGATCATTGTTCAGTATTACTGCTACTGTGTACAATGTACTTCTGGTTCTGCTTAATTCGCTTTGTTTCAGTTCATATACATCTTCCCAGGTTTTTCTGAAAGCATCCTGCTCATTATTTCTTATTGCACAATAGTATTCCATCACAAGCATATACCACAACTTGTTCAGCCATTTCCCAATTGATGGCCATCCCTTTAATTTCCATTTCTTTGCCACCACAAAAAGGGCTGCTATAAATATTCTTGTATGTATAGATTCTTTTCCTTTTCCTTTGATCTCTTGGAGATAAAGACCTAGTGGTGGTGTTGCTGGGTCAAAGGGCATGTAAGTTTATATCCCTTTAGGCAGACTTCCAAATTTTTCTTCAGAGTGGTTGGACCAGTTCACAACTCCACCAATGGTTTATTGTTGTTGTTGAGGCATGTCAGTCATGTCTGACTCTCCAGGACACCATTTTGGGGTTTTCTTGGCAAGGATGCTGGAGTGGCTTGCCATTTCCTTCTCCAGATCATTTTACAGATGAGGAAATGAGGCAAATTTATGCTCATGTCATTTTTGGAAACCTTGCTGCCTTCTCTGAACTCACAAGAACCAGCCACTTTGTGACTCTGGTAGCACTTTGTCATCAGAAGGAGAATGGGTTAGTGGAGGGAGGATTGGAGCTGTTTTGACACTGCATAAGCCACTGCTGATGAGGCTTGGACTGGGTGGAGTCCAGTGTGGAGTTCAATCCCTGATCTGCAGTCTCAGCTCAAGCGCTGCAGCAACAAACAGAAAATGAACATCTGGTGCGTGGGTGTCCCTGGGTCCCTCCACCCTGCCTCTCACAAACTGCTGTAGAATTTTCTGGCCACAGTCCATCCTGTCTCCCTATCTGACCCCTCCTACTTCCTGTTCAGTTTATTGAACACATATTTTAAATGAGTTAACCTCAAATAGGAAAAAAAAATGTGCTTACACTTCAAAGTCATCTAGGCAGAACTAAGAACAATGAGTAGAAGTGCAAAGAGGCAGATTTGGGTTTATCAGAAAAATGCTTCCTAGACAAGAATGGGCTGCCTCGGGAGACCACTGGGGAGGGTCTCCAAACGGAGACTTTATAACCACATTGGGCATTTATTTTCAGAAAAGGGGATGATCTAGATGGCTGCCCAGGTCCCTTCAAACTCTGAGATGCTGTAATTCTGCAATTCTGGGCCTGTCTGCCCTTTCTGAGCAGACTGAGGAAGGGAGGGCTACATTCAGGCTCTGGTCCCTCCACTTGGTGAGTGAGAGCTGCTTCCTGGATCTCCATCCATCTCTGATGATCGTTCTTCACTAATCACAAACCTGGCCCATCTTGAACTGTGGTTCTAGCCATGTAGAATATTAGTCAGATGGGGGGCCTTGGAGGGTGTTTAGTCTAACACCTTCATTTTTCAGGTGAGGAAAGTAAGGCCCAGAGAGATGCAAATCCCAAATCCACACAGCACAGACTTGGAATGCACATCTTCCTCATCCCTACCTCCCAGAATTCTTTTCTTTTTCCAGGTTCAGTGTGGGCGCCTACTGCTCTATGAGGTCTTTCTCCCCTGTGAAATCCAATTAGTTGTTAGTATTCTCTGTAGCCCACCCCTCCCAACTTACTTTGTATATATTTGTGTACATATTGCAGTCCCCTTTGGGGCCGCTAGATGGTAAAGTGAATAGAATGCTGGACCTGGAGTCAAAAAGCCCTGAATTCGAAATCCAACCTCAGATATTTCCTAGCTGTATGACCCCGGGCAAGTTGTTTAAGCTCTGTTTGCCACATTTTGTTCAACTGTAAAATATGATTAATAATAACACCTACCTTGTAGAGTTGTGAGGGTGGAAATGAGAAAATATTTGTAAAGTATCTAACACATAGTAGGTGCTTAATAAATGCTGATTTCCTTTCTTCCCTAATGGAGTGTAAGCTTTTGACAGAATTATTATTTTTTTTTTGTCCTTGTGTCTCTAGCACCTAGCACAGAGTTCTGTACATATTAGATGTTACTACAGGCAATTGAAATTGTCTACCTCATAGGACTGATAGAATCAAGAAACACTAGATGAATTGAATTAAATTAAATAGTAGCAAAACTAAATCTAGATACTAAGTCTAATGGCTCCCAGCCTAGTGCTATTTTAATGAGGATAGGCTGCCTCTTTTCCTGATATTTTCTTGTCTCTCCTGTACTCTGAAATCCTAGAATCTCAGTTCTACCCTGG
>NW_020954616.1:515801-517489 GCF_900497805.2 Vombatus ursinus | reverse complement strand
GAGATGGGAGTGAGTAAGCGTCTGACTCCAAATTCCTTTTTGACCTTCAGCAGGACAAAGTGCTTCAGCCACACTTGGACTCTTGTTGAAAGGTGATGGCTTGGCCAGTCTAACTTGAAGCTGTATTTAATGTCATAGTGATGTCAGATTTCTTTTGTGATCTACGTTCTTAGTTGATACCTTGACAGGATAATAATAATAACAATAATAGTAACATATTTATGTGGCATTTTGTGACTTATTAAAAAGTGCTTTCAAACTTGTTATCACATTTGATCCACTAGATGTCCCATAAGGTTAGGAAGGACAAATATTATTATTCCCACTTGACAGACGAGGAAACAGAAGCACAGAGTAGTGAAGCAACTTATTTAAAGTCGTAGAGTTGTTCAGTCCAGGGGTGTGCCAGATACAGTTCCAACTGACTTATGAGAGCTGATTGTTAAATTTTCAGTATCAGCATTTATACTTGGGAAAGCTACAACTCAGGGCTTGACTTAGTGTTTTCTTGTTGATCTACATTTAAGAAAGTGATGAAAAAATGTTAATAATTCAGATTGAATTTATAACAGTGTCATGGGTACTTTTTTTAAAATCGAGGGGCTGATCATTAAACATTTATCAGCACACTCCTGGTTGTACAAGAACTTTGGTTTCCTGATTCCTACCTCTGTGTTTTTTCAAATCCTGCCTCTGATACTATAATTACTTATGCCACCATGGTAAACACATTGCCTTTCTGAACCTCAATTTGTAAGATGGGAAAAAGGACACCTTTAGTATGTACCTCATGGGATTATTTAAGGACAAAATGAGATTATTTGTGGAAAGTACTTAGTAAAACTTAAAATCAGGTTTTTTTTTATCATTTCATTTTCATCTTTATGTATTATTATTGTTAATTGGATTTAAAATTTTGTGTTACCTTTGTGTTGTATGACTGCTACTTATTGTTATTATTGTATACTATATCCATATCTGAGAATGAAGCAACTGCTTTTAATCATCTCTTTAAAACCTTCTTCTGCTTCTCCAGGAAACAGAGAATCTCAGAGGTGGAAAGGACTTTGGATTCTTATCTGATCTACCTCATAACTGATCAGGAATTCCTTCTATGACATCTCCACCAAAGGTCCTTCTTATTCTCCTCTTGTACACCTACAAGGATGGGAAGCGTCCTACCTCTAGAGGCAGTCCATTCCACTTTTAAACGATGTTGATTGGTAGAAAGTTTTTTTTTTTTTACACTGGACTGAACTCTGCCTGTCTTCAGCTTTGACCCAGTGCTCCTAGTTCTTCCCTCAAGGGCCAAGCAGGACAATCCTAGGTTTTCCACATGACAGCCCTTCAAATACCTGAGGACATATATCAAGTCCCCTCTAAGACTTCTCCAGGCCATATTCCTCAGAGGAATTCTACCTTACATCAAGAAATAAAAATAAATACCATATTCATGCCCTACTCTTTTCTGTAAATTTTGAATTTCCCTTGAGATTTGTCAGTTCCCCAAAGGCGAGGAACCATGTTTCCTTTCCATCTGCCTTTCCCACTGACAGCCCCAAGTTTCCAGTTCAGTGCCTTGCGCCTCAGTAAAGGTCACTGACTGACTGGAAAGAGAGAGAGAGACAGAAAAAGAGACAGAGAGGGATAGACAGAGAGAGAGATGGAGACAGAGAGACAGAGACAGT
>NW_020954616.1:489038-515746 GCF_900497805.2 Vombatus ursinus | reverse complement strand
GAGAGACAGAGACAGAGAGGGACAGAGAGAGACAGAGACAGAGAAAGACAGTGAGACCGAGAGACAGAGAAAGAGACAGAGAGACAGAGAGAGAGAGTGAGGAGAGACACACACACACACACACACACACACACACACACACAGAGTTGTGAATAAAGAGTTGTAGGGTAGTAAGAGCCCTGGGGTAGGAATTCATTTGACCTGGGTTCTAGTCCTGACCTTGTCAATAACCAGCTATGTGACCTTGGGTAAGCTGCTAAAACAATAACATCTTACATTTATATAGTGCTTTAAGATTTGTAGGATGCTGTCTACCCTGCCCCCAAACAATGCTATGAGGTAGGTGATGCAAGTATCACCACCATTTTGTAGGGAACTTAAGCTCAAAGAGGTTATATGGTGTGAATTGCTTAAAGTCACACACAGCTAGGAAATATCAGAACTGATATTTAAATCTATATATTTTGGATCCAAGACTAATACCCATTCTACTTTACTTTAACTGCCTAGGCTTCACTTTATTAACCGGTAAAATGAGGGCTAGAATCAGGGGTTCTTAATTTTTTTTGTGTTATGGAATCATGTGTGTGTGTGTGTGTGTGTGTGTGTGTGTGTGTGTGTGTGTGATGAAGCCTATGACTCAGAATAGTGTTTTTAAGTTCATAAGATAAAATACACAAGATTAAGAAGGAAATTAATTATGTAGAAAAACAGTTACCAAAATATAAACAAAACCCAAGTTCAAAGACATCAGGTAAGAACCCTTGACCTAGATGTTCTGTAAACTCCCTTGCAGATGTGACAAAACCATAATTCTACTTCAGACATTTTATTGTGTGATTCAAGAGATGTGTACGTTCTCACTGAGCTCCGTTCTGTGTCTCCATCCAGTGTCGTTTTACACTATATTAAGAGAGAGTCAGCTTGTCCTGGATCAGGGAGCTGTTGTGATCTGTGCTGGTCTGAACACATCTGTGTTACTTTTTAAAGTCTAGATAATCAACAAGACAATAAATCTAGCCATAGTTTGTGACATTTGCCCATTCCTGAGGGGATAAATGCTCCCTAGGACAGCTAGGTGGTGTAGTGGGTAGAATGTGGGGCCTGGAATCAGTCTGAGTTCAAATCCAGCCTCAGACACTTACTAGTTGTGTGACCCTGGGCAAATCACTTAACCCTGTTTACCTCAGTTTCCTCCTCTATAAAATAAGCTAGAGAAGGAAATGGCAAACCACTACTGTATTTTTGCCAAGAAATCCTCAAATGGGATCATGAAGAGCTGGACATGACTAAACAACAGCAACAAAAATACTCATACTGAGAATTTAACAATTAGCTGCTGGCTAGGCCTACTCTCTTGCTTTCCATGTGAGGAAACTGGGAAGAAAAGTGATTTGCTCAAATTTACACATTTGTGTTTTTAGAGACACAGACATGTTTTTAAAGACGTTGAGGCCCAAAGAAATGAATCTTTTAATAGTGATTTCACTCACTTTGATTGCAAACCCTCTTACCCTTAGTAGACTGTGGTCAACCTTCTGGTAATGGATATCTCTGAAATTGTCCGGACTGATCATCATAGGATCATAGGTATAGAGTTGGAAGGGACCCTAGAGTTCACTAGTCCAACCCTCTCATTTAAAGAGGAGGAAACTAAAGCACAAAAATTATGAGTGACTTACCCAAGGTCTCACTGATGGTAAGTGGCAAAACCAGGAAATGAACTCAGCTCCTCTGAGTGCAGCTGAAATATTCTTTCCACTACAAGGAAGGGAACACATTTATTATGTACCTATTATGTGCCAGGTACTGGTTTTACAAATATTGTTTCATTTAATCCTTGTAACAATCCTATTATTATCCTTATTTCATGGTTGAGGATATTGAGGCAAATAGTGGTAAAGTGAGTTACCCAGCGTCACATAGCTCAAAAGTATCTGAGGCTTGATTTGAACTTGGGTCTTCCTGACTCTAGCCCCAGTACACCACCTACACATAGGCTTTCCAGGCTAATATTTTTCAGCTGATCAGGATCTATGAGAGCATGCATGCCACTAGCATAGACCTTGGGAGCTCAGGCACGTCATTATGAGGCTTGAAGAATAAGGAAGGAAGAATGTGCATTGTGATAGTTGCAATCAGGTGCCCAAGACTGTGTGTCCACTCTGCCTGTAATGCAGCTCCTGTCACAGGGCCACAGAACAACACGCCCCATCCTCCCACTCTGCCTCCTGAAGCAGTGGGAGGGAGTCCCCTTGTCACACTTGCTGGTCGCCATGCCCCGGGGAAGTCCCTTCCCATCCCATCAGTTTCTATTTTGAAGGGCTCTGACCAAGAGCAGAGAATAGTTGTTGGTGGAGGAAAGTACCTTAGAAGCAGCATGGTTTATAGGAAAACATCCTGGGAAGGAAAAAGCCTGGGTTCTTAGAGTTCTGCCATTAGCCTATTAGATGATCTTGGGCTTCTCTGGCTTTCTTCATGAGAAAAAAAGAGGAGAACCAGAAGTTCTTTTTTTTTGGCTAGGCAGTGGGGTTAAGTGACTTGCCCAGGGTCACACAGCTAGTAAGTGTCAAGTGTCTGAGGCCAGATTTGAACTCAGGTCCTCCTGACTCTAGGGCCAGTACTCTATCCACTGTACCACCTAACTGCCCCTGAGAAGCCAAAGTTCTTTGCCTACCTCATAAGGTTGTTGTGAGGTTAAAATGAATAAAGTGTTTCAAAAATGGTAAATCACTTTACAAATGTCAGGTATAACATATTAAGAATTTTGATCCTTAAAAATTTAAAAACAATGTTTTCAAGCAATGTCACTGTACTGAACATCCATACTCGGCAAACTAGGTGGAAAAGTTTTTTAAAAAAATATAGACAGTGAGCAGAAAAAATCAAAACCACATGGGAATGTGATGATGTGCATACCTTCCCCATCATCCTCTCTGCTGCTAAAGTTGTCCCAAAGATGTTTTCAGTGAATCTACAAAAGTTGAACTGACATCCTCCAAGCCGTAATTTTATCCACCTCAGCAATAGTCTTCAGAACATTAAATTTAAAAGAATTATCATAGGGTGGCAATCTTTCACAGTACTGATTCTGAGTTTCATGGGAAAAGATGAAAATGAGATGATATAGTGATGATGATGACAACAACAATAAGAATAATAATGATATCCTCCCCAGCTAGCCTGCTTTTGGGATCTGTGGCGATATTGGTGTCCTATCCGTTGCATTTCTCCATCCACTGCACTTATTTTCATGTTTTTACCACGTAGGGGAGGTGGCTAAGGTGTAATGAACTCAATTTTGGCTTTGGAGTCAGAGCACATGGGTTCAAATGCTAACTCTGCTATTTTCTGCCTGAATGACTTTGGCTAAGTCATTTCCTTTCTCTGGGTTTCAGTGGCCTCATCTATAAAATGATGGGATTGGACTATGTGAACTTGACGTCACCTTCAAGCTGTTTGATTCTAGGGACCTCCTCCCTTTTCTGAGCTTTGTTTCTGAGCTCGTAAAATTCAGTCTCTCTTCCCCCAAGACTATTCCCTCTTACCCAGGACAATGTAGCCTAACCGGTAGAGATAGCCAAAGTGATCCCATACCACCTTTCACTTGAAAATGAGAGAATTATAAGGCTGAGGACTGGAGTCAGAAGATCTGTGTTCCAGTCTAGGCTTGGATATCTGCTTGCTGTGTGATCTTCACATTCGCAAGTCACTTCACATTTCAGAGCTTCAGTCTCCTCATCTACAAAATAGGGTTATACAATTTGTACTACTACTCTTCCAGAGGTTTTGTAAGTGAAGAGCTCTGTAAATACTCAAGGGTCACCTTCTTTCCATCAGTGAAGGTAGGTGGCCCAGCCCCAACTCCTTTCAGGGACTAGATTTGGAGACCTTTTTGCCCTGGAATATCATGTGTGGAGGAGGCATTGCCAACTCTGCCCTGTATTGCTAAGTCAAATGAGAAAACTGTATCCCTCTCCACAGTAACCAGAGAGTGCCCAATCATCAGGCCTCTTGCTGTCAGGATCATATCTGTCACAAGGGATTTAGATGACAGTTGATTGCATGACATGGGAGACACTGGCACAGGACTGCCCAGCATTGTGTGCCCTCATCAAAGAAGGCGCTGTGCTTTATGAGCAAAGCAGAATTGAAGCACCTAAAAAGAAACTCAAGATGCACAAATTTAGAGAATCCACCCCAAATATTCACATGGACTATTCGTGCCTGACCTATGGTAGAGCATTCCGAGCTCACATTGGTCTAATCAGCCACAGTTGGTCACACTGTAATCTAACATAGTGATGTCATTTTGGTCTTCTTTAAGAATGAAGGATAATTCTGAACTGCCTGGGAGTCAAGTACACATTCTACATGGGTTCTTGTATCTTGAGTATGCTTCATTTCCTGCCATCTTGGGGTAAGGCAAAGGAACTGGCCACAAGTTCAAAATTTGATGAGGCTCTTATGAACCAGATCTCTGGTGCCATGTACCCAAGCACCAGATTTAATCTTTTCACCTTTACCCCATGACCTAGTGTTTTCAGAGAAAACAGGATGATACTCCTGTCCCAACACAGTCACCACCCTCCATCATCACAGTACACTTGTGTACTTTGTGTACACACCAGCGATTCCAAACACACACTGTATATGTGTGTATCCCAGATTTTTCCTTTTTTTCTATAGCTAGCAACTCCTCCTCCTCTTTTCCTAATCCCTGTGATTCAGAGTTACCACCACTACTTGGAAAACCCTTTCTCCTAATGCCAGTTCCTCAATCTTTCATTTCCATTCCTCTCAGCCCTATCCCTACCCAATCTCTGTCCTCCCCTCTCCTCCTTTCCCAATGTACTTTCTAGAACTCTATTTCCTTTGTTAAACAACGACAACTTCACTTTATCCTTATCTCTTCTCACTCTCTTTTTATCCTCTTGCACTCATGTAAACTGACCCTCCTCATGGGGAAAAAACCCCCTGCATGTCTGGCCACACATTTTTCAGTATTGAGTATTCCTTTTCTTTTCTGTCCCCTTTCCTAACCCTTCCGCTCTACTCCTCCCTTCCAACATTATGCTCAGTAGAGGAGTAAGATTATATTATGTATTATATATTTGGGTCACTTGGCTCCATGAGAGTCAAGGAAAAAATAACTTTGTAGTCATTGGAATGTTATACAACTATATTGTTTACTTTATTGTAAATACTGGTGAACAATGGTCAATAAATAGTTTTATATTCTTCCTTTAAAAAAAGACACATGCGCGTCAAGAGTATAGGAGACTACATAACATGGGTACGTTTGCTTCCCCATTTATGCCCATAGTTAGGAAAACACAACCCCTCCAAATGTCTGCCTTTAAGAGAATGAGTCTAATCCCTTTTCCATGTGACAGAATGTAAATACTTAGGATCCTAGATTTAGAGCAGGAAGGAACCTTAGAGGTCATCTAGCCTACCCCCTCATTTTATAGATGAGGCAATTGAGGCTTAGAGACATCAAGTGACTTGCCAATGTCAAGCGGGAAGACAACTAGTGTGCTCTTTTGAATTTGTCTTTTCTCTGGGCTAAATATCTCTAGTTCCTTCATCTCAATTCCCAAATGGCATGATCTTGAACCATTGCCTTCATCTGAATACTTTCTAGCTTATCAATGTCCTTCCTAAAATGTGGTATCCAGAAATGAAAATAATGCTCCAAATGCAGGCAACTAGGGCAGTTTGTAACTATCTGATCACAACCTCCTATGATTGAATCTCTCCCCATGCCTACTGTCCTAAACTTATTCTTTACCATTACCATAACCTCTAATCTCTCCTCCCCTCTGAATTCTCCCAGACCATCATTTCTGCTTAGACTTAATTTTTCTCCCTTCCCAGTCTTGGCTCTATAGTTAATCAATTCAACACTGCCCTCCACACTGTCTTTTACCTTTTTTTTTCTAAGAGAAATTTACTTTTGTATTTCTGAAAAATATAAATAACAATATATATAAAAATATAAATATATATAAATATGTAAAAATATAAATAACAATAAAAACAAACAGTATCTTACTGTAGATTATAGTCAAGTGTTTAGTCAAAATGAAAAAGAAAAGAATTGTTCCCTAGAGGACTTTATATGCAACATTAACATGAATGAAGTGCTACCTTATGAGAGGTAAAGAGTTCACACTGTTCTTTGCATGGTAAGAATAGTTGAACTTACTAACATGCTGAAAGACAAACAGGGTTAAGAGACTTGCCCAGAGTCACACAGGTAGTCAGTGTCTGAGGCCAGATTTGAACTCGTGAAGATGAGTTTTCTTGATTCCAAACTCAGTATTCTTATCTACTGTGCTACTTGGCTGCCTGCAGCTGCTGATTACATGGTACTCAAACAACCATTCAATTCCCACATTGGAATTTTGACATTTAAAACTGAAATGTCAGTATAAGAAATGATTTATACAACTGAAAACAAACCTTTGAGTGAACTAATCCAGATTCCAGCACAAAAACTGCTGCAAGATCAATGACTAACTTGGGGAAGAAGTGCTTATATGAAATGTATCACATTTAGACGTTACCAAAATACAGAAATAAATCTGAAAGGAAATCTTTTAAAATAAAAAAAAGTCTCTAGAGCTTTCAAAATTAATATGTAAAGGGGACTTAACTTTATAGCATTGTTTTACAGTCAAGGTACAAAGATGGATGTGGCCCTCGGGGCACAAAGAGGGATTTTGAATTCCTCGCTTCTACACCATAAAAATTCCTTATTTCTACATCATAAAAGGACCTTCTTTCTTGAAGCAGGACATTGGCTGGAATTTTTTCCCCATTTCCCAAAATGATTCTGCTAATAGTATGCATTCATTTTTTCCAAGTTATTCCAGACAAATCCTTAAAATTGGACATTCTTAGAATCTAACAACTCTTAAGTTAAACCCTGCTCCTATACGAAAAATTCTAATGTGCTAACTTTCTTGTCTCTAAAGAGAGGTTTAATCCTATTCTCCTTTAGGGATTTTAGGATATTGCCACCAAACTATTTCCAGTTTTGATGATAAAAAATACCTTGTGAGAATTTGATTTAACCAATTAATCCTTTCTTATGGGAGTATGAACTCAATATTCTGTCCACTATTGATTCAGCAAACAGAATGCTGGCAAAATATGTCATGATATTTCTAATATTTCTATAACTTTGAAAAACTTCAGATTAAATTAATCTTCAAAGCCAGCTCCATTACCCAATAACATTTTCAAATTGGACAGGTTAGTTTGTATCCGTCTTTGACTTATGCCTTTTCTCTAATCCCTTTCTGCCTCAACTGATCAAATTTTCTCTAAGACCAGGTCACCTTCATTTGGTTAGATCCTTCCATAACTTGGCTTTCAATTTCAGATGGAAATTTTTCTTTCTTCTTCATTTTCCACCTGTTATCTTAGAAAGTGGGCTCTTCAGCCTCCTCATTTGACTCTGCTGTACTCCCGTACTTGAATTATTATTATTTTTTTCTTCTTCTGTGTCATGTTGATGTGAGGTTATCCTTATCTCTATTTCCAAATTCCTGTTTTGCCCCTTTCCCATTTCTTACTTGTGAAGTCTGGGCAAGGTTTTCCTGAGACATCTTTTACTACTCCTAACCACTTTCCTGAAGATTGTGTTTTCTGAACAACATGTATTCATTCACAACACTCAGGCAGCAGATAGCTTTAATGATTTCTATCACAATAGTGAACTGGGGATTACTATGGCATTTTCAAGATTGAGACAGCCCACTATTCCTGCCAGTTCTTTAATGACATCTTCTTTACTCATATGGCTGTTTATTTCATGCTTTGTAAATAATCTGGAGTGTCCCTTTGTTTGATTCTTTAAACTCAGGTTTCAAGAAGGTTTCAGTATAGTTTTTCATATCCTATAAGAAAGCTTTGCATGTGCCAAATAATGGCAAGATGAGCAGAGTAACCTGAGTTTTCTTCTTAGTTGTGTACTGGTATCCTTTAGGAAAAGACGTACCAGTTCCTCAGGTTCTATGCCAAGCATTCTAACGAAGAGCACATTATTTCCTCTACTTTCCACCGAGTGGAATTGTCTTCATCTCAGTTCTGTGGATGCCTGAGTCTCACTGACTTCTTTGTTCCAGGAGGCTTCTGTGTCATCTTCCTCTTCCCCCTTACTTCTGGATAGTTGCTTATTCCTGTTTGTGAATTTCTTCATCCCGTACAGGTCATCCTCATACTTGTGGGAGTAAGCATCTCCCATACACTTGTGCTCCTTCATGTTTCAGGTAATGAAGATGCCCCACAGCCTGGATTCATGCTGTCTAGGGCTCCACCCTGGAGCAGGGCCTTCTTAGCCTATGTGTACTGGGCCTTCCATCTTTGTTTTATTTGGCTAGTCCATGGGAGCTGCTCCTTAACTGTCTCCCTCTTAAGGAAAAGGGGGTGTTGGAGGGGGAAAGATGCAGGCTGAGAAAGATGGAAAGAGCTTGCTGTGCTCTACTTTTGAATACCTTTATCCTCTCACCCTGATACCATTCACACCCAAATTTTTTGAATTTGAGTTACTAAGCTAAATGTACATTACTTCCAATATCTGGTTCCATTACTCCTTTTTTTGTTGTAGTTGTTCAGTCATTTCAGTTGTGTCCAACTTTTCATGACCCCATTTGAGGTTTTCTTGGCAAAGATACTTGGAGTGGTTTGACATTTCTTTCTCCAGCTCATTTTACAGATAAGGAACTGAGGCAAATAGGGTTAAGTGACTTGCCCAGGGTCACACAGTTCTCTCTTGATAATGAAAAAAGTTGGAAAATCATTCTTCTGAGCCAATTGAGTCCACTATATAGTGGTGTAATAAATTTGAACCAAGCACTCCTCAACTTTGAGACAATAAATCCTTTTACTCCTTTATAAGTGATTCTGTTTCCCACTTTCTGAAGCAGCTGTTACAAACCTCTCCTCAGCAATGTTCCCTTTATTTTGTTTTCTTTTTTATAGCTGCATAGACCTGCTACTGCTCTGAGCAGAAAATTTTTACATGACCTGATGAATGTATAGCACTTTAAAAGTTTTTTATAATATAATAATACAAATATTTCTGATGAAAATTGAAAATCTGTATACTTATGATTTTATTTATTAATTAAATGGTACAGTAAAGCTTAGTACATTTTTTTTGTCAGAATGTTCACATCATTAGTTACTGTTTACACAGTTGTTTTTCCTTTCATGATGGTCAGTCACGACATCTTCTTATGGGGCTTTGAGTCTATCTCATATAACTTCAGATTTTTACCTCTAGATGACTCTAGTAGAACAATTGCTCCAACCAATCAAGGCTTTCCCATTCATTTGAAAACAGAAAGGTTACATATTTGATGCCTACTGGCCAGATAAGATCACATAACCTTACTGGACCAAATAGGAGTTTATAAATCATTTAATATGTATTTCTCTTCCTTTGGGAAAGGAAAGCATGAACAACTCCAGATTGGATGATCTTTTTTCATCCCTCACCCTTCTTGACCTTTCTGAAGCATTTGACATCATTGGCCACTTCCATTTCTTGGATACTCTCTCTTACCTAGGTTTTCACATTTGCACCCTCCATTGTTTCTCCTTCCCTGGTCTGATTGCTCCTTCTTGGCCTCCTTGGCTAACTCTTCATCCATATCAATTCCTTAACTGTGGTTGCACCCCAAAACTCTGTCCTGGGTCCTCTTCTTTTCCCTCTCTATTCTTTCTTTTGTTGACCTTATTAGCTTCCTTGGATTTAATGAACATCTCTGTGAAGATGACTCCCAGATCTATATATCTAGTCCCAGTCTATCTTCTGAGTGTCAACTCCACATGTTCCATACACATCTCAAGCACAATTCATCCAAAACAGAACTTATCTTCTTTCCCCTTAAATTCATCCCTCTTCTTAAAATTCCCTATTTCTATCAGGGGTACCACCATCTTTCCAGTCTCCCACATCCACAAACTTGATATTATCCTTGACTCCTCACTCTCTTTCACCTTGCATATTTAATCAATTGCCAAATCTTGCCTCTACATCTTCTCTCACATTTATTCCTTTCTCTCTCTTTACAAGCCATTGATTTAGTTCAAGCTCTCATCATCTCTCACTTGGACTATTGCATTGTATTACTAATTGGTCTCCCTGCTTCTAATCTCTCTTCTCTCCATTCTTCTATACAGCCACCAAAGTTATTTTCCTTAAGCATGGGTCTGACCATTTCACTCCCCTACTCAAAAAACTCCAATGGCTCCCTGTTGTCTCCAGGATAAGTTATAAACTACTCTCATTGACTTTTGTTGTTGTTGTTGTTGGTTTTTTGGCTAGGCAATGGGATTAAGTGACTTGCCCAGGGTCACACAGCTAGTAAATGTTATGTCTTGTTGACTTTTAAAGTTCTTCCCAACTTGTACTTAACTTATCTTTTCAGTCTCATTAAATGTTATTCCTCTCCCCAAATTCTGGGGGGGGGGGTGTTCTGTGGTCTAACCAAACTAATCTTCTTGCTGTTGTCCTTACACAGAGCATTAGATGTCCTATCTCAGTGCCTTTGTACTGACTGTTCCCCATGCTTGGAATGCACTCCCTTCTTATCTTTTCTTTGCAGAATCCCTTATTTCCTCTAAAACTCAACTCAAGGACTATCTTCTACTTGAAACTTTTCCCGATCCTCACAACTGCTAGTGCAGAGGTGGGGAACCTGTGGCCAGGCCACGTGTGGCCCTCTAGGTCCTCAAGTGCAGCCTTTGACTCAACCCAAACTTCACAGAACAAATTATAAATTATAATTATCCCTTAATAAAAGGATTTGTTTTGTGTAGTTTGGATTCAGTCAAAGAGTCACACTTGAAGACCTACAGGACCACATGTGGCCTTGCAGCTGCAGGTTCCCCACTCCTGTGCTACTGCTTTCCCTTCCTAAACTACTTTGTATGTATTTTGCATTTATTCTGAATATACGTGTATATGTACGTGTTGTTTTCCCCAACAGAATGTGCAATACTTGAGAGAAGAGATTGCCCCCCCCCTTTTTTTGTATTTTAGTACTTAACAGAGCCTGGCATATAGTAATAAAAAAAATAATACTCAGTTGAGTAGAATGGGTCTATTACCTTTCTAGACTTGGACAGTCCCTTCTCCCTCCTCCCCTCCTCTGCTTTAGGGCTTAAAATTTCCATTTCTTTGTTCTCTCTAGGGCCTTGCTTCACTTGCCGCTGCTGCTGGTTCCTGGCTTCTTTTCATCAACTTGTGTATCTGCTCTTTCAGAGTTCCCCATCCTCTTTCTAAGGATTAATGTCTTTGATTTCCCCCAAAGTCTTATGTTCACTAAAGGTGGGGAATGACCAGGAAGTTACTGGGGATGGCAGTGAGCTGGGGGAATCCCCATGAGCCTTAAAGAAAATGGTGTGTAGGTGGCACCCTACTGGGAAGTCCACATTTTAAGATTTGCTGAACTAATATGATTGATGACTGAGTTGGGGAAGCCCTGCCTTAGTATTCTAAAAATCCCTTAAGACCTGATGTGGTACTCCAGGTAGCATATACACCGTTAGCTCACTCGTTGCTGCTCTCTCTTCTTCTACACAGACAAAAGGTCCTTCAAGTATAGACATCTGCCAGGCAAGAACTGCGTCAGAGTTAGATAGGCTCTTTCCTTGGGGATAGATTTGTCCTGACTTACCTTGTCTGACTGGATTTCTGATTTAAATTGCTCATTCTGCTACGGTCTTTTTGGATCTCAGTTTCCCTTGCCCTCTACCTCACGATGAACCTTGGTGTAGCACTCTTATGGTTATCAGAAAAACATACAAACAGTTTTATGGTTTTTGCATTTCCTGGCTTATAGGAAACACAATAAAGGCTTGTTTAATTGCATTGAATTACAAAGAAAAGTCACACAGTACTTTATTTGAGTCTCACAACAACCACAGTTCAAGTATTATTCTACTCATTTTATAAATGAAGAAATTGTGGCAGAGATATTTAACAATTTGTTTAAAATCACCCAATAAGCATGTGGTAAAGCCAGGTTTTGAACCCACTGATGTCGAGTTTTATCTACGTAGTCCCAACTTCTATCTGCATTTCCAGTTATCTCCCAGGCATCTCCCCTTGGATGCTATGCCAGAACCTTAAATCCAATATGCCCAAAGTTGAACCATTATTTTCCCCTTAGACCTGGCCCCTCCTTCCAACTTTTCTATTTCTACTGATGTCACCAGCATTCGCCAAGTCAGTCAGGCTTGGAACCTTGTGATTGTTCCTCTTCCTGACTCCCTAGCACCCTCTCCTGTCACTTCTGCCTCAGTAGTGTCTCTTTCCTCCACTCCCTTCCTTCCATTTCCTCTCCTACAGCCCTAGTTGAGTCTTTCCTCATCTTTGGCTTGACCCACTATAGTGTCCCTCTAATGGGCTTTCTTGTCTCCAGCCTCTCTGTTTGCCATTCTACTGTCAAAGTAATCTTCTTGAATCGTAAGTTTGATCACTTTATTCTTTCTGCTCAATACTCTTCAATAGTTTCCCCTTGTCTATGGAATAAGACAAATTCCATGCCCTGGCGCTCTAGGCAGTTCAACATTTGGCTCTAGCCTATTTCTACAACCTAATTTCAGGGTTCTTTCCTTCACACAGTCAGCCAAACTACTTCCTTTCAAAGTTCTCCACTTCAGCCAAATTACTAATTGTTTCCCAATCTTATTCTGTCATCACCACATGACATTTTACATTCCTGGAATGGACCCTTCCTGGTCCATCTATTGACATCTTCTCCCTTTTCCAAGAGCCATTTCTTCTGTGAGACCCTACCTGATCTCCAGTTCTCAGCTCTTTCAAGACTCTCTGTTTGATCTTTTAAAATGTACTTAGGAATTTTCTAGCTTAAATCACAATATAAATAATAGTAACAACAACAACAACAAGAAATATTTCTATAAAGTTTTATGGTTTGCAAAATGCTTTACAGATGATCAGCTATGACTGACTTAGCTATTCTCAGCAATGCAATGATCCAAGACTTATCGGAAGGACTTGTGATGGAAAATGCTATCCATCCCTAGTGAAAGAACTATTGGAGTCTGGATACAGATCGAAGCATACTTTTTTAGTTTTTTTATTTTTCTTGGGTTTTTATGTTGGTTTATGTTTTCTTTTATAACATGACTAATATGGAAACATTGTTTTGCATGACCACACATGCATAACCTATATCAAATTGCTAGCCTTCTCAATGAGGTGGGTGAGGAGAGAGGGAGGGAATTTGGAATTCGATTTTAAAAATGAATGTTGAAAATTGTTTTTAGGGGCAGCTAGGTGGCACGGTGGATAGAGCACCAGCCTTGGAGTCAGGAGGACCTGAGTTCAAATCCGGTCTCAAACCGGACGCTTGACACTTACTAGTTGTGTGACCCTGGGCAACTCATTTAACCCCAATTGCCTCACAGCAAAAAAAAAAAAAACAAAAACCAAAACAAAAAGAAAAGAAAATTGTTTTTACATGTAATTGGGGAAAATACAATATTAAATTAAAAAAAAAAGAATAAAGTGCTTTACAAACATGATTTCATTGTATTCTCATAACAACCCTGGGAGGCAAGTGCTATCATAATCTCTATTTTACAGATGAGGAAACTAAGACAGACAGAGGTTCAGTGATTTGCCTGGGGTGGCACAGATAGTAAGTGTGTGAAGCAGAATTTGAATGCAGGTCTTCCTAATTCCAAGTTGTGCACTTTATCCATTGTAACACCTGGCTACAGTTGCATATTTGTATATACCTTATTCCTTAAATAGTTTTGAAGCCCTTTGAGAGTAGAGACATATTATCTTTTAATTTGGTGTCCTTTTTCATTCTTGTATTGCTGTTCCTATCACAGTCCCTTGGACATATTGGGTGCTTAAATATTTGTTAAAGAGAGATGAGAGAGGTAAGGTGCGTGACTGGTGTCATGTAGCTCTCTAGCAACAGAACAAGGATTAAGACCTGCGTTTCCTATTTTCTAGTCACCTGCATTTTCTTTTTTTTTTTCTTTTTTTTTTTTGGTGAGGCAATCAGGGTTAAGTGACTTGCCCAGAGTCACCCAGCTAGTAAGTATTATGTATCTGAGGCTGGATTTGAATTCAGGTCCTCCTGACTCCAAGGCCGGTGCTCTATCCACTGTACCACTTAGCTGCCCCGACACCTACATTTTCATTAGACCAATTGACATTGACTCCTTTATAATAATGGTTAGGAATAATTTTGAAAAATTTTGTATAAGTTACCACTTGCTAATTAAGGGGAAATCATAGAGCTCAATGGCTATTGCTTTAGCTTTTTTCCAAAGTTCACCTACATGGGACTCTATTTTTCCTCCCGAGAGGCAACATGAGTATTGGAAACAGCATTGACTTTGGAGTGAGAAGGACTGGGTGTTAAGGAGGGCTTCTAGGAAGACGGAAGAGTGAGAGATCTCAGGACAGATATCTTCAATGACCCCCTCATAATAGCAACTGAAATGTCCTCAAAGAAACAGAACTACTAGAACCTTCAAAGAAAATCATTTTTCAGAAACATGGAAAGAAATGAGTGAACAAATGAGTGAACATGCATATACAATAAAAAAGTCCCAGAGTATTAAGGGAAGCTAGAAATTCTATAAGAGAAATATAGTCAAGCAACACCAAGAACAAAATCCCTCAGGACACAATATGATGTCTAATAAGCACACTGAAGGAATTGAAGGCAAAATTGAAAATAGTAAAAACATCCCAAAATAAAGTAAAGAGGGAGTTGAGTGTAACTAAAACATTTCAGGACACCATAATGTTGAAACTCAATCATTTGGAAACATTCACAGAAACTATTCAAATTATTATATTATGAATGATTTCATTGGAGGGCAACATGGAAGAAGGACAACAGAAAAAGAAGAAAAATAAGCCCTGGAAATTAAACAACTAGAAAAAATTTGGAAAATGTACATAGAGAAATGATGAACCTGGAAGACAGAGACAGGAGAGAAAATTTAGGGATTATTTGGCTTCTCCAAAACTGTGAAGAAGAGATTCTGACTATTGCATTTTCTGGAAGTCATGCAGGATAATTGTTTATAAATGTTGAAAAAAAAAGAAAGATTGCAAATCGATGAAGGTCGAAGTAGTACTAGTAAAATAAAGAATTTCCTTCAAAAAAAAAAAAAAGCCTGAATTAAATACCAGCTCAGTTACTTACTAATTATGTGACCTCAGACAAGTCACTTAATCTTTCTAGGCTTGTTTCCTTATTTATAAAAAGTGAGGGAGCTGGATAAAGGAGTCTAGGGCCATTTCCAGCTCTGTATCTATGATTCAGCAATCGTAGGTTTCATTGTACCCCCAGTACTTAGTGTGGTGTCTGGCACACAGTAGACACTTAATAAATATTTATTGACTGATGAACTGTAATCCTAAACCACTTAATCTCTCTGGGCCTCAATTCTTTCATATGTAAAATGAAGGTGCTTAACATGATCCCCAAGGTCTTTCCTAGCTCTCAATCCATCTTAGATTATAATGGATATAATATATTACATGACATTAAAAGAGGTATAGCTTCTAGGGTGTAGGAGGTGATGGTTCCACCGTACTCCATCCTTGTCAGACCTCATCTGGAATATTTTGTTCATTTCTGGGAGTCACATTTTAAGAAGGCCACTGGTAATAGGAGAGTAAATGAAAATGCCCTTGAATCTGTGCTATGTGAGGATCAGCCAAAGGAAAAGGGAGGATGTAGCTAAGAGGAGAGAAGACTGGAGAAAGAGATATCTATTTTCAAATATTTGTAGTAGTATCATGTTGAAGACTGATTTGACATTTTGCTACTGGGGTAGAATGAGGAACGATGGGTAGAAATTTCAAATAGGACCAATTAAGTCTTGTTATTAGGAAAAAAAACTTCCTAATATTGAGGGCTGCCCAACAATGGAATGGGCTGCCTTCAGAGCTGATGGTTTCTCCCATCAGAGGCTGCATGACCACTCCTAGGGTATGTTACAATGCCAGTGTCTTTTGTATGCAGATTTGGACTAGATGCCTGCTCAGGACGTTTTTAACTCTCAAATTCCATGATTCTGTGACCCTCTCTGGGCTACCTTGAGTTTGTAAGATGGGGAAAAAAAATCTTGTACTAGTATGTACCTTACAGACTTGTTGTGAGGGAAATGCTCTATAAATTATAAATATGGCTTATCATGTATGATGGAAAATTAGGAGAGCCCTGTTTCAGTTGTGGAGATATGACTGACTCAGAGTTGTTATTCTGGCTGATCTTTTTAACTTTTCTGTGCCTCAGTTTTCCCTTTTATGGACTGAGGGGTAGTAAGAGTGTCCTTTTTCCTCTCTATTACCATCTCCACAGAGCTGTGAAGATGATGAGATGATAGAGGGAGGAAAAAGGCAGTTTGAGCTCTTCAAAAGAGAGACCACATAAAAGTAAGGTGTCATTATCAGTAACAGTTCTTACAGTGTTATTTGGGTTTCAGTTTCTGGAATGGGGTAAACAATGCTAAATAATTTTCTGTTTTTTTTTTTCATCTCCTGGATTGTAAACCTTGCAACTGTGACATTAAATACAAACAAACCCAAATTATTCTTTGAACCCTTGGCACCTTGCATAGTACTTAGTAAATGTTTGTTCTTGTTACTGCTTTTTTAAAAAATGTCCTTTCAAGGGAATGGTATGTTTTGTTGATCTCTGAAAACACAAGCTGATAGGACTCTGCCTTCTGATCTTGGGGCCTGTTGATACTCACAGCTTCGATATAACTGTCTTTCAGGCAATCACTCAAGACCAGAACTTTCTTCCTTCCTTCCTGCCTTTCCCATCCCCCATCATAATTTAAACTGGTTATATCTAAGCTTCACAGGAGGGTAAAGAAATGAGAAAAAAAAAAGCAATTTCCAACCGGGGCTAGAGTTGAGTACCCTGTGTCAGGGCTGGCATTGGGATCATGTTTGGCTTGTGCATTAAGCGTAGTTTGGAGATAAATAATGCTTGAGCAGATGGGTCACCATATATGGAGGCACTTCCACACCTCCCCCACCACTGCTTTCTGCCTCAAAGCATTTGAGAGTCCCCAATGAAACCACTGAGCCTTCTGTGCAGTGGAGATTGTGACTCGGTGGTGGTGGTGGTGGGCCAAGATGTTCCTTTCTCATAGACTAAAAACTGGAATGCATGACTATGAGAATGCAGGGGAAAATAGAGGGAGGGAGACAACAGTGACTCACAAAAGGCAGTAGGAAGCTCTCCCTTTCCCTCCTCTTTTTAAGGGGCTACTTTCCACCCTGTTCATCCTTGATGTTTCAAGTTCTCCTCTCCAACAACTCATAGTCTCCTTTTTTTTTTTTTTTGAGAAGAGCTTATTTTTTCTTTATGCTGGGGGTGGGGAGGAAACCTTTCCTAGCCTTGTCTTATCCTTTACTCTGACCGGTTCTCTTTCCCTTTCCATTCCACCATTCTGAGGGAATTTCCAGTAGTTGAGAGGAACTGGGTACACGCCCAGACATCCTAAAGTTAGATATATTATCAGCCTCAGTCAGCAAAGAATCAGGAAGCAAGTAAAAAATAGTCGAGCTAAAAAAAGGGTAGTCACAAACCCCTCTACTAAAACTCTTACCTTTATTCCTTAGGCTGACATTTAGCATTTACAATTCTAATTTTACACATAATTCTGACAACTCCAGTTTTCTGATTTATCAAATCATAACAGATTATTAGAAGTCAATCAGAAGAAAGACAGACAGAAAGATGCAGGCCCCAAAACAGGTGTTGTGACCAGTGATAATTGTCTGAAAGGTAAGGAGGAACATGATAAAATGTCCCTGGGAAGAAGGAATGGGCACATATAAATGATCTCTAAGGTTTCTTCCAACTCCAGTTTCTACAATCTTATAAAAGATTTTAATAAAAAAAAGTTTGGAAAAGTTTAGCTCTCTGTAAGAGTAAGTTCCAGTTATCTTGAAAATTCTTAGAAGGTACATTTCTCTCTACCTCCCCCTTGTCCATTAAATGAGGAGTTAGTGGGATTATTTCGCACTTTGTATAAAGAAGCAGTAGCCTCCATTCTTGCATTGATAGACATTTCCATCTGACTTCTGCTGTGGCTTCAGCATGTTTGAAAGAAAGCTTATTATCTTTGTCACCCAAACCACTTTCCCCTTCTCCCAACCGTTTCCCTATTTCTACCGATAGCATCATCATTCTCCTTATTACCTTAGCTTGAAACTTTTGAGTCACTGGTGATTCTCCTAGTCCTTGGCCCCAAGTCACCAAGCCCCCTGATTTTCTTAAAGTATCTTTTTCCATTTAAATGTGGACCACCTTCGTCATCTCATGCTTGGATTAATAATAATAATTGGTTTACTAGAGGACTCCAGACTCTGAATTTTCTATATTCCCAATCCATTATGTACTTCTATCTCTTCAAATTAATTTTCCTAAAACATTACTTTGATAATTCAATTCAATTCAACAGGTACAGCAAACACCTTGTATACAGAATGGAATCCTGAGCTAGGTTATAAAGATACAAAATTTGGATAAGACATAGTCTTTATTTTCATAAAGTTTATTGTTTCATCGACAGGCCTTGAACCCATCAGTGAGTTAGGATGATGTCTACCCCAAGCATGTGAACATTTCCTCTCCAGCAGAATGGGTAGATAAGAACAATTTGTTCCAATGATCATGAAGTTGGCTGAAGAATGGCTGTGGAGTGCTTAGAGTTTGTTCGGACATTGAAGACGCCAAGGTCATCTACTAAATCCCAGGCCAACTCTAATCTTGACTATCCAGTCTTGCCATTGGATTTTGATGACTATGGAAGAGAGTGAGGCTATCGACTTTGTGCAACTCTGCCTCATTTAAACCCAATCAATATGCAAGTCAAGGCATCACCCTGTGATGCCATTGGTCTTCTTTGAAAACAACGGACAAACAACAACACAGTCTCATGGGGAGGCATGGTAAGACACAAATGCTGACAATTATATTATATGACAGGTGTGTTAGAAAGGTACAGAATAAAGTTCTATATGAAATATGAAAGAAAAGATCATTATGGATTAGCAGGATCAGTGAAAACATACTGGGAGGAGTAGTATTTGAGTTAGACCATGAGAGATAGTTAATAATTCAGCAGGCAAAGGGTAGAGAAGAGGGAGGGCATTTCAGATATAGAAAATGGTGTGACTGAAGGTGGAAAAGTGGAAAAGCATAGTGCATGGCAGAGGGAGGGCAGAGAGAGAAGGCAAGGGATAGAAAATTGTCCAATTTGGTTGGAGTATAGGGTACTTGGAATAGAGTAATATGGAATATTGTTAGAAAGATAGGGTGGTCCCAGATTGTAGAGGGCCAAGGGCAAAGGATTTTGAACTTTATTGGGTAGGTAATAGGGAACCAGGGGCAATTTCTGAGCAGAGGAACAATGTGACTATATATGGAAGATTACTTTAGCAGTTACCTGAAGGATTACTTAGAGCAGAGCTTCTTAATTTGGGGTCTGTGAACTTATCTTCAAAATATTATGAAAACAATATTTCAATAAAATTGATTTTTATTATAATCCTATATATTTTATTTTATGCATTTAAGACTATTATTCTGAGAAGGATTCTATAGACTTTACCAGACCTCTAAAGGGGTCTGTGACACAAAAAAAGATGAAGAAGGAAGAGAAAATGGCTATAGGAAGATCTTTTAGTAAGATATTGCAAAAATCTAGGAAGGTAGTAAGTAACAGGAACCTGCATAATGGTGATGGTGGTAGGGACAGAAAGAAAGAGATGATTGTGGGAGCTGTTGTAGAGATAGAATCCATATAAACTAGTGACAATTTGGAGAGGCATATGAGAAGTATAGGAGAATGAAGGGTCAAAGACAGCAAAGTTTCAAACATGGGAGATAAGGTGAATCATGGCATTATTGACGGTGATAGTGAAATCAGGGAAAGGAGTAGGTTTTTTGGGGGAAGATAATAAGCTTCATTTTGGGCAGAATTTGAGGTGCTGGTGGAACATCCAGGTAATGATGTTCTTTTGCCAGCTGGAGGTACAGTTAGAGCTCAGAAGAAGTGTCAGACAGGAAATTTGATAGTCATTTATATAATGGTGAGTGTCTACTGGATAATGAATGAATGAATGAAAAAAAAATCACTTATTAAGCCCTTACAATGTGCAAAGCACTGCTTTCAAGGAACTCACATTCCATTTAAAATTATTTTATTTATTTCATTAAATATTTACCAATTACATGTAAAAAACTTTTAACAATCACTTAAAAAAATCTGAGTTCTAAATTCTCTCTCCTCACACCCCTTCTTGAGAAGGCAAGCAATTTGATATTGACTATACATGTGAAGTCATATAAAACATATGTCTATATTAGCCATGTTGTAAAAGAAAACACAAAATAAAATAATAAACATAAAGAAAATAAAATTTAAAAAATATACTTCAATCTGCATTGAGTTCATCAATTTCAGGAGCTCACATTCTAATGGGTGAGACAGTACATATGGAAAGTTTTACCTGTGTCAGATGGAAAGGTCCTTAAGGGGCAGTGGAAGAGCAGGTAATAAAATAGTATCTGTTTCTAATGTTGAACCATTTGACAATACCAAGGACTTTGGTACCCAGAATTTTCTTGTCTGGGTCTTTAATAGCTGTGGCTGTAGCACCCAGCAGAGCAGTTGCCCAGCTGCATCTCCACAGGATCTGCTTTCCAGGATGATGGCTGAGGGCACTGGGCTGGAAGCTTTGCTATTTCCAAGGCTCTTGGGCTCCTGGGTTGTTTCCATTGGGGTCTGAAGGGAGATGATGGTCAAGGTTGTGGTAGTGGTTTGACTTGTTGCCTCCTATATCTCTCCCAGGGTACCCTGTTGCCTCAGTTAGGCTAGGTCACCTTGCCCTATGGGTAGCAGTTCAGGTGACTGTCCAGCCTCTCCTCCAAAGGAGTTGCTTTCCCAGAGGGTGACTTTAAGGGCTGACCCAGAAGTAGGACTGGTGGCCTGGGGGGCATCTCCGCTCCCAGGGCTCCCGTGTCTATCTTCCTATTGGTAGCAGTTGGTCATAGGGGCTGGTTTGGAAGCTGGTCCAGTGGTTTGAGGGCACTACTATTTCCAAGGCTTTTGGGTTCAGGGTCCTGAGTTGTCTCAATTGGGTTTGAGATGAGATGGTGGTGAAGGTGGTGATGGTGGTGATGGTTGATTTTCCTGGCACGTACTGCCTCCTGTCTCTCCCTTGTGGTACTCTGCCACTTCAGCTAGGCTGGCTTGCCTAAAAAAAAATAAAACCCGAACTCCTTAGCTTATCCCTGAAGGCTTTTTATAAATTGGTCTCAGCATTGTTTTTCTTTTGCATTTCTCACTGTTTCCCTTTGTGAACCTCTTGCTTCAGGCAGACTATCATGTTACTGACCCTAACAGAGCGTGCTCACCCTTGCTCCAGTTTCCCATGCCTGTCACCACTTTTTGGTTTATTCCAAGCCCACCTCCATTTCAAGGTCCAATTGAAAGTTCTACTTCCTCTGTGGTTTCTCCTGACCTTTTCAACCCACACTGACCTTCCTCTTCTCCAAAGTTTCAATGGACTGATTGTCTCTACAACCTGAGAATTATTTAACTTTTTATGGTGAACCGTGTCTTCCTACATTAGACTGAAAGTGCTTTGAGGACAGGGTCTGTGTCTTCTCAGAATCTCTCATAGGCTATTGACTGAATGTTTGTTGTTTGACTGATTGACTTTGATCAATTTATACAATCTGTACTTCCCACAGAATTAAGAAAGCAAAGAATAGGAAGTGGTGTTCTAAAATCAGGTTGGTCCAAAAAACATGGCAAAAGCTTAAGGGGGAGAGGTAGACTATGGTGATAGTAAGGATTTTATTGAGGTTATTGACTAGAGAGTCCAAATCTGAGAAAATATAAAAAGGGCTGTCATTCTTATCTTTGTAATTTCCTACATCTAACAGCCTGGTACATAGTATGTACTTAATAAATACTTGTTGAATGAATGAAGTTGGGCAGGGGTGACAATTGTAGCCTGCTTGCGTGAATTAAGTTCTGATTAGGGTATAAAGCTGTTTTAGAGGATGGAGATAAAAAAAGGGGGAACCTCAAGCTTGAGATAATATATCTGATTTATATAGCACTTTATAGTTTGTAAAATATTTTCCATTTGCAGTAGGAGTGATCGGGAGAATTCCTTGATCTGATGAACTCCCATCATGGAGTTCCCATGGAGCTGGGCATACATGTAGGTTCTTGCTGCTTTGTGGATCCAGTCGCTATTGTTGTTAGGGTTGGAGGGGTGGAGAGGGAAAGAAATCCCCTCTCCTTACTGGAAGAACAAGGGAGAGCTAGTGTTGGCTATGTCCTGACAAAGAGGTTCCCTCAAAAGAGGCCAGAAAGGAAGAGAAAGGGAATAAGCATTTCTAGGGCGTTATTATATGCCAGGCATTGTGCTAAGTGCTTTTACAAATATTTTCACATTTGAGCCTCACAACAACTTTACTGAAAGCAGTCTTTCCTCATTCCTAATAGTCCACAGAGAGGGTGGCTGTTCTTGGCTCGGTATCCAATCCTCCAGGAACAGCTCACAAAGGGACACAACTAACCATGAACCTCTGGTCATGCAGGTCCTTCAGCCAGGGTGGACAGCACATACCCAGCTCCATGGGAGTTACCCCAGTCTAGCAGATCAAGGGCTTCCCAGTGATTATTACATTTCACATAAATTACCTCATTTTATCCTCCCACAACCCTGTGAAGTAGGGACTGCATTTATTCTTATCCCCCATTTTACAGACAAGGAAACAGAGGTGCAAAGAGACTTGCCTATGATTGCAGAGGCAGTAAGTGTCAGAGGTAGATGCTTAATTCAAGTCTTTTCCAACTTCTAGGTTCATTTACCTTTCCAGTGCTACCTTGATGAAGTCTAACAACACAAAGGTGAGGAGAAATGCATGGCTGATGCAAAGAAGCGGAGGTCTTTACAGTTATGAAGGCCAAGGAAACATGAGGCCAGTGTATGCAAAGGCTTACTGATAGGATGTCAAAGTCTCTGAAGGGGACGCTTTGCCATGAAGGGAAGAATAAGAACACGTATCAGGTTCTGTAGTCACTAAGTAAGGTGGAAATGGGTCCTAAGAATCCTAGTCAATAGAAGCAATTAGAAAAGATAGTGGATTTGAAAGAATGAGAAGAAGAAAGAAGGCAGTCCATTGACCCAGAGTTGGCATTGCTCAGGGAAGAGAAAACCAGTCCTCCTCCTTTTCTCACTGAATGGGTAGGAGTAAGAGATGGCAAGGCATCTAAGTGAGAGTGCATAGTGAAGATTGGGGGAGTGGGATGCTGAAATCCACAGTAGCCTGAAGTCTCCACGGGAGAATGATGATTTCTGGGCCCCCTGCTTCCATGGACTCCTCAATGGGGGAGCAGCTTCCAGTTCTTCTAAATCCAGTTCTTCTAAATCTTCTAAATCTCTCACCCCCATCAGTTAGTTTAACAAAGTCATGTTTCTGAAATATATCTTGGCCCAGCATTGAGGAGGTACTACTTGACTTAGTTTCTGGGTGTGAAGACATTTCTTCAGCAGTAGAACCTAGATATCGTGGTTTATTTTTGAAGAGCTGGTGAGGATAATATCCGATGTGCAGAGTTTGTTTTTATCCAGCTAGAAAATTTGCTGGGCTTCCTGTCATATAGAGGGTAACCTTTCCCATGGAAAAGTCTGCCATCCTTTTGTTGCTGGAGTGAAAAGGCAGAGGGAGGCAGATATCATAGGATAAGAGGATTAAGCACTGGAAGGAACCTCAGCTCATCCAGTCCACCCCCTTGTTTTATAGATGAGGAAACTGAAGTCTGGAGAAATGAAGTGACACTCTTGCCTGGTTCCTTAAATGAGTTTGTCATAAGCAGATGTTTCAAGAAGCATGGCTGCTTTCTGCTGAAAGGAAGAGGAAGACACATGGAATATTAACAGAGAGCAGGAGCAATATAATTCTGACCCCACTTGGCCCTTCATAGCAAGAGAATATAAAACAAGGATAAACGCATAGACAAGTGGAATGTATAGCTGAAGAAGTAAAAGATCAACCAGGAAATGTGTGATTGGAAAATAAGATCAGCTGGTCATGTAGCCAAAACAGGAGGGGTCAGATAGAAATCAGATGGACAGTAGACTGGAAACTCAGGGCCCTCTGTTGATTTAAGTTATTTTATCAACATCTCCAAGTGTGTTCTGGTGAAGTTAATGAATCTCTTCACTTCTGAACATTCATTTCAATTGTTGAAGACCGTTTTGGTTACTGACTAACTTGCTTTTTCAGTTCTTCTATGAATAAATTCCAAGAAGATGAATCTAAGACTGGGGAATTGTGGGCTTCTTAAGACCTCAGCACACTGACAAATGCACTCTCCATCAACATCATAGATTGCCATTGATCCCATTTTATAGATGGAGAAAGTAAGACTAGAGAGGGGAGATAATTTATCCAAGGCCATATAATAAAATTGAGGCTAGCTGAAGAGTCTATTTTCTTCACCAAATTCTCTAGATAACACTGAGGGTAGGGAAGAAAAGGTTTCTTTTTATTTTGCTTTTGCTTGGGGGATTTTTTTTTTTACAAAACTTTCCATCCTTCTTTGCAATATAATTGCTGAGGTTGCAGCATGTATAGTTTCTCAACCTCCTTTCCCAAAACTGACCCCTGTGATGATTCTGTGGACAGTTTCCCTCAGTTCACACAGAACAGATTTCATAATCAGAAGCCCTTCCCACAAGATGATATAAATATGGGTCGTATGTAGTATATTGGGCCTACATTGCATTTAGCCTAGAAGGTGGAAATCTATAGGTACTTCACAATAGACATTATAGACAAGGCAGCTAGTCCAATGGAGAAGCACCAAACTTTGAGTCAGAAAGCTTGGGTTCTAATTTTGACCCACTCACTTATTATCTATTTGACTTCAGGCAAATCATTTGCCTTGAGTGGCAGTTTTCTCATTCATAAAATGGAGATAATAATTTTTGTACTACTGGCTTCACAAGAGTGTTGTGAAGGCCAAATGGGGCAACGGATTTGAAATATTTTATAACCATCAATAGATAATACTTCGATAATGGGATTCTGGGAAGATGGTGGAGTAGGTCAGACATTTCCAGGCTCTCCAATTCTCCTCCACAAACAGAATATCTTCACGAAGTGAATATAGAGCAGCAAAAACAATGGGGTAAAGCAGTTGTCTTCCTAAAATGACTTGAGAGGACCTCAGAAAAGACAGGACCTTCAGGGGCTGAGGTTTAGCCTGAGTGAAATGTAGACACCTACAGGCCCACACTGAGTCAACAAACAGCAGGCCTTAGGGCAGCTCCATCAGGAAGCAGACTAGGCCTCAACTTTCACCTCACTCAAGGGTTCAAGAAATTATTTCAAAGCCTCAGGAACTTTCACCTCACAGACTTCATCTAAGGAAGAGCAGACAGTTGAGTGGAGGAGGATTGAAGGAACCTTTGCCGTTTCTGGAAGCTAACCCTAATGGTGCTGACCAGACCTGATCCCTAGCTGTGGTTGTGGGCAGGAAGGAGCAATGTCCAGTGAGTACAGTTGAGCGCTGGGGATAGATTTCAGAAAATAAAAGTAAGGAGGACCTGAGGCCTAGGGCAACATTATCCACAACTCAAGATTAAAACTTGATTATAATAATAAACCGCTAAAAATAAAATAAAACAAAATAAAAATGAAAATGAGTAAGCAAAGGAAAAAGAACCTGACCACAGATAACTACTTTGGTGTAAAAGAAGATCTGGGTTCATATTCAGAGGAAGATAATGAGGTTAAAAAAAGTCACTCTTACCTCAAAGAGTAACATCAAATGGTCACAAACTCAAAAAGAGTTCTTGGAAGAATTTAAAAGGGAATTCAAAAATAAAAAAAGAGAGCTCAAGGAAAAATTAGGAAAAAAATAAAAGCAATCCAAAAAAAATAAGAAAAGAAAGTTAGACAACTGGAAAAAGAGGTTCAAAATCTTAAGGAAGAAAATAATTTCTCGAAAATTAGAATTGGGCAAGAGGAATTGAATGACATTATAAGACACCAAGAAATAATAATAAAAAAAAAACTAGAGAAAATAGATGAGAGTCTGAAACATCTCATTAGAAAAACAACTGATCTGGAGAACAGATTGAGGAAAGACAATATAAGAATTGTCAGACTACTTGAAATTTATGATAATAAAAGAATCTAGATACAATATTACATGAAAGTATTAAGAAAATTGACCTGAAGTTCTAGAACAAGAAGGTAAAGTAGAAATAGATAAAACATACTGTTCAACACCTGAAAGATTCCAGAAGGAAAACTTACAGGAATGTCATAGCCAAGTTTGAAAACTCCCAGGTTAAGGAGAAAATACTGCAAGTGACAAGAAAAAAAATTTTAATACTGTGGAAATACACTCAGGATTTCACAAGACCTAGCAGTTTTTACTCTAAAAGACTGTAGGTCTTGGGACATTATATCTCAAAGAACAAAAGAACTGAGTTTGCATGTAAGAACAATTTATCGAGCAAAGTTGAGTATAATCCTGAATGAAAAAAAAATGGACATTTGACAACTGAAAGACTTACAGGTATTTGTAACAAAAAGACCAGAACTCAATGGAAAATTTGT
>NW_020954616.1:486264-488914 GCF_900497805.2 Vombatus ursinus | reverse complement strand
TATAAAAGATCCAGAAGAAATATAAGGAAAACATTAAAGACTAATTATAAGGCACTCATTATAGTCAAACTGTTTACTTATTACATATATGAAAATATTATCAGTATTCTTAAAACTGTCATCATTACTAAGGTAGTTTGAAAGAAAGGATAGGGCTGAGTTGTGTATGATGGAGTGATTCTAAAAAACAAAATTGCATAAGAAAATGCAAAAAGGAGCAATTATGTTATAAAAATGGGGCATGAAAGGAAGAACCAATACAGAGGAAGCATGTGGGGGTGAAATGTTAAAACCTGACAGGTAATATTGAAACCTTACTCTCATCTGGGTTGAAGAGGAAACAATGTGTACAACCGGAATGGCATAGAAGTCTTCTGAACACATAGAGAGGCGAGAAAACTGGGTGACAGGGTGGGGGAGGGACTTTTAGAGGAGTGTATGGATTGGCATTTGGGAGAGTTGGGGGAGAGGACAGGAGAACTTTTGAAGGGTGTGTGGATTGAGTTTGGGGGGTATGGAGAGGGGATAGAAGGACTCCTAAAGTGATAGGTGAAGTGGTGGGATAGGAGGGTGGGGAGAGAAGATAAGGTAACAGGGATAGGGTAAAAATAGAGGCTGAGGAAAAAAATAGTAAAAATAAGATGGAGGGAAATTCACAAATAGTAATTATAACTCTGAATGTGAATGGGATGTTTATAGCAGCTCTCTTTGTGGTGGCAAAGAATAGGAAATTGCAGGCATCCCCAACAATTGAGGAATGGCTGAACAAGTTGTGGTATATGGTTGTGATGGAATGCTACTGTGCTAGAAGAAATGATGAGCTCGATGACCTTAGAAAGGCATGGAAAAACTTGCAGGAAATGATGAAGAGTGAAATGAGAAGAACCAAAAGAACATTGTATACAGTAACAGCAACATTGTTTTAAGAATGACTTTGAGCAACTAAGTCATTTTGACTATTATCAATACACGAATTAAAAATAATGGATGAGTGAAGAAAGACACTATCTGTACCCAGAGAAAAAAACTCATACGTAGAAGTATATATAGGATGATTTTGCATATATATGTGTGTGCATATATAATATATACATATATATGCATATGTATATATATATATGCCTATTTGTTTCTAATGGTAGCCATCTCTAGGGCAGGGGGAGGGGAGGGAAGAAAAAAGAAGAAATTTACACAATAACTTTGTTGTATATTTGGAGGGAATAGCAAATTGTACAATGTAGATTTGCAGTTTCACGTGCAGTCATCTCTTTTATTGTACTGTGTTATGGAAATGCTTGTTTTGTTTTATGAGTTGGAAATAAAATAAATAAAAAATAGATAATACTTCAATGTCATCATGATCTCATCTTTGTGGGTCCTTCCTCCAAAGAGGGAAAACACAAGTCATCCATAGCACATTCTGTTTCATATCCTCCCATAGACCTTCTGTACAGGATACACTCAGTGTGCTGGAATTCTTCCCCTTGGTCCTGCAACATTCCATGGGTATTAGTGCAGTACTCAGGGTGCCTTTATGATAGCTCCTGCTCTTACTATATGACCAGTAGACTTCATTTTCTGATCATACGTTCCTTGGGTGATACCTGTTACACAGCTTCTTGCATTCATCATTGTTGGTACTATTCTACAGCTGTTAGGTAGTATAGTGGATAGGACACTGGACTAAGAATTAGAAAGACCTGAGTTCAAATCCACCCTCATAAACTATCTGTGTGACCCTAGGCAAGTTACTTAGATTCCTTCAGCCTCAGTTTCCTCATATATAAAATGGGGATAATAATAGCAACTATCTCCAAGTTGTTGTGAAGATAAATTGAGACAATTTTAGTAAAATGATTTGCAAATCTTTAAATTCTATATACATATTAGCTATTATTGGCTGGGGACAGCTAGGTGGTGCAGTTGATAGAGTGCTGGGCCTGGTATCAGGAAGATCTGAGTTCAAATCAGGCCTCAGACATTTAATAGCTGCGTGATCCTGGATAAGTCACTTAACTCTGTTTGCCTCAGTCTTCTTGTTTATAAAATGAGCTAGAGAAGAAAATGGCAAGTATGTTTGCCAAGAAAACCCCAAATGGGGTCACAAAGAGACATGACTGAAACAACTGAACAACAACAAATTATCAGCTAGTTATTATTATTTATACCCATCATAGATTTTCTATTGACTTCCATTCCCTGCCATTTTGATTCTTTGGAGATTGTAGCACTCCTTGTGGATGAGTGAGCAAGGTTATTGCTCACTTGTCCCTGATTATATTTCTTCTGACTCACTGACTAGGTGCATTTCCCCATAGAAATGTTCCTTTTTGACTTTGGGAAGTAATATCAAAGGATTCTCCATATACCTAGAACCCCATATCTTGAAGATTTTCCAGTTACCCTGTTCACTTTACTTGTAGTTCACTGTTCTGCTCTACCTCCCCACCAGCTGCCTTGCCTCTGTGTCGGTACTCTCCTCCCTTCCTATCTCCTCTTCCCTAAACCTTCAGTTTTTCAGAGTCTCTTTATGTTTTGTCTTCTCTTATTAGAACACAAATTCTTTGAGAGTAGGGACCACCTTGTTTTCTTGTTATTGTAACCCCAGCAACTTAGCACAGTGCCTAGTACATAGTAAATGCTTAATAAA
>NW_020954616.1:473721-486219 GCF_900497805.2 Vombatus ursinus | reverse complement strand
TCTCTTTGTCTGACTTTCTCTGTCTCTGCTTGCCTGCCTGCCTATCTGTCTGGCTTGTTTATACCTCCAGCTAGAAAACCATTTCTGGTACAACACCTCTTCATCTTCTGTTAGGATGTTTCTGTGCTTAGTTTCCTCCTCCCATAGCTGTATTTCCAATAAGTTTACCTTCATTGGGTATACTTACCAGGTATGAGTGGTAGATAATTATAATGTTTATAAAGACAAAATAAACATTCAAAACGAACAAAAGTAAACAACCTTTCCTAGCCCAGAAAAAAAGGCTTCAGGCTTCCATAAGGGAACTCTAGGGGAGAAAAAAGTATCATCCTATTATGGATTATGACTCTGGGGTCTGTAATTGGAGATGAGGAAAAAGTTCATCAACACCCTTATAAACTCAACAATCCTTGTGCTTAGTCAGTTTTGCTCTCAGAACCCAGGTTCCTTTCTTGTTTTGGTTAGCTCTGCCTGTGCTTCTGCTCTCCCAGCCCCACATGACTTCTTACATAGGCCCATTAGTCTACTTGACCTATTAGGAGCTAGTCCTCATCAGCAATTCTTCTGGACTTATTGAATTGACTTAAAATCTTCCTGAAGCATGACCTTTAATTTTATTTTAAATTGTTTATTCTGAATTTAATGGATGCACATGCAGACACACACTAAGAGAATACATTCCCATATACGAAACAGAAAAAAGGATTGTGTGTGAAACAGTGAATCTTCATTACATCTGGCTTGATTAAAAATATTTGTAATAAATTTAACATGTATTTAAAGATGTCCTGCTGGTTTTTGTTTCCCTCTGAACTTCTATTCCATTCTGTGTTTTGAAAATGTCAGTGCTATGATCAGCTCCCCTTTCCCCTAAGTCTCTGCCACCCACCAAATATAAAGGGAAAAACACAATCCTTGTAACAAAGAAGCCTATAGTCACACAAAACAAATTCACACTTTGCCACAACAAAAATGTATGTTTGATTCTATACTGTGGGGACATCAGCTCTCTCTTAGGAGGTGGGTAGCTTTTTTAGTCTTCAGTCTTTTTTAATCATGGTTAGTCATTATTGCATTTATCAGAATTCATGTCTTTCAAAATTGTTTTTCTTTACAATGTTGTTATTGTATAAATTATTTTCTTGGTTCTGCTTATTTTGCTCTTTGTCATTTCATATAAGTCTTCTAAGGTTTTTCTTGAAACCACCACGTTCATCATTTCTTACTGCTGGATGCTATTGCATTACATTTATGTGCCATGTTTTGTTCAGTCATTCCCAAGTTTGTGGATGCTCCCTTGGTTTTCAGATGGCTTATTTTTCTGCATCCTATTGTATTGCTTCCTTTTTGATTCATGTGTGTGTGTTTACATGTACACATACAAAACAATACCCAGAATTGAATATGCAGTTTAATATGCAGTTGAATTGACTTGTTTAGTCTACAAGTATGTATATATGTACATTGAATTATAGACTAATTAAACAGGTCAATTAAATTGCATACTATAGCCTGGACAATAGACATCCTTCATTCATTTGCTTTTAGCTATGTGGATTATAAGATCAAACTCTTTTGACTACTTGTGGATCTCATTAAGGAGGCTATGTGGTTTTCTAATATTATTCATACACCATTATTTATGATGAAAATAATTTGTTATAGAAATCCTGACAGATACATTCCATTTTTCAAATTTTTAAATTAGTTGAAGTTTTATCTTTAAGTTGTCCGGGGAAGATCTGGCTAAATGTATCCAATGCCAGAATTTCTATGGATTTGATTTTTCCATCACTACTCTTTGCTATTTTATGAAATGATGCTGTCTAAAAGCTTCTATCATTCTTTTCATATTTTTCTGCAGATGAGTTTATGTAAGAGTATACTGTGATTCCAAATTATCTAGTTTTCAGCATGATGGAATCATAAATTCAGAATCATAAAATCATAAGCTCAGAGACCATCTTTTTTTTTTTCCAGGCAATTGGGGTTAAGTGACCTGTCCAGGGTCACACAGCTAGTAAGTATCAAGTGTTTGGTCCGAGGTTGGTTTTGAACTCAGGTCCTCCCGACTTCAGGGCTGGTGCTCTATCCACTGTGCCACCTAGCTGCCCTTCAGAGACCATCTTGTCCAGTGAAAATCCTTTCTATAATAGGCCAGCAGTGATGGTAATGTGAACTTGGTGGGACTAAAATGATGCAAAACTGCACTGTCTAAGCCTACTCTCCCCAGATACCAAGGTGCTATAGGAAGTGTGTTTCTCTGGTGGTGTTTGGGAAGAATTTTTGTACTTCTGTTCTTGCCTCTATCTTGAAGAAAATGATTGTTTAGAAAAGCTAATTAATGTTTTTTGGTTAAATGGAATTGGAGCACTAGTCACTGAACATCATGGGGGGAACACAATGGGAATGGGGACCCAAGCCAATGGCATTGGAATAAGATCTCTCAACCTTTAAAGGGTATCCCTAGAATCATGGGTGGGTATCATATAGTCATAGAGGCCATAAAGAATTCACTATACACACACATATTTGTGTGTGTGCATGTGTATGTGTGTGTACACACACATGTGCTGGTAGTAGAAGGACTTAATTACTGAAGGACACAAGGCAGCGTATACTTCAGGAGAACTTTGTTGTTAAAGAAAGCCATAGTACTTAAGATTACTTTTTTTCTTTTTAGCAAGTGGAAGAAGTTACACTTAGTATGTAGCTGGCTCAATAAAGCTTCAAGAGGCAGGAAGACACTGTGGAAAAAACACTTGTTTTGGAATCAGAAGACCTGGGTTCAAATCCTGCCTGTCACTTATCACCTGGATGCTCTTGGACAAGTCACGTAATCTCTCTGCACTTCCGTTTCCACATTTGTAAAATGCAGGGTTGGAAGTGTCTATGGCCTCTAAGGTCTCTTCTAGCTCTAAATATATGTGGGAAATGGTGATAATATTTGTTTACATTTGTTTTTCCTATCTATTTTCCATTTTGTGGCACAATAGTTTGGATCTGTTCTAATTGCTCCTCATATGATCTTCTCTATCCTTTCTTCTAATTTAGTAGTGATTCTGACACTTGCATTAACAAGTTGATAGTCTGACTATAGGCAGACAACTGATCCAGAAATAACTTCCAAAGCGGTAACCAATCACTTCTTGTCTTTCAAGATATGGTTGATTTAATTTCTTTTGTAATGTTGTATTGTGTTTGCCATGTTTGTCTCCTTCCACCTCCTCTCTTGAAGGAGATATTCGTGGTATATAAGTGTGAGTCTTCTGAGCAGTCTATAATCCTTTGGGCAGAATTTGCTTCAGTGGCATAACCATGAAAAACCAAGGGTCACCTTCATGCCATGATGAAGCATTGTGGTAGTAATTTTATAACTATAAAGTGCTATATAAATGTAAACTATTATTGCAAGAACGGATGGGACTGAATGTAATTAGTAGGTAAACCACCTTTGGTGGTCTTATTTGAGGAATGCCTCTGTTCCAAAGCATTTCTTTTAACACCTCCTATGAGTCTGATGCTCCATTATTAGATGTATTCATATCCTGAGTGTCCTCTACTAAAATGCATAGGCTACTAAGAAGCTAAAGCCTTTGGGAGATTATGATAGAGAAAGGGCTTCTGGGAATGAGATACATGATAATAGTAATAATAATAATTAGCAATGATGATAATAATAGCTCTACAGGAACAATTGACATTTATATAGTGCTTGATCTTTATCTTGTAAAGCAGGTATTATTGTACCTAGTTTTCATATGAGGGAATTAAGGCTCAGGGAAATTAAGTATTTTGCTAATGGTTATACAGTTTGTGTAAGAGACCCTAGATCAGGCATGAATCAATGAATTTATAAGAAGACAATTGGAAGTGGGAGTATATAATCCCAAAGCTCAAGCTGACTTGCTTTCCACTTGTACCCAAGACTTTCCCTTGAAGACCTTTGTTTTCAAAAATCAAGGATGAATAGCTGCAAGGAATTATGGATGCAAACTCAGAAGAACCCTGTATATTTCCTCTTTTGACACAAGTGACTTCATTTTAAAAATAGCTTCCATTTCAGTGCAAAATGAGCAGTTATCTCCATCCCTCCACCATCACCATTCCTTGGTTTCTCAGAACATAAAATGAGAAGCTACTCTCCCTTAAGGACTATGACAGTTTAGAAACCCCTGCTCTATCTTCTAGTTCAGCTGCAGGGCGGATTGACTCTCTTCCACTTTTTCTCCGTTATTTATATTCAGAAATCATTTGGCTGATAGAGGAAAGCTGTTAATCAACGGTTATCTCCCTGCCATGGCTTGTAAAGTTTCTTTTCCTGACCCTCCTCCAAATTATATGAGAATAACAGAACTCAGAGAATGAGACAGTCTAGTACATACCTCTTTAGTTGACTGGACGGTAGAGTAAGTTGTGATAGAATCCTTTTTGTCTGGAATATTAGGTTTTTCAGTCTTTTTCTGTAAAAAAAAAAGTCTTTTTAGGTTATAAGGAATAAGGTGGCAGTGGCATTTACATATAGATTCAAGACCCTAGGGTGTGTAGTATGACAAAAGTGGGGAATAGTTTGAGTCAGTGGGAGGTGTCATGTTCCAGACCTTAGTCTATGTGATCTAATGGAGCTCAGAATTTCTTGAGTTTTAAATATCATAAGCCCTTGAAGGATCAGGAATGGAGAAGGAAATGAAATGCCTCCAATAAATAGCCACGATGGGTCAGTAAAAGGATGAACAGCAGAGAACAAGGAGTTCGTGGTGGGAGGAAGAGAGGCAGCATGGGTGTAGTGGCAAGTACATTAGATTTCCTAATCCCATTAGTTCCTTATCCCCTGTGATCTAGGATCCTACTTGTTAGGGTTTTCATCCACCTCCTCAAATGATGGTGTGTATATGTAACAATCCTTTGTTTATTTGGTATGTCCCCCCTGAAAGAGGGAGAAAGAAAGAAAGCTCCTGGAAGGCAAAGGCTATTTTTCTATTTTGCCTTTGTTATGCTGGTACTTTGGGGCATAGTAGGTCCTTAATATTGCTGGTTTGGACTGGATTTTACCTTTTCCAGTTTCTGTACCTAGTAGGCCCATTATGTGTAACTGGTGTCTTGTGGATGAGTGAATGAATGAATGAATGAATATGTACTACATGAAATCAGCACATGTAGAACATGAGGGAGGATGAGAGGCTAAATGGGCTGTAGTAAACCTATCTATTCTTGGCCTTTCCCTTTCCAAGTACTAGGTATTCCTTCCTCTTCCCTAGGCTAGTTCAGTGCCTAGGATCAAGTTGCCTCAAGAAACGTTGAATTCCCTATCATCCAATTATTCAACATTTCCATCCAGGTGAAATCTGTTTAAAATGAATACGATTCTAGAGAGGCAGCTGTGGTGGCCATGATGTTTGATATAACAGCTTAAATCCTGCCTCCTCCTATTTGGTGATCTTGGGAAAGTTACAACCTTTTTTTGGCCTTGAGCGTCTGTTTAAGACTTATATACTAAACTATAGAAGGGTAGGTGGAAGGAATTTACACACTGAAGAAAACATAGCTCCTTGATGAACATCATTTAAGCTCTTTAATTGGGAAGAAATATCACTGTTAAGTAATAAAATGCCTAAAGGGTCTATATAGAAGGACATGCTCTTCCTAAGTCCCCATATTCTCCCCTCTAAGGATACCTTCCAACCACTCTATGTGGTTTGTATAAACTTGTTTATATGTTGTCCCCTCCGTTAGACTATTAACTGCCCGAGGGGTGTTTGTACCTTTCTTTGTATTCTCTGCACTTAGCACAACCCCTGGCACATGTTGTTGTTGTTCAGTTGTGTCTGATTCTTCATAACCCCATTAGGGGTTTGTCTTGGCAAAGATATAGGAATGCTTGCCATTTCCTTCTCTAGGTCATTTTTACAGATGAGGAACTGAGGCAAACTGGGTTAAGTGACTTGCTTAAGATCACACAGCTAGCAAGTGCCTGAGGTTGGATTTAAACTCATGAAGATGACTGTTCCTGATTCCAAGCCTAGTGCTCTATCCACTGTACCACCTAACTCCCCTGGCATGTGGTAATTGTAGTAAATGCTTGCTGAACCACAAAACACTTGAAAATGAATGTTGCCAAATTATAAAAAATGATCTGGGTTCCAAAGAAAAGACTTGAGAAGACATTCCCTCCACTCCCTATCCTTCACTTCATATATGGAAGGGTGTGTGTGTGTGTGTGTGTGTGTGTGTGTGTGTGTGTTGTGTGTGTGAGGGCAACTTATTGGTGTGGAATACTGTACATGTCGATTTTTCCCAATGTATTGAGTGGTCTTGCTGAAGATTTTTTCTTTTCTTTCCACTTAAAATAAATTCTTTGTTACAGGGGATGTCTCTTAGAGAGGAGAAAAGTATGCAGGGGATGATCTAGATGATGTAAAATAAAAATATATTAATACAAATCTATTTTTAAAATGATTCTAGGAACTGATTTTACTTAGGCAGATTGTATTAATTCATCCATTCATCAGACATTTATTAAATATATACTGCAAGCATTTCACGGATACCTCAGGTCTTTTTAGCTGGAGGCAGTATCTGCTTTTCACTTTCCAGAAAATTCCCTGCAATTCCAGATACCTGGTCCCTGATAGATTCTAGAAGGAACTTCTGGTCCTGGGTGATCATACCCTAAAGATAACTGTCTGCAAGTTGTAGTAGAGGGGCTGCAGCTACTTAGTTTCAACTTCTGTTTAAAATAGTACATATATATCACTGGCAACAAGAAAATAATCAATGTCCTGAGGCCCCAGAATACTCCATTTCCATATAATCCCTACTAAACTAAACCCTCTAAACTTTCTGGTTGGCACTTACTGTTTGGGTTGTTGGGTATCAATTCCTTAATTTCCTCATCTATAAATTGAAGGGGTTGGATTAGATGATTTCTAAGGTCCCTTCTAGCCTTAAATCTATGATTCTATGATACTCAAGCATTTCTGTTTTCTTGGTGAAAGGGGAAAAATGTGAAATAATCTATATTGGTGGTTTCCTTTCTTTTTCTTCACAAGCAGGAGCAAGCTGTTTATTTCGTAGTTTAAATAAAGAAACTTGGAAACCCAGAATTTCTAGTTAAGACCCTGGCACCACAGGAAGAAAAATAATAGGCTTTTTTAAAGGGGGTAGAGGAGAAGCTTGGACAGTGCCTACATCCTCTAGGAAGTGATTGGAAGCTGGCTTTGAAGGATTACAATGATATTTAGGGACTAGGAGTCACCTGCAGGTACTTAATAAATGGGGATAAGGCATACATGATGCAAGGCCAAGACCATCTGCGTGCAGTGGGGGCTGTAGGCTGTTAGTGTTAGGAATATCTTTTCTCCTTCTCTTCCTCATATTGGCTCTGAGCTCTCCTATCTTACCTATGTAAAACCTTCAAATCAGTTGGACAATAGCCCCCCTGACTTTGGACTGATCATAAACTCTCACTCTTTTGTTTTCTCTCAAAAGTCATTCAATTTGATTTGGAGTAGATTGTAAGCAACTTGGAACTTTTTTTTTTTTGTCTTTGGATTCCTAGGCTAGGTGAGTGCATAGGACCAACTTGCCTCAAGAGGTGAATTCCCTGTCATTGGATTCTTCAAGAGTAGGCTGGATGAACATTTGCTAGGGATGTTTTTGAGGGTTTTAAAAAACCATCCTGTACTTGAATAACACCCCTCACCTCTCTCTCCAGTATCCCCAACAAATTAACATACAGTATACACTTAAAGACCTGCAATAATAGTCACATACGAGGCATGTAATATGTGCTTGGCAGCTAGGTAGCACAGTGGATGGAACACTGGTCCTGGAGTCAGGAGGACCTGAGTTCAAATTAGGACTCAAGCACTTAGTAACTGTGTGAACCTGGGCAAGTCACTTAACCCTGATTGCCTCAGTTTCCTCATCTGTAAAATAAGCTGGAACAGGAAATGGCGAACCACTCCAGTATCTTTGCCAAGAAAACCCCAAATGAGGTCATGAAGAGTCAGACACAATTGAACAACAAGAACAACGTTAATTTGAATAGAAGGAGTCATTAAACATGTGTTATGTGTACTTAGCACTGTGCCAGCTATTGTGGAAGACAAAAGAACAACAGATTCATGGAATATCAAAACTGGAAAGAGCCTCAGAGAGCATAGAATCTTAGGATCCTCTATCTCGAAACCTTGGAGGGACCTCAGAGGCTGACTTCTACAAGCTCTTCATTTTGTAGGAAGAAATGGAGACCTAACCAGATTAAATGACTTGCCGGCAGTCACATAGCTAGTAAGTGGCATGGTATGGACTTGAAGGAGAAGAAGGTACCTCTGCCCTCATTGCAGTTGGGAGAAGAGACTAGTGCTTATGCAACAGTCAAGGAAATTCCAGAAGGAAGCATATTATTATGTATAAAACTATGCGGTACAAATGAGAAACTCTATGGGAAGTCTGAGGAGGGATCAGGGTAGGCTGCAATGGTCTCATATGACTTTATAGTCTGATATGCATGGTCTAGGAGCCCTTGGATAATGCTTTGTTTTTCTTGTGAGTTAGCCAGATTGGTAATATGGTTTTGGTAAGAGATAGGACAGTGAGGCAGTAGATGGGTCAACAGCCCTAGAGTTAGGAGGACCTGAGTTCAAATATGGTCTCAGATACTTGTAAGCTGTATGACCCTGGATAAATCACTTGGCACTGTTTGCCCCAGTTTCCTCATCTGGAGGAGCTGGAGATGGAAATGGAAAACCTCTCCCACATCTTTGCCAAGAAAACCCTAAATGGGTTGGTTACAGAGAGTTGGACACAACTGAAATGACTAAACAACAAGAGGGGTCAGTTGGATGACTGAAAAGACTTACCCTGTATGGATGATTGACTTGTGCATATACTGTGTTTCCCTCAGTGGCAGCCCCTGTTGACACAAAGGGCAGGATCAGCAACATAGAGACTTCCTGACCCGGCCAACCAAATGTCCTATATAGCCTTGAAGACTTCCTGCCCAAAAAACATTGGGTCTAGAGTCAAGAGAAACTTAGATTCAAGTCCTGGCTCTGACATGATGCTGGGCAAGTCACTTAATTTCTCTATGCCTCAGTTTCCCCATAAGTGAAACAGATGATAATAATACTTGTACAACTTGCCTCATAGATCTATTGTGAGGAAAGTACTTTGTAAACCTTTAGGTGCTACATACACCATCTGTAAGTCTGACAAGGGGCACAGTGGATAGAGTGCCAGCCCTGGACTCAGGAGGACTCATTTTCCTGGGTTCAAATCTGGCCTCATACATTTACTAGCTATGTGACCCTAGGTAACTCATTTAACCCTGTTTGCCTCAATTTCCTCATCCGTAAGATGAGCTGGAGAAGGAAATGGCAAACCACTGCAGTATCTTTGCCAAGAAGACCCCAAATGGGTTCAAGAAGAATCAGACATGACTGCAACAAAAGTTTGATAAATGTGCCATCTATGACTTCACCGAAATTATTGATAAAAATGTTGAAGAGAACATAGCCAAAGATAGAATCTTGGCACATGTCCCTCATTTAATTTCTATCTGTTGATCTCTTAGGGTACTGTCATTCAATTAGCTACAAACCCACATGAATGTTCTATCATCCAGTCTATATTTCTCCATTTTATATTCAAGGATTTTGTGAGAGACTGTCAAAAGGCTTGCAGAAATCCAAATACATTTTTTCTCTCTAAGTTCTCATTTCTTTTTAGTTGTGAAGGCTAGACATAGACATATGAGGCCCTGAGCCGAACATGACTAGTTCTGAGTACAGTGGAATAGAGCCCTGTGGTTCTTATGTGATGTATTTCTCCTGACATAAAGAAGAATAATTTCCACACTATTACATAACTGACTCAGGGTCAGCCCATGAGCTGTGTGCCTATCATTTCCAAATGCTTCTCAAGTGACTTTCCACATGTGACTTGGGATAGAGTTACCAGCTCTCTGCCCTCCAGGATAGTGGCCTGGATAGGTGGTGGTTCATGGTGAGTGGACACCAGGTGGATCTCTTTTGGTTCTATTTTAAACATTAGGGGACAGGGTCTGTGCTTATTGACTATATTCAAATTGGAGGCAGAATATTCCCCTATAAATTTCCATCCCTTATCCGCTCCCTTATATTTCCAAGAGCTGGTGCATTCACTGAATCTCAGAGTGGGAAGGAACTTCAGAGGTCACAAGATCATAGATTTTGAGCTGGAAGGGCCATCAAGGCCAACTCCCCTCATTTTACAGATGAGATAACTAAGGCACAGAGAGGTTGATTTTCTCATGGTCAAACAACTAGTAAGTGTTTGAGTTGGGTTTGTACCCACGTCTCCCTGACTCCACATCCAGGTCCCTATCTACTACACTGCAGATCATTTAGTCCTACTTGTACCTGAATAAAAAAAGTCCTTTATAGCATCTCCAACAAATGGTCCTCAGCCTATACTTGAAGATTTTGAATGATTGCAAATTCATCACCTCTTGAGGAAGCCGATTCCAATTTTGGACAGCTTTCTTCCTCTGTCTGAGGCTCTGAAATGCATTGTGAGTCCTTTTGTGAGAGGCTGTGATCCTGGAACAGCTATGTCCCTCAGTTTACTTCTGAGGCAGGTATGGAGTCACTACACAGCAGCCCAAGGTTTGGTTCCATGCATTCCATGCTGCTTTAGAAGTGCAAGGATAATGCGTTCTCACAGTACTGATATCCTGGACCTTCCCATGTTGAATCCTTGGAGGGATGGGGGAAGAAAAGAACTCTAGAAGCATTCTCCAGCATTCGTATTATGGGCTGGCTATGCCGCCAGTGATCATTGGCCAGCTGACATTTTAATGACAAATTAAAGCTATTGCAATGTCAGAGAATGGCAGAGTTGGAAGGAACTTTTCTTAAGGCCTTAAGTTTCATCATTAGCAGAGTAGAGAGGATAAATCTGCCCCTATTTGGGAGGACGTGACTGAAGAGAGATCATTCCATTTTTTGGGGGAGGGATCCAGACTTGGATGGAACTCCCAGGGTGGAATCTCTGTACCACAGCAGATCAGCAACTGGACTGTATTTATACCCTTAGTTGTCTGAAGATACTGAGAAGTTAAATTAACTTGCCCAGGGTCACACAATTAATAAGTGTTAGAGGAAGGACTTAAAATTAGGTCTCCTTGACAGCAAAACTCTGTCCCCTGCCATCAGTAACACTGTCTAACAGGGCCCTTGGTACCATGATCTCATGTCCCCCTACCTACAAAGTGCCTCCTTCTGCCTCTTTCATTCCCTTTCTCCACTGTGCAGCAATCCAGTAGTTCCTCCTTACAGTGTCAATCCAGGTAACTCAGAATCTGGAAACTTACCCTGTTGCTGAACATTGTTGGGAGAGTATTGGATGAAATCTGAAAAGACAAACTCAGAGACTGAAAAAGATGATGGTAATGGAGAGAGAAGCCATTACCCCTCCTCTCACCATTCCAATATCTGCTGAAGAGGGTGGGGAGGAAGGCAGGGGTGGAAAGTTGGGACAGATTGTGCTGGACAATAAAGTCTCATGTGTAATGAAGAGTCTGTCCAAGGGAAAGAATGGAGGATGGTTCCAGGGGCAGGGCTCCAATTTTCAGTAGGATATCACCACACAAGGTCACTGTGTGTCCCAGAAACTATTTGAACAGAGTAGTCAACTTACGGATTTACTCTGTGACCCATTCAGAGTGATGCCTGGGGACACAGGTCCCAATATTGGCCTCCAAATCAGAATGATGGGCTTCACAGAGAAAATAGATTTGGGGATAATGAGAAAAGGAATGTATAGGCACTATATATATAATCACTGCAATTTTGGAGTATTAGGGAAACCAATTAGTAATGCAGGTTACAAAAACTTCTTTTTCAAGGAAATCTCACCTTGTCTTTTTTTCTTCCAAAAAATACTCCCAACCATGATGGCTGCACACAGCACAACCGCAATTACAGTTCCTACGATCAACTTAACATGATTCCTAGATGATGCTCCTTGAGGATTTGGAAAGGAAAAAATAGTATGAGTGGTGCTGGGGACACTGAGCCAGAGTCCGTGACTCTGGAATTTCCTCCCTCTTAATCTGGCCATCCTTTTGACCTGGGCAGGATACAATAGGATGAGTAGGAACCACATCTCAAGAAGGCTAACCTGGTGAACCCTGGGCAGAGCTGGGAAAAGAATTGGCTCTCCTGAGATCTTTGTCTTTGAGTTCTGTGTGCTGAAAAGATATGGGGTTGTGGAGGTTGAGGGAAGGATATTGGGGGTAGAGTTTGAAAGTTCCAGAGGCAGAAGCTCAGAATCCTGGCATGTTCTTGATCTTAAGAGAAGTTCTGTTGAGTTCTGTGCTCTGGGAGCTCTGGTAAGCAGTATGGGGCAGTAGAAAGAATCTTAGATTTAGAGTCAGGAGACTTGAATTCAAAGCCTAATCTTCCACTTTCCATGTATATGACCCCAGACAAATCATTTAACTTTTCTGGGTTT
>NW_020954616.1:464080-473671 GCF_900497805.2 Vombatus ursinus | reverse complement strand
TGTGTGTGTGTGTGTGTGTGTGTGTGAGAGAGAGAGAGAGACAGACAGACAGACAGATAGATAGATAGAGACAGAGACAGAGAGANTGTGTGTGTGTGTGTGTGTGTGTGTGTGTGAGAGAGAGAGACAGACAGACAGACAGACAGATAGATAGATAGAGACAGAGACAGAGAAGCAGAGAGAGAAAAAAAAGAAAGAGGAGGGAGATTTGAGGTTGAACTGGATGATCCCCGAGATCATCTCTGTAGCTACATCTTATATTGCTATGCAAGGCACTTTTTTGAAGGATGGAATTGTTTCCTGGTGCTGTTCAGGGCTTCTCCTGAGACTCCTGGAGAGACAAGGAGGGTTACCTGTACAGAGTCCTGCAGAAGGGATTGGCTGGGACCTCTGACTGCTGACAGGATTTGTGACTGTGCAGATAAAGTTCGGCTCACTTTCCCCAGGTCTCCAGGAGACTGTGAGGTTGGGTCCCTCATAGGCAGTGTTTTCCTCTCCATCTTTCAGGGATATCCAGTTGTAGGTCACATTTTTCCCCTCCTTTTCCAGGAAGCACAGCAGAATGACATTACAGGTATCATTCTCAGACCCTGTAAAGTTTACCGTGACTTGGGGTTTGCTCAGTTCCTCTGTATGGGGAGAAAAGACATGAAACTGAGGAAAAATAGCTTAGCTCCCTGTAATAAACAATTCCATTGCATTGCATCAGTATTCTTACTGATTCCTTCAGTGTAAGCTGCAATCTGTAGAGGCTCTATGAATGACTGTAAATGGTAAGGTAGGTTTAGGAATTCATGATCATGGGGCCTGAGAGTTTGCTGAAACCAATGTCTTACCAAGGAGTTGTATTGGCAGAGGGACCTGGAGGTATGACTAGAGTTACTAGAGGAAAAAACGCAGGAGGAGGATGAAGAGGAAGTTTGAGGCTAGGATAGTTTGAAGTGAAAGTGGAGACTTCTATAGAGACTAGGCTTGGAGACTAGGGAGGGTCATCACTGGGAAATTTTGCATTTGTGTTGGTACCACAAACCACGGTTAGAGCTAGCAGCACGGAAGGTGACCTCAGCTGGAAAGGGTGGGGCTGGGGAAGAGTCAGAAACTATTAAGAGGAGAAAATGGAGTGGGAGAGTGGGGAAGAAAGAAACCTTGGGATGCCCCAAGAAGAGGCTTCTTTTGCCCTCCACCAAGGAAACAGACCATTTGGTAACCAATTTTGACCAATTATGCTTGATAGCTGCTAAGGTCAGTTAATTCCACCCCCCTCCCCCCGCAAAAACCTCACAAACTCAAAACCTCATATATTATTATTATTTTTATCTCCGTCATTTTTAGATATGCTGTACTGGTTAGTGCTACATAACTAAATTCCTCCCCCAAACTCAACTCTTAGTGGAAAAACAGTTAAACAAAAGTAACTGATAAAGTGATCACCTCCAATAATTTTACAATATTTCATTCTCATAGTCCCCTCATTGCAGGCTGAGAGAAAGGAGTCATGATTTATATTTGTTCTCTAGGTATTGGTCTTTACAATTAAACAGTTTTCCCCCACCCTGTCCCTTCAGTGTTCTCTTTTGTTAACATTACAGCAGTAGTGTAGATTGTTATTTTTTTGTCTATTGCTACATTTATGTCATTACTTTCCTTAAATGGCCCTTCTTTCAAACTGCCTTATTTCTATGCACCACTCTCCTTCAATTTGTCCAGGTTTTAACTCACTTTTAACAAGGTAAAATTTGGATTCAGTCAAAAGGCCGCACTTAAGGATTTAGAAGGCCACATGTGGCCTTAAGGCCACAGGTTCCCTACCTCTGACCTAGATGTTTATATAAGTCTGTTTTAGGCTTCTTCAGATCACACTAGATGTCCTGAGTGGTCCTTTCCGACTCAGAAATTGTATGATTTTCTCCTAAACCAGGCAAAGCTGACCTCTGAATCTAATGTCTGTATTTATTGAGCTGAACTTAATTTATTTCCTAATAAATCCTGTGGTAAAACAGTTTCTGCTATATATAAGATAATAATTCAAATGTGTGTTACTGTTCTAACTACTTACTACAAGCATGGAGAAGGGCTGTATTTTTGAGTCTGAAATCACAGGAAAGCATCTCCTTCCTTAAGGTTATGACCAGGAAGTTAGGCTGTCATACTTGCTGATGGAGCAGAGTATAGGCATGAAAGTGATATCCTTCAAAGATGACTGCCCATTTCCATTCTCTCTTGTATAGGAGAGCTCCACCTATTTTCCATACCTCACGTGCATGGTGACCATTCCACCACACCTATCCCCTAGGTGTGCTCCATTGTATGTCTTCTCAGCACTCATCGTTCCTCCTTTTCTTTATCCTTGGACAGAGACTAAGTTAACTTCCCTGGTTGGAAGTCATGCTGAACCTTCTCTTTATTCTTACTTTTTTTCTTTTAAAACATTGATATATTTGTTTTATATCACCTTCATTTCCAAATACATCCTTCTCACTCCCCAGAAAGCCCTCTATTATAACAAATAAAAAAAAGAAAGAGAAAAAAAGACAGTTCAGCAAAACTAACCAATGCATTAATCATGTGAGAGTATATGCAATGCTCTATATCCATAGTCCCCCACCTATGCAAAGAAGGTGAGGGAGAGTGAAGCACATGGATTTCAAAGTAATAGTAAGAGACTAATCTTCTCTTTAGTCTTAAAGTTCATGCACAGGGAAGTCTGGGTTGATTCCTGCTCTAACACATACAGGTTCTTTGACCCCAGGCAAAACACTTAACCTCTCAGTGCCCTCTAGCCCACTCTCTAAGACCATACATTATATAACAAGCACCAATACAGAGTTTCCTTACAAGGATTTTTTGATACCATTGAAATTACAAATCTAGATAAAAAAAAAGTTCATACATAGTTAAGCTTGTGACTTACCATAAACATGTAGGAAGTACTCTTGAATTAAGGTTTCAGATTGGCCTTGACGCTCTATGGTTATTTGCCCTTTGTAGCAATATTCATCTTCTATTGTCAAATTGTTGATTTGCAAAGAGTAGTTTGACTCTCTGGAGGTTGTCAGTCGATTATAGTACTTGGAATCAGTAATTATTATCTTGGGGTTTTGTTCTTTTACATCGACAGTGGCAAGAGAGTTGCTAGAAAGCCAGACAATAGTTCGAATCTTGTCTGATGGGATCTTCAAGGGGAGAATGACTGACTTTCCCACAGTCCCTATCACCATCAATGGGACTTTGTTGTCTGTGGAGCCGGCTTCTTCTGCAGACAGACACAGTAGAAAAACTACAATGGTAGTCTACTTTCCCCTCTCCCATCCCCTTTTCCATTTCCCTCTAAACACTCTAGCTTATGGAAGTGATGGTCAGAAATAGGTTTGGGGTGCCGAGTTTTGTTTTTGTTTTGATACCAACAATAGTAGAAACCCCCACCTCAACTTTAAATAAATAGAGGTCCCTGGCCTAGGTCCTTACTTGGCTCACTTGTTTTTGTGTCAGTTTCCTCTTCTATCTTGATCTACAACCACCATGTCATTTAATTTTTCAAAAGAATAACTAGAATTTATGTAATATTCTAAGGTTTGCAAAGCACTTTACATATGGTATATCATTTGGTCCTCCTAAGCTAGGGAGGTAGATGTTATTATTATCCCAATTTTATCAATGAGAAAACTGAAGCAGAGAGAAGGTAAGTGGCTTGCCCAGAATGACACAGCTAGTTAAGTGTCTGAGGCAGGATTTGAACCCAGATCTTCCCAGCCAAGTTCAGTATTCTTTATACCAGGCTACTTAGATACCACAGGCTTATTGCATATTGTTCATCCCCTTTTTGATTCTTTAGGAATGAGGTGTTATTGGGGCAAGAACCACATTACCCACTTGGAAGCAGCCTCATGGAACAGAGATAACTTCTGCTTCAATTCAATTTAATAACAATTTATTGAGCATTATGCTACAGGCTGTGGGGAGTACAGAAGGCAAAGTCCTTAGACCTCAAGCTGAGGCTGGAAGAATAACAAACATGAAACAAATAGAAAACAATTCTAAGGCAATATCTCAGTCAGTGTGTTATAATATGATAGAAACATAAATATTGATGGAATTTAAAGTAAAGTGAAGTTTATTGTGCGCTGTGGTTAGTCACAGAAGGCTTCATGGAGAAGATGAATCTTGCAATGGCCTAAAGGAAAATAAAGGATTAGTGCTGGGCAAGAGGAAAGAAGAGGAAAGTCACCATGTTCCTCTATTCCTCTAACCACTCGGTATTTTCTTAGCATTAGTAGGGCTTTTTCATTGAAGTACCTTAAGACAGGCACTCTGTACTGGCTGTTAATGGGGTCTTGGAAAGGCCAGAGGTGAAACCTGAGGGCTAAGCAGTGGTAAGATTGCAGAGGATAGTTTGGAGGAAGTTTTGTTTTTCTTTCACAAAATGTTCTATAGCCATTATTTCATTCATTCATTCCCCAGGATTCTGGAATTCCAAATAATTAGATGCTTTTCCTTTATTCCTATCCTTTTAATCTACTTACCCATATTCTCTGGCTGATAGAAGCTGGAGGGACTTGTTACCAGAGGAATTTGGGTAGAGACCAAGATAATTTAATCAGAGGGTCATAGATTAAAAATTGGAAGGGTCCTTAGAGAGTGAACCCTCCCATTTTATAAAAGAAGAAATGGATATCAAGACAGGTTAGAAAGTCAACCAATAACTATTAAGCACCTGCTGTGTGTCAGGAATGGTGTTAAGCACTAGCACTGGGGTATGCAAAGAAAGGCACAATGAGAGTCTCTGCTCTCAAGGAGCTCACAGTCTAATGAGGTAGGCAACACGAAAACAACTGCATACAAGCAAACTATACACAGGACACAATGGAGATAATCAGCAGAGAGAGGGCACTAGATTAAGGGGAATTTACACTGGCTTCCAGAAGGTACAATTTTAGCTGAGAATTTGAAGGAAGCCAGGGAAGCCAGGAGGTGGGGATGAGTAGGGAGTCAGCCAGTGAAGATCCCTAGAGTCAGGAGATAGAGCATTTTGTCTGAGGAGTAGGCAAGGACACCAGAGTTAAGTGACTTACTCAGGATCATGCAAGTAGTAAAAAAAAACAAAACAACACAAGTAATAAGAAACAGGATCAGTATTAAATCACAGGTCTTCTGATACACTTTACAGCAATCTATGTTGCACTGATAAGGTCTCTAGGCCTGACTCAACCATTTGAGGATACACTTTGAGGATACCTCTTGAAGAGTTTTATTTGGCATCTAGGGATTTCCCAAGAGGGGCCTATTCTCAACTCAGCCTTTTTGGGGCTGGTTGGTAGGCATAGAAAAGCAGATGAGGAGGACTGTGAGTCTTCTGTATCTTCTAGTCCTGTGCCCCAGACTTCCAGTGTAGAAACCTACCTCCTTGCCTGCTCCAGCAACATGAACCCTCCCAAGTCAAGAAAGCTTCTCCAAGACAAAAGGGTCTTTTTCATATGGGGAAAACTGGATTTCAGGAGAGGAGAGGGTAAAAAGGAACAGAAGATGCTAATAACCAAGAAGCTCCAATTTACACAGTGTTTTTGATGAAAAGAACCTCCTTATCCATTATCTCAGGTCATCCATCCATCCATCCATCCATCCATCCATCCATCTATTCTTTTATTCACACACTGAGAAGCAGAATGGCTTAATCTATATAGAGCCAGTCTTGGAGCTTCGAAGAACTGAGTTTGCCATTCTTCAGATACACACTGGCTGGATTACTCTGGGCAAGCCATTCAACCTTTTAGTGCTCTAGGCAACTCTATAAAATCATAAATTGAAGAGAAGGTGTCTATCTGCTTTGGTATAGGGAGTTTCCTTGTCTAGTAGTTCCCTACGTCATAGAAATAAAAAATTTAGTTCCTATCCTGATTTAATTCATTCATTTTCTACTACACATAAGGCACTGAGACAGATACAAACATAAAAGATAATGCCTTTGCCATTGAGGAGCTTATAATCAAGGTGATAACATATGAACACAGATAAATATAGTACAAATAGCATATAAGTCCATAATAGGAGGACAAAGGGTTATAAGAGGAGCTGAAGGAATGGTCCCCTCAAGCTAGGGGAATAGGAGAAGGCTTTACAGAAGAGATGATATTTGAGTTGGGCTTTGAAGGACAAGTAGGGGCCTTCCAGATATGGGGAACAGTGTGAGCAAAAATAAAGAGGAAAGATAGCATATGAGGTATAATTGGAGGAAAAGAAAGCCATGTAACTGAGAGAATCAAGGGAGGTTTCACAGAGTTGATGGAACCTGAGCTAATCTTTGAAGGAAGCTAAAGAGATCAAAATGAGGAAGGAGTACATTCTAGACATCAGATACACTTTATGAAAGTGCATAGAAGCTGGAAAAGGAATGTTTAGGGAAGATTCAGTAGTTCAGTTTGGCTGGAATAAAAATTTTGTCAAATAGTAAATATATATTTATAAATTATTTCACAAAAATATATGTAAATTAAATTATTGCTTATTATTGTAAAGTAATGTGAAATAAGGTTGGACAGGTAGGTTGAAGCTAGATGTGCAAGACCTTGAATACTTGGCTAAGAAATTTATATTTTATTCTAGAGGAAATAGGAAGTCAGTGAATATCTCTGGTCAAGGCTATGATGTAGTCAGACCAGTCTTAGGAATATTATTTTGATAGCTGTGTGAAAAATCAATAATAGAATAAATAAGGATTAGCAATTGATTGGTATATCTCCCAGGACAGAGGGGAATCTGAGGTATTTTGAGATTGCAAACATAGGTGACTGGGAGAATAATATAGCCATTGACAGAGATGAAGAACTCAGGATAAGCAGCAAGTTTAGAGGGACAGATAATGGGTTAATTTTCAAACTTATTGAACTTAAGGTACCAATGTGACATACTCATGTGGACATGTCCAGGAGGCAATTTGAAATTGAGGGGAGTTCAGATAGAGAGGTAGACTAAGAAAATTTTACCATAGAAGTGATAATGAAATGTGGGAGTAGATGAGATTATCAAGGGAGAAGGTGTAGGATAGAGAGGTAGGAGGAGAACTAGGAAGTCAAGAGAATAGAGAACATTTAGGAGGAGTATGTGATTGACCTCATCGAATACAGCAGATTGGTCTAGGAGGGTGACAACTGAGTAAGGACAAACTGACTGATGGTAAGGTAAAGTATCATGGATAGTCATGGGTCAAATCAGATCTTTCCCTCTTCCTTTTAGTATTTTAATTTTTTTTGATTCATCTTTGTCTCCTCATGTAATAGTAGCACTCAAAGATCCCAAAGTATAGGTTTGGGAATGTATTCAATGGTCACTATCTTGTGTCTTCCACCAAATGAAGTGCTAGAACATCCAGGCAAAGTCACGAAGTGGTGAAACTCAATAACATGTCAGAGAGAGAACTTTTTATTTATAAAGTGAAGGTTAAGAAGGCATTTTTACATATAAAATGAAAGCTAAGAAGGCATTTTTTTAATCTGCTAGCTTCCCATCAACTGGGTGTACATATTGTACTTCACAAGAGTTTGGTCTATCCTGGAGTTGGGAACATTATAGACGGGATAAGAATATTTTTCACACAAGGAAGTTCTGAGGAAACGAGCAACTGTGTTCTTAGCCCCACAATCCATGGCCTGGTCATTGGTGATTTCAAATATCTTTCAGTAAATTAGGTTCCAGATATGTAGGTTTTATGTGTAAGTTGTTGTTGCCATTTCTCTGGTATGCTGGCAGATTTGTCACATTTAGAATACATTTACTACTACATGGTAAGATACAGACAGGACAGACTTCACTTCTCCGGTTTATGAAAGTTAATTCCTGAAACCCACAATACTAAGAAATAGTCATCTAGCTTTTGCTTCAAGATTTCCAGTAAGAGGGAACCTGTTGTCTCCTTATATCCAGCTCAAATTGATCTCTTTGAAACTCCTACCCATTGCATCCAAATCTGGCCTCTTAGACTAATACTCTAATCCCTCTACCAAATAACAATCTTCAAATAAGGACCAAATCCATCTAGCATGTTTTATCTTCCACACGTTAAATATCTTCATTTCTGTCAACCAATTCTCATATAGCATCTTCTGAGAGAATGGGAGTGTATTTAGAAAGAAAGGTGAAGTTTTGGAAATGGCATTGTAGGGAGTGGGAAATGGAGGTAATAGGTAAAAGGTTTGTGTAGAAACAGTAAAGGTTCAGCTGAAGCTATGCAGCATAAATCTATAATGGTGAGAATTAGCTCAGCATTGTGATTTTCTTTAGCAATGCTCTGGGACCAGAAGCAAAGAAAGCAGATAGTGGCTCATGGTCCAGGGCTGAATATCCACAGGCAAAACAACATAATGGCAGAGGAGGTGTCAGTAACATTGTCTTTGAAACAGTCAACCATGGGCTGCAGGCTGTATAGGGAGGTAAGATAAACCAGAACTAGAGGATATGGATTGAAAGAATAAAGATGGCAAGGTCCAATAAAAATGAAGAGCAGGTCCAAAGGACTGGGAAGGGACCAGGACAAGAAAATGATGAAATGAAGAGATTTGTGTTATGATTTTTATGTACTCATCACAGCAACTCTGTAGGGCAGGGTAGACACCACTGTTTCCAGTCTCCCTGGAACCTTTGGCTATCATCTTTAGGCATAATCTCACCACTCCCCATAGCTAGAGATGGTAGACCAGTCATGTGCCTTTTGGATCACTGCATCCCCACATATGACTCAGGTACAGACAGGAGCTGAAGGAAGTTAAAGCTCATCTACTGTGGTAGACCAGTGCTGCTTTGGAGCTGACCAGTAGCCTATTACCCTAAGAGATGACTATTCTATCCTATCCTATTCTATTCTATTCTTATTTGATACAACACATTTATTAAATACCTTTTATGTGCAGGGTGCTAAGAATACAGAGATGAAAATTGATAGCACTTAGCTCAAAGAACTTACAGTCTAACGGGGGAGTACATGTATAAACAGATAAACATGATACCATGTAGAGGAAAGATTCAGAAAAAATACTCTAAGAAAGTTGGAGGAGGGAGGGACCCCATTCAAATGGGCAGAATCAGGTATAGCAATATTCTAAGCACCTAATTAGCCAAGTAAAAACCACCCTAACTCCCAGCATATCTGTTTGGAATTTCCTCTTAAGTTGTTTCCCTTCCTGATCCCTCTGATGGGCTCCTCTTGTTTAAAAAACAAAAACAAAACACAGAATCAAATGAATTAAAATGGCAAGAAGGAAGCCCCTGATCGACTAGATTGGCTCAGCCAGAGTTGGGTGAGGGGAAAACCTCAAGTTGTCAGTTTAAAGTCATGAAACCACACACATTTAAAAGTCAGTTGACAAGCTGAGCTTCTGAAGGTTGAAGCCTGTCAGAGTCAAACAATTGTCTTTGGAGAGCTGATGGGACATACCAGAATCCCTGAATCTCAAGGTTGGCAGAGAACTCAGGAGCCACATAATCCAGTCCCAACCTGAACAGAGTTCTCCCACAGTATACCTGACAAGTTGTCTTTCAGCCTTTGCTTAAAGATCTTTAGAGAGCAGAAGACAACAAAAAAGTCAAAACAGTCACAGGCAAAGT
>NW_020954616.1:462133-464042 GCF_900497805.2 Vombatus ursinus | reverse complement strand
GTCAAATTGTGAATTGGAACAAGCTCAACAAGAATTCCTGGATGCACTAAAAAGTTATTTTCAAAATCAAATAAGATCGGTAGATGAAAAATAGGTAAAGAAATAAAAACAAAGGAAGAAAATTATGAAAAAAAGTAATAGCTTGGTAAAAGAGACACAAAAATACAAGGATGTCCATTATCACCACTATTATTCACTACTGTACTAGAATTACTAGCTATAGCAATAAGACAAGAAAAAGAAATTGAAGAAATAAAAACAGGCAATGAGGAAATAAAACTATCACTCTTTGCAGATGGTATGGTGTTATACTTTAGAAAACCCTAGACAATCATCTAAAAAATTAGTTGAAACAGCTACCAACTTTGGCAAAGTTGCAAGATATAAAAGAAACCCAAAAAATCATCAGCATTTCTGTATATTATCAACAAAACCCAACAGCAAGAAATGGAGAGAGGCATTCCATATAAAGTAACTGCAGACAATATAAAATACTTGGGAATCTATGTGCAAAGACAAACCTAGGAACTATATGAACGCAATTACAAAATAATTTTCACACAAATAAAGACAGGTCTAAGCAATTGGAGAAATATTAATTGTTCATGGGTAGGTCAAGTCAATATAATAAAAATGACAATTATACCTAAGTTAATTTATTTATTCAGCACCACATTGATCAAACTAACAAAGAATTGTTTTACAGAGCTAGAAAAAATAATAACAGTATATCTGGAAGAAGAAAATGGCACAAATATCCGAGGAATTAATAAAGGTGAAGAAAGGTGGGCTAGCAGTTGCAGATTTCAGCTATGTTATGAAGTGATTATCCTCTGAACAATGTGGTACTGGCTAAGAAACAAAGTGATGGATCAGTGAAATAGATTAGATGTACAATACACAGTAGTAAATGACCACAGTAATCTAGTGTTTGAAAAACTCAAAGATCCAAGCTTTTGGGGGTAAAAACCCAATATTTGACAAAAATTGTTGGGAAAACCTGAAACCAATTTGGCAAAAACTAGGCTTAGACCAACATTCACATTATATACCAAGATAAGGTCAAAATGGATCAATAATTTAGACATAAAGGGTGATATAAGTAAATTAGGAGAGCATGGAAAAAATGCACCTGTCAGATCTATGAATAAGGAAAAAGTTTATGACCAAACAAGAGATAAAGAGGATTGCTAGAAATAAAATAAATAGTTTTGATTACATGAAATTCAGAAGTTTTTGCATAAACAAAACTAATGCAGCCAAAATTAGAAGGAAAACAGAAAAGTAAGAAAAAAATTTATAGAATTTCTCTGATAAAGGCATTATTTCTCAACTATATAGGGAGCTGAGCCAAATTTATAAAAATAAGAGCCATTCTCCAGTTGATTAATGATCAAAGGATATGAACAAACAGTTTTCAGAAGAAGAAATCAAAGGTATCAACAGTCACATGAAAAAAGGCTCTAAGCCACTACTGATTAGAGAAGTGTGAATTCACATAACTGAGATACCACCTCACACCTATCAGACTGGCTAACATAACACAAAAGGCAAATGACAAATGCTGGAGGGGATGTGGGAAAATTAGGACACTAATTCACTACTGGTGGAGTTGTGAAGTAGTTTCAACCATTTTGGAGAACAATTTGAAACTGCTCACAAAGAGCTATAACACTGTGCATACCTTTGGACCCAGCAGCATAATTACTTGATCTATATCCCAAAGAGATCAAAGGAAAGAGAAAAGGATCTATTTATACAAAATTATTTACAGCAGCTCTTTTTGTGGTGGCAAAGAATTGGAAATTGAGGGGATGCCCATCAATGAGGGAATGACTGAAGAAGCTGTGGTATGTGATTGTGATGGAATACTATTGTGCTATAAGAAATGAGAGTAGAATGGTCTCAG
>NW_020954616.1:461957-462072 GCF_900497805.2 Vombatus ursinus | reverse complement strand
AAAATCTTGGGAAGACTTATATGAACTGATGCAAAATGAAGTGAGGAGAACCAGAAGAACAGTATACATAGAGACAACAATATTGTAAGGATGAACAGCTGTGAAAAACTTGGGC
>NW_020954616.1:449347-461925 GCF_900497805.2 Vombatus ursinus | reverse complement strand
ACTCTGATCAAGACAAAGATCCAAGATAATTCCAAAGAACCCATGGCGAAAGATGCTATCCATCTCCAGAAAGGAACTGATGAACTCTGAATTCAGAATGAAGAATAGCATACCTTTTCATTTTCTTTATTTTTATTGTTTTATTTTGTTTGTGTTTTCATTTGCAATATGACTAATATGGAAAATATTTTGCATGACTTCACATGTATAATTGATATCAAATTGCTTGCCTTCTGAAAGGAGAGGGAAGGTCAGGAGGGAAGGAAAGAATTTAAAACTCAAAATTTCTCAAAATGAATGTTAACAATTTTTTACATGTAACTGGGAAATATTTAATGGAATAAATAAAAATAATTTTAAAAATATAAATTTATGCAAAATATAAATGGGATTAAGGATTCATTATTTAACAAATCTGCTTAGGAAAATTGACCAGCAATTTGGTGGAAAAAGCATTTAGATCCACATCTTATACTTACATTATATACCCTACAGAATTCCAGATGGATGATAGACTTAACCATAAAACAGATGGAAGAAAATAGAATAAAATGCTTATTTCATTTGTGGATGTGAAATGATTTTTTCAATTAAATAAATGGAAGGAAATATTAATGACAAGAGAGATTTGCTTGACTATATTAAAATAAACATTTTCTGTGCAACAAGACATTATAATTAACAAAAATAAAAATAAATTGTGAAAAGCATTTATAGGAAAACATGTCAGATAATAACACATCTAAAATATATTAGGATTTATTAAGAAGTCAGAGAGATAGGGGGTAGAGCCAAAATGGTGGAGAAAAGGCAGGAACTCACTTAAGCTCTCCTCTAAACTTCTATGAACACCTTGAAATCATGCCCTAAAACAAATTCTGGAGCAGCAGAACCCACAAAAGGATGGGGTGAAATAATTTTCCAGTTCAAGACAACTTAGCAGGTCTGCAGGAAAGGTCTGTCACACTGGGATGGGAGTGGAGCACAGTTCAATGTAGGCCATGCCAGTGCAGACTGGGCTTCAGCAAACCAGGAGCAGGTCTTGGGAGTGATTGAATCAGTGGCAGTAACTGCTTCCAGAACACTCATCTCACAGATTGTAAGGGTATTAAATAACTGGTCAAGAAATAGGCTGGGTAAATGAGTAAACCTCAGAAAAAATTCTGACTATAGAAAGTTACTATGGTAACAAGGAAGATCAAAACACACACTTGGAAGAAGACAACAAAGTCAAAGTTCCCACATCCAAAGCCTCCAAGAAAAATATGAATTGTTATCAAGCCATGGAAGAGGATTTTGAAAATTAAGTAAGAGAGGCAGAGGAAAAATTGGGGAGAGAAATGAAAGTAATGCAAGAAAATCATGAAAAAAGAGTCAACAGCTTGGTAAAGAAGGCACAGAAAAATACTGAAGAAAATAACACCTTAAAAAACAGAAAAGTCAAATGACAAAAGAGGCAGAAAAATCCAACGAGGAAAAGAATGCCTTGAAAAGCCGAATTGATGAAATGGAAAAAGATATACAAAAATTCAATGAAGAGAACTCATTAAAAAGTAGAATAGGTCAAATGGAAAAGGAGGTACAAAAGCTCACTGAAGAAAATAATTCCTTAAAAATTAAAATTGAGCAAGTAGAAACTAATGACTTTATGAGACATCAAGAAACCATAAAAAAAAACCAAAAGAATGAAAAAAAAATAGAAGACAATGTGAAATATCTCATTGGAAAAAGAACTGACCTGGAAAATAGGTCCAGGAGAGATAATTTAAAAATGATTGGACTTCCTGAAAGCCATGATCAAAAAAAGAGTCTAGATACTATCTTTCAAAAAATTATCAAGGGGCAGCTAGGTGGTGCAGTGGACAGAGCACCGGCCCTGGAGTCAGGAGGACCTGAGCTCAAATCAGGCCTCAGACCAAACACTTGACACTTACTAGCTGTGTGATCCTGGGCAAGTCACTTAACCCCAATTGCCTAAAAATAATAAAAAAAAATTATCAAAGAAAACTGCCCTGGTATTTTAGAGCCAGAGGGTAAAATAGAAGTTGAAAGAATCCACCAATCACCTCCTGAAAGAGATCCCAAAATGAAAACTTCCAGGAATATTATAGCCAAATCCCAGAGCTTGCAGGTTAAGGAGAAAATATTGCAAGGAGCCAGAAGGAAACAATTCAAGTATCATGATGTCACAGTCAGGATAACATAAGATTCAGCAGCTTCTACATTAATGGATCAGAGGGCTTGGAATGTGATATTCCAGAGGGCAAAGGACCTAGGATTACAACCAAGAATCACATACTTAGCAAAACTGAGTATAATCCATGAGGAGAAAAATGGATATTCAGTGACATAGAGGACTTTCAAGCTTTCCTGATTAAAAGACCAGAGCTGAACAGAAAATTTGACTTTCAAATACAAAAAGGTAAACATGAAAGGGAGATCACAAGGGACTTAAAAAGGTTAAACTGTGTACATTCCCACATGGGAAGATGATACTTGTAACTCGTAAGAATATTCTCATTACTAGGACAGTCAGAAGGAATGTATACACATATACATACATACATATGTATATATATGAGATAGAGAGGACTCTTGTGAGTTGAATATGATGGGATGATATCTACAAAATAAAATTAAGGGATGAGAAAGGAATGAATTGGGAGAAAGGGAAAAGGAGAGGTTGAATGGGATAAATTATCTGATATAAAAGAGCTTTTATAGTGGAGGGGAAGATAGAGGAGGTGTTGGGGAACACTCGAACCTTACTCTCATTGGAATTGGCTCAAAGAGGCAATAACATACACACTCACTTGAGTAAGGAAATTTATCTCACCCTACAGGAAAGTAGGAGGGGAAGGGAATAAGAGGAGGCAGAGGGTGATGGCAGGCAGATTGGGGGAGGTGATAGTCAGAAGCAAAACACTTTTGAGGGGAAACAGGGTGAAAGGAGAGTGAGAATAGAACAAATGGGGGAAACAGGATGGAGGGAAATAACAGTTGGCAATCATAACTGTGAAAAAATTTTTGAAGCAAGTTTCTCAGATAAAGGCCTCATCTCTCAAATATATAGAGAAATGTGTCAAATTTATAAAAAAAAGAACCATTCCACAATTGATAAATGATCAAAAAATATGAACTGTCAGTTTTCAGATGAAGTAATCAAATCTATCTATAGCCATATGAGGGGTGGAGGGTGTGTTCAAGGAAGACTAGTACCTCTGGTGTGAAGGCTGCTGAGCAGTTTTCAGGGCTGCTTTCCACCTTTAGTGTCTACCTGTTCTACCTAATTCTCACCTGTGGCTCCAAGAAACTGTAGCATGTGTAGCAGCCACACTCTGGTAAACTGTTTTGGCAGATGGGCTAAACCAGGTTGAGGGTAATTGAGGGGTCTCAAACCCATTGGTGAATTAGGGGGCTGTCTACCCCAAGCACGTGAAGACTTCTCCTGGTAGAATGGGCAGATGAGAACAATTTGTTCCAATGGCCATGAAGGCAGCTGAAGCAGGCACTGTGGAACACTTAGAGCTTAGTTAGACATTGAAGACTCCAAGGTGATTCTTTGCATCTTGAGCCATCATCAGTTGTCTTGGTTCTGTCCTACCACTGGACTGTGATGACTGCAGAGGAGAGAGTGAGGCCAAGGACTCTGTGCAATTCTGCCTCACTTAAATCCAATTTACACATAAATCAAAAGATATCACTCAAAAAAAACCTCTAAATCACTATTGATTGGAGAAATTCAAATTAAAACAGTTCTGAGGTACTACCTCATACCAAATAGATTGGCCAATATGATAAAAAAGATAAGTGACAAATGTTGGAGGGGATGTGGAAAATTGGGACACTAATGCATTGTTGATGGAGTTGTGAACTAATTCAACCATTACGTAAAGCAATTTGGAACTTTCTCAAAGGTCTATAAAACCAGGCATACCCTTTGACCTAGCAATACCACTACAAGGTCTATATCCCAAAAGAGATAAAAAACAAAAAGAAAAAGGACCTGTACGTATAAAAATATCTATCGTAGCTCTTTTCTGGTGGCAAAGAATCGAAAATTGAGGGAATGCGCATCAATTGGGGAATGGCTGAAGAGGCTATAGTATATGATTGTGATGGAATACTATTGTGCTATAAGAAATCATGAACTAGAAAACCTGGAAAGACTTACATAAACTTACATGAACAGCAAGCAAAGTGAAAAGAGTAAAACCAGGGGAAAATTGTGCACATTAACAGCAATACTATAAGATGATCAACTAACTGTGAATGACGAGCTATTCTCAGTAATATAGTGATCCAAGACAACTCTGAAGGATTTATGATGGAGTCTGAATACAGCTTGAAGCATACTTTTTTACTTTCTTTATTTTTCTTGGGTTTCTATCTTTGGTTTGTGTTTTCTCTTACAACATGGCTAATATGGAAATATGTTTTGCATGACTATATGTGTATAACCTATAGCAAATTGCTTACCTTCTTAATGAGGGGGGTGGGGAGGGAGGGAGGGAGAGAATTTAGAACTCAATTTTTGAAATGAATGTTGAAAATTGTTTTCACATGTAATTGGGGAAAATAAAATACTAAATCAATAAGAAGGAGGAAAAAAAAGTCAGACAGATAACTACCAGCATAAAATGTTTAAATGATCAAAGAAAATGAACAATTTATAACAGAGGAAACAAATTTTGGATAATCATATGAAAAAAGGCTCAACCTCACTAATGATCAAAGAAATATAAATTAAAATATTTTTAGTTATACCTCACACCTATCAAATTGGCAAAAGTAATTGTAACGCAATTCTCAAAAAAGCTGGGTGGGGGAGGGGCATGTTGCATGCTGCCTGTGGGAAGTGATTCCAGATTGGTGGAGAGATTGATGACCCTTGTTTGTTCAAAGATTTTCACAGCAACATTATCTGTAATTGCAAAAAACTGTTAACAACTTGCACGATCCATTGTAGGGTGATAAATGTGTTGATTAGTCCCTATGCATGTTGCTACAGCAGTCTCATTTTAAAGGAGTGGTTACAGTGCCCTGAGATAGCATCATAAGGAGTAGTTGGGAAAGTGAATTATGTGGTATATGATGCTTCTAAGACAGATTTAGATGCTTTGTGGGATAGCAACGACGGAGTTCTAGGGGAGTTCCTGTACTATACTAAGGAGCTTTGGGAGGCATAGCAATACTGAGGAGGAACAAATCCAGACTTACATAATCCCCCTGATACTTGAGGTCTGGGTTCGTTCTTCAACATTGTAGTACTGCCTCCCAAATCTTCTCAGTAGGATCCAGTAGCACCCTTACCAATCTATTGCTTGTGGTCCCATCCTCCTCTCCTCAGTCTTGGCACTAGGTCATACAAATTACCTTGAGGCTTCAGACAAACCTCAAGAAGGCAGAAGAAAAAAAGTCAAAGCTGGTGGTTGTTGCTGGAAGTTCTGATGACGCGGCAAAGGCTTATGTACCCAAATCACCAAATGAGATAATGGACTAAAACTGTATATGTGTGTGCTATTGTTACATACTTCAAGGATCTGTAATATCCCCAAAGTGGGTATGCCCTACAGTAACACAGATTATGAACCCAATGTAATTTAACAGATATAATAAGATCATAGATTTAGGGGAAGAGAGGAAACAAAACACAAGAAGGATTTATTAAGTGCTTACTGTGTGTCAGGCTGTGCAAAGGGACCTCAGAGTATATTCACATTTATATTGTATTAAAGGTTTATAATGCAGTTTCTTCATAATAACCCTATCAGGTAGGTAGTCAGAACATTATTATCATGACTTTCATTTTTATAGAGTAAAAAACTGTCCCCAAAGAGGTTAAGTGACTTACCCAAGGTTTTAAGACTACTAGTAATAATAGCTAACATTTATATAGCATTTTAAGGTTTGTGAAGTGCTTTAACTATAAAATTTTATCCTTAAAAAAGTCTTAGGATGTAGGGACCATTACTACCCCCACTCTATAGATGAGGAAACTGAGTTAAAAAAAGAGATTAAGTGACTTTCCCATGGGAACAAACTTGGGTATCTGAGGTAGGATTTGAAATAGGATCTTCCTGATGACAATCCAATACTCTCACTATGGGCATTCTATAGACATAGGGTGCAGCCTTCTTCTTCACACAGTAGCCACATATTAAGCACTTAATAAATAATCGATCAGTTGATTGATTCTTTGTTACTCTTTCTCACCCTTGATTCCTGCTCCCATTCATTAAGATTTTTTTTTTTATGAATTGCTTTGGTCAAAAGAAAAAAAATCATCATTCTGTGGCCATCTTGATCATGATTTTGAATTTAGGTTGGTCCTTGGGCAATAGATAGTCTACCAAATCTTTTCTTGAAGCTATTCTAGATTAGTGAGAACATCCAGAGCTTATGCTTAGCTAGCACAGCTTTTAAGAACCCACCACTATCTTCATTCCATGATGAAATTAGTGTGACTCCTAAAGAGTGGGGCACTGATGCTACTCCCCAAACACCCATGACTGGTGTATTCTTTGATTGGATGGCAGACGCCCCTGTTCTGAGGTTGTAGCAGAAGTGTAGCAATTCAAATTTATCCTGTTTTAAATTCTTGAATCCCGGGCACATTGGTCCTACTGCTACTCATTTTTTTCACTCCCCCAGTTTCAGATTACTCGTACCATTGATCTCAACCACTCTTGTTTACATGCTGTTGGATGTTACTCTGCTTGAGGAAATTATACAACCATTTCTTGATTCCATTCCCTGCTAGTTTCTCTGGGACAGCTTGTTCCTTTGATTAGCTCCTCTTACGAATTGCTCTTTCCTGATCTACTCTCCTCACAGCAGCTATTCCAAGTCTTCCCTTTTCAAACCATCTAAATCACCATCTTCCCTAATTTCTCTCAACCGAAGATCCCACCTTAAATTTCACTGAAAAAAATGGATGATTATGTTTCTTTTAAATTATGTATTTCAAATCACCTCAGCATCCCATCCCCCACCCCCATTATCTTCTTCTTTGTTCCAGTCTTAGAAGTTCTTGTGGGAGGAGAAAGTAATGGCGACTTTGCACAGCCCTCCCTCCCTCAAATTCAATTCAACTGCAAGTCATGGCATCGTCTTTCTGATGTCACCGTCCTTTTTTGAGGGTCCTTTTCGAGAACAAAGGACAAACCACAACTACAGAAGTTCTTGCTGATATCAAACACTTTACTTGTGCCCTTGATTTCATCACCTGCCATCTCCCTTAGCAGCTTATACCTTTGTTTTGTTTTTTTGTTTTTGTTTTTGTTTTGGTGAGGCAATCGGGGTTAAGGGACTTGCCCAAAGTCACGCAGCTAGGAAGTGTCATGTGTCTGAGGCCGGATTTGAATTTAGGTCCTCCTGACTCCAGGGTGGGTACTCCATCCACTGCACCACCTAGCTGCCCCCAGCTTATACCTTTGACCATCCCTTCTTGCTCCCTAAATTTCAACTTCTTTATTCACTGGTTCCTTCCCTCATGCTTTCAAACATGCATAGAATTCCCCATCCTTAAACTCCACCCAAACATCTCCTCAAGCTATTGTTCTGCCTTTCACAGGCAAACTCCTAGAAAAAACTCTCTACCAAAGGTTCTTAATGATGTGTGTGCCTGTGTGTGTGTGTGTGTGTGTGTGTGTGTGTGAGAGAGAGAGAGAGAGAGAGAGAGAGAGAGAGAGAGAGAGAGAGAGAGATGAACTCCTAAGGCAGTCAGGTGGAGCCCGTATATTCCTTCCCAGAAAAAAATCTTTTAAATACATAAAATAAAATATATAGAACCAATTATGTTGAAATACAACTATTAAAACATGTTTAAAAAACTAGTCCACAGGCCAAGAACCCCTAATACATTGTGTTGATTCCATTTTCTCAACTTCCAGTAACTTCTCAACTCCTGTATTTTATCTTTTGTTTTTATTAGTCAATGGAAGTGCTCTCCAAAAGATCACCAATGATCCCTTTTTGCTAAATCCAGTGAACTTTTCTCAGTCCTTGCCTTTTTTGATTTCTTTTTGGCATTTGTTACTTTTGATTAGCCAGCACCTTCTTCTAGATATTTGTCCCTCACTGGGTTTTCACAATGCTACTTTGTAGCATCAATCCTTTTCTGTCTCCTCCTTAGGCTTGTTATTAGTATCTGTTCTCTATGAGTAGGTTATTAGTATCTGATCTCTATGAGGAGGGTTCTGTACTGGGAACTCTCCTTTTCTCTTTATACATTCCTTTCTTTCTCTTCACAATATCTACAACTCTAACACACTCAATTATTTTCTCTGTTCAAATGACTCCCATGTCTACATACACAGCCCTCATCTCTCTTCTGATTTCCAGGTGAGGACCACCAGCTGCCTGCTTGATGTCCCATGTGCACCTTGACTTCACTGTCCCCAAATAGAATTCATTATCCTTCCTTTCACCACTCCTCCCACTTTACAACTTCCCAATTTCAACTGAAAGTTCCATTGCTCTTCCAGTTGCCCAAGTTGCAACCTACAGGTCATCCTTTCTTTACTCAGCGCCTGTCACTGAGTACTAGGTATATTAAGCTTAATTTAAGGACTAAGTATTTAAGTTTTACATATTCAACACTTAATTACTTCTTGGTTGTTTGATCCTGGCTTCTTTACTCTCCCTCACCACCATATACCCTCACCCTATATCCAATCAGGTGCTAAGTCAGTTCCACCACCTCAGTACATCTTGTATTCTTCCCCTTCTTTCTACTCACATCACCACCACCCTAGTCACAGCCCCCATTGCCCCTTGTCTAGAGTTCCAGGGCTGAGGAACCTGTGGCCTCAAGGCTATATGTGGCCTTCTAGGTCCTTGGATGTAGCCTTTTGACTGAATCCAAGTTTTACAGAACAAATCCTTTTATTAAGGGGATTTGTTCTGTGAAGACTATTGCAGACCATTGCAATAACCTTTCATTTGGTCTGCCTACAGCCAGTCTTATTCTTTCTCTAATCTGTCTTCTATAGAGTTTCCAAACTGCTATTTCTAAAACATTGATATATTCTATATTCTCGCCAAAATGGCCTGTTTGTTGTTCCCCTCAAATGATATTCAATCTCCCATTTCTGTGACATTACATGGTCTGTCCCTGATGGACATTTCAGGTATTTTATGCCTGATTCTTGGAACTTCTAACTCTCTTCAAAGCTCAGCTCCAGTGTCACCTCTTTCTTACATGAGATCCTCCTCATCCTCCCAAGTTGTTCGTATCCCCTCCTTCATTTACTTCTTATATTTTGGAGGATATAATAGCTATCATTTATATAGACTTCAGGTGAAGCCCTTTATCCACTATGTAACCTAGCTGCCATGTATTTATTTATTGGTGAACATCTTGTTTTCCTCTAGTAAACTCCCTGAGTGCAAGTATTGTCTCTGTTTTGTGTTTGCATTCCCAGGGCCTCTCAGAGGTCCTGGAACATAGTAGGAGCAAAATGAATGTTTATTGATTAATTAATAGAAACTATCCAAGCAGCTAGATGGTTCAGTGGATTGAGGGCTGCACCTGGATTCAGGAAGACCTGTGTTCAAATCCAGCCTCAGACACTAACTGTAGTATGATCCTGGCAAATCATTTAACCTCTTTTTGCTTTAATACACTGGAGATGAAATGGCAAACCACTCTAGTATCTTTGCCAAGAAAACTCTATGCCCAGTATGGTCTGTGGGCTTACAAAGAGTCAGACATGACTGAACAACTAAACAACAAAAATCAGCCCCTCCAAACTGTACAAGCTGAAGAGGTCCCAGGAGACCAACTATTTATGACAGGAATGGTAGTGGGTGGATAGCTGAACATCAGTCACTTATGTAGCTTTGGTCTACCAGACAAAATGAAAAAAATAGGCGAAAATTAGCTAAAAACCAAAGTGAGGGAGCTGTCGCAGGTCACCTGGTATCCTCTCTTCATACTTTTTTTAATAGTACTTTTAGGTTCACAAAGCACCTTACAAATATCTCAGTTGATTCTCACAATACTGGGAAGTAGGTGTTATTATTGTCCTCGTTTTACAGTTGAGGAAACTGAGTCAGACAGAGGTTAAGTGACTTGTCCAAGGATTACATGGCTAGGAAATGGCCAAAGCTGAATTTGAACTTAGGCCTTTTTCACCGTAGGTCCAGTGACCAGTACCAACTATGCTACCTAGTTCCCCTATATTCCCCAAACTCTTGGCATTGCCTTAATGAGGTAGCTGGAGATCTGAAACAGTTTCGTGACAGAGTAAGTTTTTGTCACTTAAGGACCAGACTAGATAAGTTTGGAGGAGCTCGGCATTAGGTTAGATACAGGATGATTAATTTTGGGCCTCAACAACTTCTGAAGAAGCTATTAAGTCATATCAGTCAACAAGCTTCTATGAAATACCTTCTATGTGTCAGGAAAGGGGAATACAAAGACAAAACTGAAAGAACAGAGAGGTTTTATTCTATGTTGGGAGAAGTCAAAGGAAATCACAAGTTGCTGAAGTAAGAAATCTGCTACATTTGCAATTAATGAACTTGATGGAGGCTTTCCCCAACAACTTTGCTTCTAGAGCTAGAATTTCTAAGTCTCAGGGCTTACCTAGCATATCCTGTTCAGAGACAACCAGATTCATTCTCCCTAAGCAGCTGCTCCTCATAGGACTTTGGGTCCCATTGATTCCAGCTTCCCCCTTTTCTCAGAAATGCAAGTACAATTAAAATAACTAACTTGATTCCATTTCAGTGATCTTCTCTTACAGCCGAGGCTGAGAGGAGACAGCACCAAGTAAGGATCATAGCTCCTTGACGTGGAACCACTCCAGTGATCAGGACAGGACAGACTGCCTCTGCAAAACCATTGTGGGGAGCTTCCCCATTCCACGTAGAGAGTTCAGCCTCCAAAAATATCCCAGTTAACACTTACCTATTTGTAAATAGAGGATGACTATGAGCCATGGCAGTAGACGCGTCATGATCCTGAGCCTCAGCCAGAGCCCTGGCCTGAACCCTCAGACAAGCTCCTATTTTGAAATTGTGCCATGAATAGAAAGTAGTATCTAATTTACATTTCCTGTGACAACTGCCTCTGTAGAGGCGGAGAGATTTGAAGTTTACAGTGAGGAAGAAGCCCTTACACCCTATGTCAGTCGGTCAGTTGGTCAACAAGAATTTATTAAACACCAATAATAGGCACTGTGTTACACTCTGGGAAAAAAAGAAAGGCAAAATATAGTCCTTGCTCTTGAGGAGTTCACAGTCTAATAGGGTGGGGGTGTGTGAAAACATGCAAACAACTCCATACATACCAAATATATAGAAAGAAATCTTAGAGGGAAAGCACTAGCAATTGTGGGGGGGACCTGCAAAGGTCTTTTATAGAAGGTAGGATTTAAGCTTTCTCTTTTTTTTTTTGGCAATTGGGGTTAAGTGACTTGCTCAGGGTCACACAGCTAGAAGTGTTTGGTCTGAGGCCAGATTTAAACTCAGGTCCTCCTGACTTCAGGGCTGGTGCTCTATCTGCTGTGCCACCTAGCTGCCCCGGTTTAAGCCATCTTGAAGAAAGTCCTGGAAAATAAGAGATGGAAGTGAGGAGAGGGTATATTTGAGGCAGGGGTGACAGCCAGTGAAAATGACTAGAGCCTGAGAAATTATGCCTGAGAGTCATGTGTGAGGAGCATCATTTGGGCCAGTGTTGGAACATAGAATATCTGGAGGAAAGTAAAGTGTAAGAAGGCTGGAAAGGCAGGAAGTGGCAAGGTTATGAGCAGCTTTAAATGCTAAACTTTATATTTTATCATAGAGGTAATAAGAACCCATTGGAGTTTATTGACTAGGTCCATGACATGATTAGATTAACATTAGGAAGATCACTTTCACAGGAAGTAGATGATGGACAGAAGTGAGGAGAGACTTGAGGCAGGAAGACCAATCAGAAACCTATTTCAATAATCTAGGCATAAGGTGATAAGGACTTCTATCAATGTGGTGGTTGTGTGAGTGAACACAAGGGGATGTATGTGAGTGATGTCATGAAAGTAGAAATGACGAGGCTTGGCAAGAGATTGGATATATGAAATGAATCAATAAGCCAGTCTATAAACATTTATTATGTGCCTACTATATGCCAGGAACTGTGCTAAGCACTAAGGATACAAAGAAAGGTAAAAGACAAGGTAAAAGCTCCCAAGGAGCTCTCAGTCTAATCAGAGAGTTGATATGTAGATGATATTATGAAGGTAAACTAAATTACGCACAAGTTATAGACAGGATAAATTTGAGATAATCAATAGAGAGAAGGTGCTGGAATTGAGAGGGATGATGAAAGGCTTCTTGTAGAAGGTGAGATTTTAGCTGGGCCTTAAAGGAATCCAGGAAGGCCATAAGGCATAGATGAAGATGGAGAGCATTCCGGGTAGAGGCGACTGCCAGGTAAAATGTCTGGAGACAAGACATGGAGTAACTTATTTGAGGAACCATTGGCTTGGAGCTTGGGGACTGTAAAATATAAGAACACTGGGAAGGTAGGAGTGCGGGGGGAAGGTGATGAAGGGCTTTGAATGCCAAACAGAGGACTTTCTATTTGA
>NW_020954616.1:446909-449290 GCF_900497805.2 Vombatus ursinus | reverse complement strand
AGAGAGAGAGAGAGAGAGAGAGAGAGAGAGAGAAAGTGTGTGTGTATGTGATATGGTTAGATCTACTCTTTAGGAAGATTACTTTGACAGCTGAGTGGAGGATGGACTGGATTGGGGAGAAATGTGGCATGCAGAGCCACCAGCATGTTATTGTAATAGTCCAAGCATGAATCTAAGACAATTTCAAATGGTGGAAAATGCTATACACATCCAGAGAAAGAACTGATGGAGGTTAAGTTCAGATGGAAGCTTACTATTTTTACTTTCTTTGTTTTTTTCATGGTTTTTTCCCTTTTGTTCTGTTTCTTCTTTCACAACATGACTAATGTGGAAATATGTTTAACATGATTGCATATGTATAACCTGTATCAGATTGCTTGCCATTTTGAGGAGGGGGAGGGGAAGGAGGGAGAAAAATTGGGAACTCAAAATCCTATAAAAATGAATGTTGAAAACTATTTTTACATGTAATTGGAAAAAAATAAAATACTATTTACATAAAAAATAGTCCAAGTACAAGGTGATGAGGGCCTACATCAAGGTGGTGGTGGTGTCAGAGGAGAGAAGGGGGCACATTCAAGAGATGTTATGAAGGTTAAATCAATAGACTTGGTAATATATTGGATATGGAGATGAGAGTGAGGAGTGGAGAATGACACCTAGATTGTGAGCTTGGCTAACTTGGAAGATGGTGGTGTCCTTAACATTAATAGGGAAGTTAGGAAGAGGGAAGAATTTGGAGAAAAAGATGAGTTTAGCTTTGGACATGTTGATTTTAAGATGTTTATGGGACATCCTGTTTAACATGTCTAATGGCAGTTGGTGATGTGAAACTTGACGTCAGGAGAGAGGTTGGGGTTAGATAAGTAATTTTGAGAATCATCTGCATAGAGATGATAATTGAACCTAGAATACTTGGTGAGATCACCAAGTAAGATAGTATAGAAGAAGGCCAAAAGACAGAGTTGGTGAAGCAACACTGGAGGTCAAGAGAGAGGTTAGATATGGGAATTATTTCCACACAGATAATTATTGAAGCCATAGAAGCTTATGAGATCACCAAGGAAAGAGGGCCCAGGATAGAGCCTTGGAGAACACTTACGAATTGTGGACCTGACCTTAATGAAGGAAAGGAGACTAAGAATGGGTGGTCAGAGAGGAAGAAGAAAGAGCAGCAGAGAACAATGTCACAAAAACCTATAAAGGGGAGATTATATAGGAGAAGAAGGTGATTAATAGTAACAAGAGCTGCAGAAAGGTCAAGAAGGATGAGTATTGAGAAAATACTATTAAATTTGGCAATTAAGAGATTATTGCTAACTTTGGAGAGAGCAATGTCAGTTAAATGATGACAACAAAAACTAGATTCCAGAGGGTTTAAAATTTAGTGAGATGAGAAGTGCAAGCAGTCAAAAAATTTAGCCTGGGGCAGCTGGGTGGCAGTGGACAGAGCACTGGAGTCAGGAAGACCTGAGTTCAAATCTAGCCTCAGGTACTTACTAGCTGTGTAACTCTGGGCAAGTCACTTAACCCTGATTGCCTCAAAAAAATGTTTAGCCTAGAAGGGTAACAGTGGAACAACATATCTAGGTACAGATAGAAAAGAATCTCTAGTTGAGAGGCTAACTCTAGGCAGGGTGGGGTGCTAAAGTTAACTGACATGTAGATAGTGCTTTAAAACTTACAAAGAATGTAACAGAATTATCTTATTTGATCCTTACAACAGCTCTGTGAGGTAGATACTACCATTTCCATTTTACAAGTGAATAGAAGAGGGCTCAATGAGGTTGACTGACTTGCCCATGATCATCATGTAGTAAATATCGGAGGCAGGATTCAAATCTAGATCTCTTCTGAATCCAAGTTTAATGCTCCTTCTACTACATATATTTCTTATGGCTCACTGCTTTGGATACAAGCCAGTCCTTTACTTGGGAACTGAAGGGATTGTTTGGAATGATAGGAAAAAGCAAGTGGGATGGTCTCTACAGGGCATCCTTACCTGTTGAGAGAGTAGGCTGCTAGAAATGATGTGATTTCAGGGACATAGAGGGACTCTTAAATGTGCTACAACTGGTCTCCTGGTATTTAGAATTCTTTTACTTTGGGACAAAGACAATAAAGATTTAAATTTTTAAAAATGGAATCACTATCCTGTTAAAGCCAGTTCTACTTATATTGGTTACATCAATGCTCTCTTTTCAAACGATCTGTTTTAGTGTGTAAATTTTACAAAAGGAGTCAAAATGAGAGGTATTCAAAATCTGTCAGAAGGAAATTCAGGAATTGTCATGAAAGTTAACATGACCTGGAAAGCAGCACCCTGGAGTTATACCATATTCAGATAACAGTGGCAAGGTGTCTCAGATTACTATAGTTTT